>NC_089585.1:13784793-14124793 GCF_019320115.1 Miscanthus floridulus | reverse complement strand
GGAGATCACCGAGGAGACTCGTAGATGCACACCAGGAGGCCAGGGACAAGAAAACTATGTTGAACACGTCCTTGAAGTTGGCATGAGGCTGTGCCCCAGGGAACCGAAATGACGATTTTTTGTCTGGACAATACCTCATCACTGAGTTGACAATGTCAACGAAGACCTGTATCATATCTTGTTCATCTAGAGTTTGCTGTGTCTTTGTTTTCAGATGGACTGGTTTTGACGTCCACAGGGAAACTGGCACACTGTAGTTTGCAAAAGATGGAGAAGGTAACATAAGAAGGCTGGGGATGGAAGGGTTTTTCACAATCGAGAGGTTCATTGATGGCTTGTGATGACGCTGATGATGATGGTGTGGTGCAAATGCAAAGGGACATGGCGCTGGTGCGCCAATGGGTGAATGGGGGCAGGCTGGTGATCCAAGCCCAGGCATCAGGCACAAAGTTGGAGGCCATTGCTCTAGTGCTGGAAACTTAAGCTGGTGGTTTGATGATCGATGAGGGGAATAGGTAGATTTTATAGAGGACGAAGGCAATGTTTTTGGGATAGAATTCTGGTCGACGATGATTGAGTCCAGTAAGGCCCGGCAAAGTTTCGGGTAAAGCAGATTCTCGGTTTGAAGATGGGTGTCTGAGTTGAAGAATTTATGTTGTCAATTGGACCTTGAGGAATCTCCCTTTATTACTTCCGTGCTGAGCCAAAGGTAAATCGGTGCAACATATTTCTGCTCAAGTTGGTGCCCTTATGCTGCAGTGAAGAAAACAAGTGTGATTTTAAATAAGAAAGCTGGGGAAAGCGCGATGCTAATCGCATAAACTAGGGTGGATCCTGGATAATTGCTTGCAGTGAGAACGACACGAAGGTGTTGGTTTATTTGGTGTGTACGTCTGAAGGAGTCCACTGTTGATTTATTTGGATTCTGCCGTTCTGGACGATGAATTGATGTGCTAGCCTTGTACGGGAACCTTGCGCTGTCGATTGGTAATCGGAAGAATCTTTTTTTTCTTTGCTTTCGTGAGGTTTCAGAATTTAAACACCAATCGCTTATCGATTGTCTAACCACCTAATTAGTCCTCAAGTTCCATTTTCATCCATACGTAAGAGCAACTTCAACAGCTCGGCTATTAAAGTATGCTTTAACAAATGTGCTATTTAACTTTGTAAAATAGAAAGCTGACCATCCTTTAATTTTATGTGGTCATATAAAGCCAACCATCGACGCTAGCTTTCTGAAAATAAAAAATAGTAAGGCCGACAAAATAACTAAACTATAGAATTTGGCTACTAATTTTAGCTAAGCTATTGGAGTTGCTCACAACTAACATTTGGGAATGAGAGAAATCCCTTTTATGCTAAGATAACCAGCCCTCATCAGGCTAACGAAAAACTTACTCAGAAACACGCAACGCAGTCGGGCATCTTTGGAAAGAATGGCTGAACTGATCAAGGCTTAACTAACCCTGTGAAATCTCGCACAAGCAACAGGTCCGCAGTCGCACCGCATCTATGCTCCTACGATAGGCGGTTTGGCGGGCCAAATCCCTAGAGTTAGGACCATATTCCTTGCTTAGCAGCGTTGCACAACGTTCACCAACTCAATGCATTGACGCAGAGTCCGATTCCACCAACCGATCGCACTATATATGAGAAGAATAGAGATGCTACCAGTTCACCGGAGAAGAGCGATTCCCTTGCAACAATCATGTCCACTGGCTGCCAATTAGGCCAGAGCTAGCTAGATTGCTACCATCAGCATTCAGCAATTACGGAGCAAGAAATAATGCTCCAAGGAGCGTGTCTCGAATGCTGTAAGGAGCTCGGCATGTACATTTGAACTCCCCAAAATACTCATGAACCCTCAACAATTCAGTAGACCGCCTCATCACCTATACCATATCTAGTTTCTCAAAAGTGCAAGCAGCAGTAGACTGCCTGAACGTTACACAACAGAACATGCTACTGTGGCCTTAACCATTTGGTGGCATTCTGTGATTGTCAATTCCGAAATGCACTACCAGAAAAATAGGTGGCTTTGTCTTGTACTCCTTCCGTCCCCAAATAAATCAACTTTTAGAGTTGTCCTAAATAAGCTTTTGTAAAGTTGACCAATTTTATAAGAAAGACATCTATGACACTAAATGAGTACAATATGAAAAATATATTCCATGGTGTATCCAATAATTTTGTGTCAAAAATACTGGTCTATAAATTCAATCAACAACAACAACAACAAAGCCTTTAAGTCTCAAATAAATTGGGATAGGCTAGAGTTAAAACCCAGCAGAAGCAATCAAGGTTCAGGCACGTGAATAGTTATTTTCCAAGCACTCCTATCTCAGACTAAGTCTTTGGATATATTCCATCCTTTCAAGTCTCTTTTTATTGCCTCTACCCAAATCAATTTCGATCTTCCTCTGCACCGGTGCCTCTAGAGATCTCCGTTGAACATGTCCAAACCATCTCAACCGGTGTTGGACAAGTTTTTCTTCAATTGATGCTACCCCTAATCTATCACATATATCATCGTTCCGAACTCGACCCCTTCTTGTATGACGCAAATCCAACGCAACATACGTATTTCCGCGATACTTATCTGTTGAACATGTCGTCTTTTCGTAGGCCATCATTCTGCACCATACAACATAGCAGGTCTAATCGTCGTCCTATAAAACTTGTCTTTTAGCTTCTATGGTACCCTTTTGTCACATAGGACACCAGATGCTTGGCGCCACTTCATCCACCCTGCTTTGATTCTATAGCAAACATCTTCATCAATATCCCCGTCTCTCTGTAGCATTGATCCTAAATATCGAAAGGTATCCTTCCTAGGCACTACTTGACCTTCCAAACTAATATCTTTCTCCTCCCGAGTAGTAGTGCCGAAGTCACATCTCATATACTCAGTTTTAGTTCTACTGAGTCTAAAACCTTTGGACTACAAAGTCTCCCGCTATAACTCCAGTTTCTGATTCACTCCTGTCCGGCTTTCATCAACTAGCACTACACCGTCCGCGAAAAGCATACACCAAGGGATGTCCCCTTGTATGTCCCTTGTGACCTCATCCATCATTAAGGCAAACAGATAAGGGCTCAAAGCTGACCCTTGATATAGTCCTATCCTAATCGGAAAGTCATCAGTGTCTCCATCACTTGTTCGAACACTAGTCACAACATTGTTGTACATATCCTTAATAAGCCCGACATACTTCATTGGGACTTTATGTTTGTCCAAAGCCCACCACATAACATTCATTGGTATTTTATCATAAGTCTTCTCCAAGTCAATAAAAACCATGTGTAGGTCCTTCTTCTTCTCCATATACCGCTCCATAGCTTGTCTTATTAAGAAAATAGCTTCCATGGTTGACATTCCGAACATGAAACCAAATTGATTCATAGATACCTGCGTTATTACTCTCAAGCGATGCTCGATAACTCTCTCACATAGCTTCATAGTATGGCTCATCAACTTAATTCGCCGATAATTAATACAACTTTGAATATCCCCTTTATTCTTGTAGATCAGTACAAATATACTTCTCCACTCGTTAGGCATCTTGTTCGATTGAAAAATATGGTTGAACAGCTTGGTTAGCCATACTATAGCTATGTCCCCGAGGCACCTCCACACCTCGATTGGAATACCATCCAGTCCCATCGTCTTACCTCCTTTCATCGTTTTCAACGCGTCTCTGACCTCAGATTCTTGGATTCTCCGCACAAAGCGCCTAATGATGTCATCAAAAGAGTCATCCAACTGAAAGGTTGTGTCCATATTCTCACCATTGAATAATTTGTCAAAATACTCTTGCCATCGATGTCGGATCTCATCCTCCTTCACCAAGAGATGTTCCCTTTCATCCTTAATGCACTTAACTTGGTTGAAGTCCCTTGTCTTTCTCTCACGAACCCTAGCCATCCTATAAATGTCCTTCTCTTCTTTCTTCGTATTCAAATGTTGGTAAAGGTCCTCGTACGATCTATCATTTGTCACACTTACAGCTCGCTTTGCAGTCTTCTTTGCCACCTTATACTTCTCTATGTTGTATACACGACTGTCATGGTACAAGCATCTATATCATTCTTTCTTCTCCTTAATAGCCATTTGGACTTCCTCGTTCCACCACCAAGTATTTTTAGCCTCGCCTCCACTTCCTTTGGTTACTCCACACACCTCTGAGGTCACCTTCCGAATGTCGGTTGCCATCTTTTCCCACATGTTGTTTATATCATCTTCCTTCCAAGAGCCCTATTTGATAACCCTTTCACTGAATACCTCTGGCGTCTCCCTTTTCAGTTTCCACCACTTTGTTCTTTCAATCTTAGCTTGTTTATCCCTACGGTCACGCACCTGAAAACGAAAGTCCGCCACCAAAAGCTTATGTTGAGAAACAACACACTCCCCTGGTATCACCTTGCAACCCAAGTATGCTCGTTTGTCCTTTCTTCTTACGAGAACAAAGTCAATCTAGCTAGAATGTTGTCCGCTACTGAAGGTCACTGGATAAGATTCTCTTTCTAAAAAAAGTGTTGGCTATCATTAGATCAAAAGCTACCGCGAAGTCCAGAACTTCTCCCCCTCCTGATTCCTACTCCCATACCCAAAACCTCCATGAACTGCCTCAAAACCTGCGCTTGCAGTACCTACATGCCCATTAAGATCTCGTATAAAAAGCTTCTCACTACTAGATACAGCTCTAATTAGGCCATCTAAGTCTTCCCAGAACTATCTCTTAACACTCTCGTCGAGGCCTACTTAGGGGGCATACGCACTAATTACGTTGAAGACCATATCACCAACGACAAGCTTGACTAAGATAATCCTATCTCCTTGCCTTCTCACTCCCACCACACCATTCTTGAGGCTCTTATCAATCAAAACTCCTACTCCATTTCTATTCGCGACTGTCCCTGTGTACCAAAGCTTAAAACCTGTATTGTCCACCTCCTTCGCCTTCTGACCCTTCCATCTAGTTTCTTGAACGTATAATATATTTACACACCTCCTAGTCGCGGTATCAACTAATTCTTTTAACTTACCTGTAAGTGACCCTACATTCCAACTACCTAAACGGATCCTAGTTGGTTCAACTAGCTTCCTTACCCTTCGCACCGTCGACTCAGATGTGAAGACCCTTACTTATTTTTCACTACACCCGAATGCCGATGTATCACGCCACTAAGGAAGCAATGACCCGATCATTGCTCACTTGACACCATGCCCAGATCGCGACACAGCGCGTCACCAAGGGGGTGCCGACCCGACCGTTGCCCATTTAACACCATACCCGGGTTTCGATATGGCGCATCGTTAAGAGGGTTACGCCCCAACGGTTTTCTTTCAGGTTTCATCTCCATTAGAATGACTAGATTTAACGTTGGCTCGCCACACCTATCACAACCCTGCTCCTTTATCAGGGCTTGAAACCTGCTATGTTGAGACAACATGACTCAAGACAACTCTAAAATTTGATTTATCCATGGATGGAAGTAGTATAAGTAGGGGCCGAAGGAGGGATCAATTTTTTTCTCAACCCAGTGACTGTTTTGGGAAGAAGGTATACTCTGACCAATGTGTAGAACCAGCAAGAGGGCAAAGGCTGCCAAACCATAACTCTTTCCAAAAAATTGGTAGGCTATGAGATCCGTGGTCCCGTCAAACGGTGATAGCGCAGGCAAAGGCCCTCCTCCCTATGGATCTGCAGCCAGAGATCGACCAGCCTTGCCTCTCATTGTAAACTTCAACCTGCGAAACAGCACCAGAAGAAATTCAAGAATCCAACAAGTCCAGGGAAAATAAATCATGGGAGAATAACAATCAACAGACTTACAGTCTCGATAGTTTCTCCAGCATCATTGACCCCACCAATGAGGTACAGATTATCATCCATTGTCACCGCACATCCGTATCCTCTTGCGATGCTGGATGAACTGCCTATCCTCCATGAATTGGCACGCAGATCAAAGATTTCTACAGTGGAAATCTTGCTGTTTCCATCATACCCTCCCACAGCGAATCTGAAACATAAGCTACCCTATTTCAGTGTACACAACAATGAGGCAGATTATGCAAGTCTTGGGTTGCAAGGAGGTCATAGGATGGAGATGGAGAGAAAGAGTCGCGGAACTCACAAGGATTCCCTCATGACAGCTACGGAGTGGGATCCTCTTCTTGCACTCATACTTGGAAGCAGAGTCCAGAAACCTTCCCTTGGGTCATATCTTTCTGCAGATCTGTGTATTACCATCATTTTGTCAATAGCAAAGTCAAAAGACATCTAAATCATAATCATAATACTGAAAGAATGGTCAAGGATCATACTGTAAGTACGTGTTGCCATCATAACCACCAGTTACATAGAGTGTACCACTTAATACGGCTGCAGCAGGAGCAAATCTCTGGAACAACATATATATATAACAAACAAAAGCAAGAATTGAGTTCTAAATCAAACCATCGTGAGTTAACTAGATAACACTGTTGGCCCTGGATCTCCTTGCACAGGTGAGCAGCTAGCTCACCAACACCCTCACACACACCCTGTTTGACGAGATTTTGTACAAAATTTCACTAGTATGCATGTACATATATACATGCTACTGAAAATAATAGTAAAAGGTAAAAACATGAATCAAGTTGCATTGGGCCGTGATGAGCTAATGCATAGTGCGCATGTTTATTTACGTGTGCTGGAAAAGAAAGAAGCTAACACGTTACTATGCCGTGCATGCATGCATACGTGTTGACATGCAATAGAAGAAGTTAGCAAGTATGTATACGTCCATGTGTGGTATACACTTCTCAAATACGGCGGAGCCCAAACGCCTTTAATTAGCAAGCGATCAGAGCCCACCAGGCAGCCATACAGCACATGGCGTCTGTGTACTGGGGGGCCGAATTCAGATCCTGTGCGTATTATACGGCGTATAGGTGAAGCCGTGTATGGAGTACGATCTTGTACCTCAACCACAGTCCGGTCCGGTGAATTTTTGGGCCGGCGGATGGGAAGTCCAAACCAGAATCCTTCTAGAAGCATTATCACGAGGGATAATTGAGGCACGTGGATGCTTCACCTGGCGTACGAAGGAAGGAGAGGCTCCGGGTATGTCACGCTCACCAACAGATTTTAGGCGGCGCGTGCGTGAGTCCAGGAGTCCCGCTGCTACCCTAGCTGCTGTCTATATAAAGGACCCTCAGGTCATCACGGAGAAGATTAATTACGCCCGGCCGATCGGAGGCAGCCGCCACCAGGGCGCTATCCATTCAGAGGCTCGGAGCGGATCCACGAAGGAAGGCAGCCGCCGGCGCCAGGAGCATGACCGCCGCAACGACGCTAGTAGCGAAGATCATCACCAGAGGCAGCCGGTCTACCAGCGCCATCCAGATGACATGATGGGATCGAGATGGACCCAGGTATGAGCCGCCGGCCCGAGATGGAAGGCGGCCGGTCTACCAGTGCCATCCAGATGAGATGATGGGATCGAGACGGACCCGGGTATGAGCCGCCGGACCGAGATCGAAGGCAAGCAGAAGGCAGCCGTCTCGCCGTTTTCCGTCGCAGCAAGGCTCGGTCGGCTAATCACAGGCGCCGAAGACAAGCTCCTCTACGTGAGGAGCAGCCGCTAGTAGCCCCGCAAGCACGAGTAGACGGGCTCACCGGCCTGGACCGGCGCCATCAACGCGAGATGAGTGCGGCCGTGCGGAAGATGGAAAAGGTGGCCACGGCAGGGCACCAGCCACCTCTATCCAGAGTGCATCTATGATCGGCAGCGGCGTTCCCTCTACGCCCACGTTCATCTACGTCAGCTAACCGCGTCGCCGGAGGAGAACAACGTTGTCTAGACGACCCTGCTCAGGCCGGAGGCCAGTCCCTGTGCATCACTGCATTGGCTTCGTTACGTCCAAGCGAACAGGCGCGAGACTTTCATCCAGTTTTGCGTTCAATCGGAGAAGAAGGCGTCCTTGAGACGGCTCCATGTGAGGATCGGGAGCACTACTGTATTGCACCCCATGTCGGTCTGTGTCCACTGCACACGTGGCGACATCTGCTCTAGTGCCTGCTCATCGACGCCGTGAGCGGCCCGCAGCCGCACTCTCCTGCTGCATTGTCGCTGAAGGATCGTCGGCCGCCAGCAGCGTGCAGCCGCACTCTCTTGCTGCACTGTCGCTGAAGGCTCGTCAGCCGGAAGCAGCGTTTGAACACATATATGAGTAGAGGTGTGCTTGTATATAGGTGCATGCATGCAGGACAACAAGGGCGTCGGCGAGCCAAGCTGATTTCCAGCCGTGCTACGTAGGCTCCTTCATCGCTGCGCCAAGCAGTCCAGACGCTGTCGACAACGGCTCCAACGTTGCCGCCGCAGCCGCACTGAGGAGGCGAGCCCGGACGCCATCGATGACGGCTCCACACCTGCACCAACACCGCCTCCGCACCACGGAGGCGAGCCCGGACGCCATCGACGACGGCTCCGCTCTTACACCATAACGACGCTGCCGCACCCGAGAGGTGAGGTCGGATGGCTCAGCGCGCACAACAAGCAGCGGTTGATCGACGAACGCCCGTGCCATCTACCTGTCACCGCGACGCAGGGCTACTCCGCGCCGCGCCCGTTGAGATCAACGGCGAGGTGCTACGCCCACATGCGTGCTTACATGCAAACTAACAATGCCATCTACCTGTCACCGCGACGCGGGGCTACTCCGCGCCGCGCTTGTCAAGATCAACGGCGAGGTGCTACGCCCACATGCATGCTTACATGCAAACTAACAAGCAGGAAGGTACCAACTACCATCTCGGCCAAGCTGCATATATACATGTATATACGTGTACGTGCATGCGCTTGAATTACCTCTATTAAGGAATGTGTGCCTTGCATAGGAAAACTACAAGCAAAGCAAACCATAGGGAGCTCGGCTGTCGTTCGAGCCCTGGATCAAATTTGTATAATTTTATTATCTTTTGTGTATCAGGCCGGTGAGGCGAAGCTGATAGTCTAGCTGCGCTATACCGACTCATAGGCTGGCGAGGCCTTCTTCTTCAACAACCCCACTGTGATCAAGTTCTACAGCGTACCACAACGATGTTGCCGAAGAAGTCCGAAGCGATCCAAGCTACACCAACCATGTAAGTGCGACTACGATGACACCACGTGCCGTTCGACACCGACGAGGCGAACGACGCAGGCGGGCATGGCTGATATTCCAGCCATGTTGTACCGGCTCATGGACCGACGAGGCCCTTACGCCAACGCCACCCACATCTACACCAACACCATGCATGGAGACGTGAAGCGAAGATTGAAGACGACGACCACAGCAGCAGAATCGGAGGTACTCCATGAGCTACCTCACGGGGTAATTAAATGGCAGCCTTCCGAGGCCCCAGGACCCATGAAGACCACGATCGCCCAAGTTAGATCGCCGCTAGCAGGCTATGGAGCGCATCTTGTTTTAGGAACTTGTGTTTGTTAACTCATGGTTAATTAATAAAATACTCGTTCCTCTCTTTATTTTTGTGTACTTAGTACACTGGCACGCCCGCACCCCTTTCCCACATGAGAAGCCGCTTAAGGCGGATTTTCTGGTGTCCAAACACACCCACAACTAGAGGTAGAAGAAGGGGGTGACAACAGAGCGCAGACACACCACGAGAACAACACTGAAACTCTGAATGTGTGTTCAACTGAACTGGTTTTCTCCTTGTATTGCCTAGTGAATATATGCACAAGTGTAGAGGTGAGTACACCAACTACAATGTCCTCTAGCACATGGCTGAGATCAGCCTTACCAACTATGTATGGCTGAGGTAAGCCACTACTACTAGTGTCCTATTGCCACTTCTAAGTGTACAGACTAGTACAAGGAGGCGATGGCCTATTGCCATACCTCTACAGAAGCTAGCAAGAGCTGACCGAAATGGTTCAAACTCTGCTGCAGCAAAAAGCTGGAGAGGGAGAGCAGCAGATTATCTCACAAACACAAAACAAATAAGTCATGGACACATGCAGATGATCCTTATCCTACAGACACCAAATCACATGAAATAGCGCCCAATTCTCTCCAGCAAATACGCTCACGCGTTGCAATTTGATGCATACTCCCTTCCACTCACAAATTAGTAAATGTTTTGGGGTTGTCTTAAGTCAACCATTTCAAGCTTTTGTCGCATGTTACTTTTTAAATGTTGAGTTTGGATATTTGAGAATGCTAACAGTAGATTTATCTCAAAATGTAGTTTCATAAAAATGAACCTCTTCTATATTTTACAAATACTTCATAATAAGAAGTACTAGTCAAAGTTGTGTTTTGCAGACCATGTCAATGCCCAAATCATCACTTTATTTGTGACTGGATGGAGTAGTTTGATACAGACTGGAAAAATATTTGTGAAAAATATGTACGATATATGTTATTAGTTCCAAAAGAAATTACATTAAATTAGAGATATGCAGAACTACTTCCATATAATATACACACTCACCATCCCAACGCTTAAACAGCTATCCATATTCTAATGCAGTTGATAATTACTGATCTTACTATAAGAATGAACACTGCTTTGCCAATTTATGACAAGCAAACAATAATAAAATAATATGACTACCTATTGCAAAAGCTTGCTTCTTCTTGTGATCTGGAACTTTTAGCTATAGAGTTCAAACAATTTCTCCCTATAACATTTCCTTTTTAAATTTTGCTCCATTATATGGATCCTGAACCTTGTTAACCATAACACGAGAATAAAGAATGGACTAGTAGGGAAGCCATCAATAAGTCATTCTAGCTTTGTCCTGAGTCAAGCATCTGTAGTTTGACCAAGTTTGTAGAAAAATGCACAAACAACAACACCAAACTAGATTCATAAGGTACATCATAACATATATTTTGATAGTGTATTTGTATGATATTGTAGATATTAGTATATTTTTCTATAAACTTGGTCAAAGTTAGACAAGTTTGACTTAGGACAAAGCTAGAATGACTTACAATTTGGAACAGAGTGAGTAGTTTAGAACATTCTACTCTATATCCAACAAACTAAATGTGATAGGAAGTGTGAGACTGTGAGACCATACCTTTTGCCGCATTGACACACTGTCTATCCACCTCCCAAGTGCTGGATCAAACATCTCAACTTCTGAGAAAACTGCAGACCCATCTCCACCACCAATAGCAAATATTTTATCATTCAATGTAGTTCCAGCAAGGCTTCCTTTTGCATGTTTCAAGCGGGGGCATGTTATCCATTTATTACTGCCCATACTGTAGCATTCCACTTCAATAAAAGGAATGCAGATAGTCAACAGCTTGGAACTTATATAAAACACTTGATCATGTTAGAACATTTACCTGTGTGATACCATGAACTGCCATCCCCACCACCAAAAATATAGAGATGATCCTTCAATGCAGCTACTGCTGCATATGCACGGGCTGAGCTCATTGAACACAGAGGCACTACTCTGTCTGTCTTAGGGCAAAAGGAATCTAGTGATGACAGGCAAGTACTGCCCCTGTAGCCACCTATTAGGAATATTGATGGTCCTTCCATATTATCATGTGGACTACCAAGGAGTGGGACCAAAGAGTTATAGTTTGATTGTAGTTTCTCATAGTGGTATTCCAGTTCCTGAATTCTTCTTCCTGTGTCCTTCATCGATTCCCTCAGAAACAGTATTTCTTTATCTGACTCAAACTGGTAGATAGAAGAACCACAATTAGGAGGGAGATTGCACATATACCATGCATCAATACCACATAACTCGGCATCAACCACATCTACAGGGTACACATATCATATGTAATTCCATAATTCTATTGAACATTTGAGCTAACTTCAAAATCCAAATAACCACAGATATGCTAATGCAGATCCGGAGCCAATGAGGAAAGTAAAATAATCTATCTATTTATACTCTAATGGATAATAATGCTTTCATTTTTCCACCTAAACGGTCAAGAAGAGCAGTACCAGTTTTTTCTCCATTGCTTGATTCCTCTTGGATAGCTCTTTGACGATGTGAAGAAGCTACAGACAACAAGACATATCAGATAGGACTGCCATAGCAAACATTACAAATAATATAGTTGAAAATATGGAGCGTAATCCGAAAGTAATTTCTGTGAAAGAGAAAGCAATAGAATGGAATAGCTTAAAGCACCTCAGCATTTCCACGAGATTGCCCTAATGATTTCAGGTCTTCAATACATACATCACCCTTTGAGGTGGAATCAGATGGGTCTGTGGGGAGTGTGGCATCAAACTGTGGTTCTTGAGGCATTGGTTTATTTGAAGCAGAATCAACAGTATCCTTGGAGGATTGAGCCTCCTGCTGTCGTAAAACAGACATCTCTTGTAGTTTCTGCCTAACAGCCACTGTGCCATACTGTTCATTATGTTGTGGATTAATATGTGGATGGTCATCATTGACAAATTCAGTTCCTTCCTTGGTCGCAACATCATCTAAATCATCCCAGTTAGAAGACTCATCGTCAAGGTGGCTTGTTGATGTTCTACTCGCACTAGCATATTCACCATCTGGATCAACCAACTTGTACGGGTCAATACAATGAGATTCAGAAGAAACATCAAATGGATTGAGATCCTTTATATAGGACTCAGGCTTCACATGACCAGGATTAACATATGCTTCGACTGTTGGAGATTGCATAGATCTGGAAGGATCCCATTTGTTTGGAACATCATGAACAGGGGCAGGCTTAAACAAAGATATCAAAGCTCTTGTTTGTTCATGGTCTAGCTCAAAGAAGAAGTGACGAGGTCTGTAATAATTGCCACAGATCACACTTTGGAATTGAGACTCTGGAACTGGAAAGCAGTGAGTCTTCATGGAGATGAGGACCTTCAAAATACACAAGTCACTCACGAGTCAGTAAGCTTATGAACCTATGGCCAGATTAACCATACATACATGGGTATGGTGCTGCATAAATGGAAGGATTCTTATTTGATGATACCTGTGCAGGAAATTGTGTCTTTATTCTACCACCATCACTCCAAGCAAATTGATCAATGTTAAGCTTGCCAGCACATGCAGCCTCATAAATTCCATGCATTTTTCGGTCACTATAATTGAACAGAAATAGGGGCATGCCAGGTTTAACATTCTTCACATATGAGAAATGGCTTGAAGGCAAACCTATTGAACAAAATACTGACGAGAAATCAATGTTCCAAAAAGCTAAGAACTGATGTGAGGATGACAGTTTATAGTTTTATGGGGGTGATGATTTAATTGCAGTAGCGGCGTTGCATTATAAGGTGGAAAAGGAATTGCTAGTTAAGAAAAAGGTGGAAAGGAATTTACTAACCAAACAGCTGTTTAGAGAGGCATTCATTCATGGTGTTGTGTTTGCAGCCAAAAATCACTCCTCCTAGCTCATCTTCCCGAAGATTACGGGCAGCAACAGAAAAGGCTCCATACCATTCATTGCTTCGATTTTGTGTCTGTGCACTTGGTGTTGCAGCATAGAAAGTTTCAGTCTTCCTTCCAGCACCCATTCTTTGGAAATCATGAAAAAACGTGCAAAATGGCAACATTAATATGCATACAGCATACATGCAGGGGCAAGTTGGACAAACAAAATCGTTACTGAGATAATTCACCATAGGTAGCAACACAGAGTAATATGGAGTAATAAATGTCTAAAAATATATTTGGAACCAGTAACACACTAGGACCACGAAGCCACCAAGGAGAAGCAAAGAGCAGATAAAAAGGGAAGTAATGTACAGAACATCTACTAACAGGAAAGTGGAAAAGAAAATCTAAAGAATCATGGACTCCCAGTTACTAGTTCATAGGTATGTTTGCTTCGTAAGAGTTGTTTCCTCATCTCAAATGTTCATAAAACGTCCATTCTTTGATAAAACTTGAAAGTTGAACAAGTATGGACATTATACATGCTGATGCAGGTAAACTAGGAGTACCAAATTCAATAATCCATAATGAAACAAAATAAGTAACCAAAGGAATTCAAAGACTCCATATAATATGCAATTGGATCACCACCTGGAATAACAAAAATAATAATAATTCATAGCACAAAAATAACAACCCAGCTTTCTGTCATGCTGGTCATGAAAATCACTGCTGATACACATCTCATCATCAGGTGAGCCATCTAGCAAGCCACCGTGTTAAATTCTGCACCTGGGCAGAACAGAAGTCAAAAGGCTACTCAAGTACTCCACAGCATTCGCCAACCACACAGAAAAGTGGAATCATTCCCCAGTTTCAGTGAACCACGCACACATGCTTTGTGATATGCAAACAATTAAAAACAAAATAAATAATACGACAGTTCTGGCCTCCCAAATCCCCAGCTCCCCTAAATACCAAAACTCCAGCAATTTCGAAGTAGCCAAGCTGCACCAGAATCATAAGCGATTAACTGTTACAACAAATGCAGGTCTGAAAAAAAAGATGGCAAAAATAATACACAAAATTCCGGCCATGTCCCCCTAACGAACTACATTAAAAGCAGACCAGGGAAAATACACGCGAAAACCAACAAACGCCTCGCAGGAAGACGTCCAATCGCAGCTCCGCTCTTACAAAGCCCGCAAATCCCAACCCCAACTGCCCAAAGTTCAGAACCACCTCAACCCGTTGCAACCCAACCCAGGCTCGCGCCATTCAGCCCCATCTCCCCCAAACCCTAGCCCTGAAACCGCTCAAAACGGCGCCGCATCGCCCACCTGCGCTCCGACAGGCAAGCGAGCGCCAACCCGTGCCCGCATCCTCCCAACCACAACCACAACCACAAAACCCGCCTAAAACCCCACCAAAACGGGGGTAAACAAGCACCGATCGCGCCCAGACCGAGGCGAGAAGCAGGGGGAGAGGGATCGCTTACGTGCTTGGGCGCCGGGGAGCGGGGTTGATCGGCGGATGCTGCTACAACCACCGCTAGTTCGATCGCCACGCCCGCGCGCAGCAGCGCCCCGGAGGTAGCAGTGCTCGTGGTAGCAAGTACTAGTACTCTACAGTACTAGCAACCATCGGCCGCTTGCGTGGGCTAGTGGGGGGTGGGTAGGATAATAGAAATGGGTGTGTGCGCAGCAGGTGCCAGGCCACAAGTGCGGAGACGAGAAGCTTCCCTCGGTTTTGGTTTGGGCTACTCTGCGACGTACCGACGAGCTCTGCCCAATTCAAAAGGCCGGTGGTGGATGGGCTCAGGCCCAGGAGCGCATGCCAAGTAACTCAGGTATATATGAGTGTGTTTGTATTAATTATTGTAACAGGATACTATAGCGTGCATGCCAAGCACTGATGCAGGTACGAATACACAAAATATATGGCCATGCCTGAGAATCATGCATGTATATATGAGAGTGTTTGTACATGACCGTATAGCTCCACTAAGCCACACACTACAATTACTAATAGTCAAACACACCTCCATTACAAAAATATAAGCATTTGTGTGCACATGAAAAAATCTCATGTTACAATAAGACACCTCCCTGATTGCAAGTAACCGCAAACATGATACTTCATATCATTCCAAATGCATACATACATGAAGTAGTGCTTGTTGGGCTTTTAAGATCGTCGTTTCCTGATGGGGATTCCACATCCCCAAACAATTGCAATTGCAAACCCGACACCAAAACCCACTCCAGCAAAGAGAAACGGTATGATGTCTACGGATTTCTTCTAGGATTGATGTGATGCCACATTTGCTGTTGTTGTGTTGACGCACTTTTTGGACAATGGAGGTCCGCACAAACCAACATTTCCTAGAAATGAACTGTTGGAGAATGTTGAGAAATGGGGGGATGCCAGTATGCTTCCCACCAACATGTTATTGGACAGGTCCAATGTTGCAAGTGAGTCCAATGATGCTAGCCCCAATGGGATCTCCCCAGAAAGCTCATTGGAGGATAGATCCAAAGACTCCAAGAGTGTCAAATGGCCAAGCTGAGATGGAATCGGTCCTGTGAATGAATTGTGTGACATGTTTAACACATCCAGCAAAAATAAGTTCACCGATAGATGCGGGGATGCTTCCTTGGAAAGCATTATTTGAGACATCAAGGAATACAAGGTTCCTCAGTATCTTATCGAATGTGAGCTCTGACCCTTTGTATGTGAGTTCAGTGGTAGCCTGGTATATGTCAGCTGGTTGACCCTTGAGGATAATATTCTATCACCAATGTCTCATTACTAAGTTCTTCCATCATCATGCCCATTAATTGTGAAAGGAATTCTTTGTTCAGTGTACCTGAGAAGTTGTTGGAGGATAGATCCAAAATGCGTACACTTGGTAATTAATCCGCAAGTGTTTTTGTCTTTGGCGCTAGATGGTGCCACCGGTCCAAAGAATTTGTTTTGCTTTAGGATGACAATTTGAAGTTTATGGAGTGTAGTCATCCAGCATGGAAAAGAGTCAGTGATCTCATTATTTGCGGTATCAAGGACCTCCAAGCTTTTGCAAGATACTAGAGATCTGGGAAGCTGCCCTTTGATCCTATTTCCACTTATATCTAGCCACTCAAGACTGCATGTTTGAGGAAGCTCTCCATCAAGTTTATTTTCTTTGAGATTTAAAACTTTCAATGTATCGGCATCCTCCATCAAGCAAGAGGGGATCGAACCATTAAAGGCATTGTAAGAGAGGCCAAGGAATTCTAGACCCATACAAAAAGATGTCGGAATATTCCCTGAAAGGTTGTTTCTAGAGGCCATGAAAACGATAGTATCTGTAAGTTGAGTAGAAAAGTTCTGTGGCATTGATGAGAACATGTTGCTAGAGAAGTCAAGCAATCTCCAGAATATTGGGGTAGGGGTATTGGCCCCTCAAGATCTAGGACTACTGAAAAAATAGGAAGAGAGGTGTTGTAGCCAACACTAGTAAATTGATTATGTGAAAAATTCAGAAAGAAAAGGCCATAGTTTGGGCCGCAGTTTGTCGACCACTTTTCCCATGCCCACACGGGTATGGCACCATGCATTTGGTTATTTGAGAGGTCAATCCCACCGCTCACATTAAGATGCTTTAAAATATTAAGGAACTTAGTAATGCTACATGACAGTAGATAAACCTGCCCCCCTGCAGGCCAGTAGGCATCGAGCGTGCCGTTATCATGCATGGGCCATGCTCATTCAAGTTGTTCCACTCTATGCTTCCTATCGCATGTAAGCGACGACCAGTCCCCTTCAGTGCTCGACCAGGTTTACTGTAGCTTGTGCTATTATTAAGCCCGTATGGCTTAGTTCGATCAGATCTGTCAACAGGGCGTTTTCATGCTTGAGCTTAGTTTAGCTGTGTTTTTGAGGTAAACGCTAGCGGTCATCCTACGACGGCCATTTTAGACACGACACAGTCTACATATATGACCGATTAGGCTATTTAGATATTTGTACATTAGTGTGTGGTGATTATACCAAAAAAAAAACATTTAACAGCTAGCTATATATTTTTTTATAGATATGCACTACATTAATTTTTCAACAAATTCCGGAACACCATCTAGAGTACAAATATCTGAAGATAACTAACGTAGTGGTTACAAGGAAAGAGGTCATACATCAGCTGGAGTCATTGCAAAGAAGATATCTTCCAACTCAAATTACTTTTACCGCTACACCCCACAAGTATGCTTTTCCCTTCGAATTTCTCACATTTAAAATTTGAATTTTTCAAAAGACCTTGGATGAAGAAACAACCAATACAAAAATTGTAGATCTCGAAAAATTATACAACTTTATAGTTCAAAACTTTTTCTTTTGAAATCATCTAAGGAAAATTATATTTGAATTTCTCATGTTTGAAATCCAAATTTTTCGACAACCTCGGATGGAGATTGGACCAAAACAAATTTTGTAGATCTCGAAAAGTTATACAGCTTTGTAGTTCATAACTTTTTTATTTGAAATCATTTATCCAAAGAAAATTATATCTGAATTTCTTACATTTGAAATCCAAAATTTTCAAACGGCCTCAGATGGAGAAATGACCAAAAACAAATAAAGTTGTAGATCTTGAAAGTCTATAAAACTTTATAGTTGACAACTTTTTCATTTAAATTTGTCTATGATCCCAAATACTCATTTTAAAATCGAATAGACATAAAATAAGGACGAATATCCAAACTAGATACAAATGTCTTATGGGTGTAGTAGTTAGGGAAGGCACGCACAAGGAGGTCGTGGGTCACGGGTTCGAATCCCCACGGGAATTGCGATGGTTGTGCGCTTGTGGTTGGTTGTCTTCCTGTAATTAAAAAACTTTTTTTGCTTTTTTTGTCCTGAATCTGTAATTTCTAAAAAACGATTTGCAGGGGCGGCTCGTTTTTCAATCGCCCCTAAAAATACCAAATCACCCCTATAAATCAATTTCTAGGGTGGCTGGTCAACCGTTCCTACGAATTATTGATTTCTAGCGGCGGTTGGGCAGCCGCCCCTACAAATAGTTTGGAGCCGCCCGTACAGAGCCCCCTCCGTAATAGTGGCAACTCTGCAAACCAGTATCTAAACTTAGGAGTCAATTTCCGACGTTGAGCACCGAGGCTAACATCCAACATGTTATATATTAGGACTAGGACCAGACTAAGGCCATGTTTTGATATAAGAGCTACTTACTAGCTAGCTAAAAAATTAGCTAAAATGAGTTTTAGAGAGCTAGTAATAGGTGGGCTATTTTTTAGTCAAATGTCTGACTAGTACTAGGTAGTCAACTAGCTCAGCAACCCTAGATAACTTGAGTTGATTTTAGCTCAACTAGCAATTAGCCACCTTTATCAAATAAATAGGCCCTAAGAGCATCTCCAAGAGTTTCAAAACATTCTCCCAATTTAAGATTTTTAGCAAAATTAAAAAAAACATATAAAAAACGACTCCTAATCGCATCTCCAAGTCTTTTAGCACTTCTAAAAACAGGCCGTCCGCACCTAAAGATCACTACGTAGAAAAAGGTTTTTAGGGGCAGCTGGTAACCCTCTGTAGGAGCGATTTTATCAGCTACCCCTATGAAAGAGTGGCTAAAAATCACTGATTTGTAGGGGCGGTTCCCAGGCCGCCCCTACAATATCAGCCGCCCCTATAAATCAGAATTATAGGGGTGGCTGGATATTGAGCCGCCCCTACAAATCAATTTCCAGAAACCACAAAAAAAATGGGCAAAAAAATAGAAAAAAAAATTTAACCGAGGAGGTCCCCACCGGTAGCCACACACACCCTCACTCTATGGTTGCAGCATTTTTTCACGATTTTTGCACACTTTGCGTCGACCGGGATTCGAACCGGCGACCTCTCTCTCGCGCGCCATCTCCTCTACCACTACATCTCACATTCACTTGTGTCCATAATCCATTTTGATTCTCCATGTATTATACAAAACTGAGCATAAATTGATTGTTTGAGGCCCTAAACTAATTCAAATAAAAAAGTTGTCAACTACAAAGTTTTATAACTTTTCGAGATCTACAACTTTCATTTTGGTAGTTTCTCCATCCGAGGTAACTTATAAAATTTGAATTTCAAATAATAGAAATTCAAACGTAGTTTTTCTTGATTATTTCAAATCAAAAAGTTGTCAACTACAAAGTTTCATAACTTATCGAGATGTACAACTTTTATTTTGGTTATTTCTCCATCCGAGGTCATTTATAAAATTTAAATTTCAAATTTTAGAAATTCAAATGTAATTTTCCTTGACAAGTTTATTTCAAATTAAAAAGTTGTCAACTATAGAGTTTCATAACTTTTCGAGATCTACAACTTCTATTTTGATCATTTATTTATCCGACATAGTGGTAGTAACATTGTTCATAAATGTTACATATCTCTCTTATTGTTTATGAAACTATAAGAGAGATATGTAAATTTTATGAACAATGTTATTACCACTTTATCGGATAAAGAAATGATCAAAATAAAACTTGTAGATCTTGATAAGTTCTGCAACTTCTATGTTCATGATTTTTTCATCTGAAATCAATTAGTGTTCCAAAATAACGTTTGACCTTCTCTATATGCTCCTCTAGATATTGTTCCTCTTTTGCCCCTCTCTTTTTTTTATTTTTTTGGGCTGTCATTGTTTTTTTTTTTTGGAAATTTCAATTTTTTCTTTTTATTTTTTGATATTTTTCCTTCACTTAGGAGCACAAAAGAAGTAACCACATAAAATATGAGCTCAAATAAGTGAAAGACGTGGCCTGCAGAAATTTCAGAAGACGTGCTCAAAATTGACAAAAAGCTTGTGACCACGTAAAGATGATCTTGTGACCAGTTTTTGACCAATTTAAAAAAAAAAATCTGATCGATTTTGATATATGGAACGTCGAAATCGGAGTTCATATGTGAAAACTAGACAATTTTTAAGAATTGACTCCGAATTAGAGGACAAAACGGGAATAATAATTTCAAACAGTATTTTCAAGTAGTAAATGATCTCAACTGAAAAGGTTGTCAACGATAAAGTTTCATAACTTTTCGAGATCTACAACTTTCATTTTTATTGTTTCTTCATCCGAGGTCGTTTACAAAATTTAAATTTTAATGCTTACTTTTTAATATTCGGCGTCCATTTGTAGAGGCACCTCATTGTTTAGCCGCCCCTATAAATCAATTTGTAAGAGCGGCTGGATATCCAGCCGTCCCAGCCATCTCTACAAATCGGGCCATTTGTAGGAGCGGCTGATAACATCGGCTACCCCTATAAATTTATTTGTAAGAGCGGCTCATTTAACAACCATTTATAGGGGCGGCTCTATCGCCAGCCGCCCTTAAAAAAAAATCGTTACGTTGCTTAAAAAAACGTTTTTTACGTTGTGGATACGCGCGAACGCTACCTCCTCGCGTGAGTCCGCGACCCAACTCGTGAGGGGCGACGCCGCCGCCCCGGCCACTCCGACTCCGGCCTCCGCGCCCTTCCGCCCTCCCCTTCCGGCTCCTTCCATCGGCTGAAGGTCCCGACGCTGATACAGTGCACATGATCCCCGCGTTGCGTACGTCCTACTGAGGATGGTCACTTTCCTCTGTCGTTCCTCTGAAACATCGCCGTCTCCTCTACCTATGCTTTGTGATGATCAATTCACATCACAACATGATAAAAAGCATGTATGATCTAGAGTTAGAAAGCAAACAGCATGTGCTTGCAGGAGGACTAATGAGCTGTAATACGCCCATTTTAGAAAAGAATTCAACTCCAGCATCGTTCGGCTTGGACATACCGTGTGACTGCTCCCTCCTGTGGACCTCTTTTAACGGATCAGGTGGCTGCTTCCTCGTCCTCTTGGAAGCTTTAGGCGAGCTCTCGGCAATGGAGGGCTGAATGTCTCTGAAGAAAGCAATGAGCTCCTCCTTGCTATGCTTGCTGACCATGTCTGGTGACGCCACGCCGTTGCCGTTGGCTTCTGATCTGATGATGGCCGACCAAAATGAGCGTGGAAAGCCTTGCCGCGGAGAACAGAAGAGGTGCACACCTGCAAGTTCAGTGACTGCGTCAAGATACATTGCTGAACTCTCAGTTCCATTTTGCGATAGCGTGCAGTTCACTGCAGCTTCAGTCAGGTGCTGAACTGTTGATCCATGCACGCTGTTATTTTTTCTCATCGTTATTTTTTGTTTGCCAAAGAGCAGAACGAGAGATTCTGCAAACACAATTTTTTCACCATAAAAGCTCCAAAGATTGTGAAATCAGGCCTACCAACTGTGAAGTAATGAAGGTTTTTGCGGTCACCTTTGTGAAGAGAGAGAGAGATCCCGGGATGGCAGCTTGCAAAGAATTTGGAAAGGTTTGGTGATGCGGCAAGAACAAGCCTCCCATTTCTCTCCTCTTCTTTCTCCTCCAAAGAAACCCCCTGGTTCGTCTCTTCCAACGGAGACAGTTTCAGGCCTGCTTCTATCCACTTCCTGACCACATGCAAAAAGGAAGATGATACAGACCTGGAAGTTTTGCAGAAATATCCTCCTCATCACAAGATAGAACTTTCTGAGCAATTGTTGGGAAAGACTGCAAAAATGTGTTATCAATTCATGTGCTCTTGTGAGGGGCAAAAGGCAAATGGGCAACCTAATCCAGAGAGCTATCCAGTCCAGCACAGCCACACCAAGATCACGACGTCTCACGGAAAGCTTTGAACTCCTCTTGTCGGTGCAGAAAGTGACCAACTAGTAAATATTTGTAGTTTTGCTGTACGTTGTGATCAGAGGTGGCCTAGCACTCAATGACACAGGATTTATACTGGTTCAGGCAACGTGCCCTACGTCCAGTCGGGGTCGGTTGGTGACTTTATTCCCGAGCCCAGGTGCTCAAAGTCTGTAGTGGGGTTACAAACGAGAGAGAGAGACGGGGTGTCCGGTCGGTCCGGTCGGAAAGGCCGAGATCGACAGGAGCTATGCTATGAACAAAGTGTCCTAGCGTGTGCTTGAGGGGTTGCGAGCTATTGATCTAATAAACCTGAACTTGAAGAAGTCGACTTGGGTTCACTGTCTGTGTTTGGAGGGAGCACATCCCCTTTTATAGAAGAAGGGGATGGCTTTACAAGTGAAAGGGAGAGAGAGTACGGACGTTTGTAAGCCTTGTTGCCCACGCCGACGGGGATGGGACAATGGTGGGCGCCCGCAATACTGTTGATGTCGCTGCAGAATGTTAGGTACATGTGGGAGGTTGAGCTGTTTTCTTCAAGACTGGAGGACGTCGGTACCTGCAAAAATGTTGTCTCGCCGACTAGAGGCATGGCTGTACCACGTTTACCTGGTATGGTGAATTCCGGCGCCCACAATACTGTTGATACCCAGAGGCACATGGGGGGTCTTACCGTACGGGTGTTTGGACCGGCGCCTACAATACTGTAGAGGTAAATCTCGGCACCTACAATACTGTTCGTGGTAGGGCGGTTGTAAAGTGCTGCTTCGCAGGGTATGGTCCCTGGTGCCGTGGTTTGACTTGTGAGCCCCGTCTTGCCATCCTTCGTACGCCTTCTGGTTCTTTCCGAGCGGGCGTCCCCGGTCGGATGGTCCCCAGTCGGTTCTGGCGCGCCAGTCAGAGAATAGCGATGGGCAGGGTTCTTTATGAACCCCGGTCGGAGACACGGGGTCGAAGTCGGAGGCGGTCCTCGGGTCAGGCTTTCTGAGTGGAGGCCGTGCGAAGGCAGCCGGAGCCTAACGCTAGCGCTTCGATCGGAGAGGTCGTTCGGAGTTGGCCTGAGCCTGACACTAGTAGAGAAACGACCTTTGATCCACTTTGAAATTTGGCCTTAGTCCCGGTATTTTTCGCACCCGGGACTAACGAAACATTTAGTCCCGGTTGGTAGCTTCAACCGGGACTAAAGATCCCTGCCCAACAGCTAAAAGTACGAGAATCTTTAGTCCCGGTTTGAGACACGAACCGAGACTAAAAGTGTGACTTTTAGTCCCGGATTGAGACACAAACCCGGACTAAAGGTACCTTTAGTCTCGGTTTGTGTCTCAAACCCGGACTAAAGGTGTCTCCAAACTAAATTTAAAAGAAAAGAATATCTTATCTAAGTAAGATGTGTGGTGGTAGGTGAGATGGTAACGCGTGCAAGAGCTGAAGTGGGAGGTCATAGGTTCGAATCTCCACAGCTGCAACTTTTTTTACCCAATAAACACCTCTAGTCCCGGTTGGAGAAACCGAGACTAAAAATCAAGACCTTTAGTCCCGATTTCGTAGTCCCGGTTCCAAAATCGGGATTAAAGGTGGTTGAGAACCGGGACTACACCTCATTTCTCTACTAGTGTGAGCTAGCGCTCCGGTCGGAAATATGGGCTGAAGGCAGCCAGGGCCTAAAACGAGTGCTCTAGTCTGTTGAATTTAGACTCTCGGGCCGGTCCAGAAGAAAAGAAGGCCATCCTCTTGGGCCGAGCCCTAGCATGGAAGCTGGTCCCCGATGGACCCTGGGTTTATGAACCCGATAGGAGCTCCCGAGCCCCCGGGCGATTCGGGCAGAATCGTCTGGAGGATTTTTGTTTTGCCGATGGGTGCGCGTGAGCGCACCCGCGGGTGTAGCCCCCGGGCGGTTCATGCCGAACTGGTTGGGGTGCTTTCTGAGTTTGTCGGTGGGTGTAGCCCTAGAGCCCCAGGCGGTTTAGGCCGAACCGGCTAGGGGTGTTGTCTCAGTAGGCGTGTATGCGTGTTTTTTAGTTTGACATGGAATTTTGTTTAACCACGGTGTCGTTGCGCGCCGTGGGATTGGGTGAGTCGAAGTCATGAATGGACCCTAGCGTCGATGCGCGCCGTGGGTGGAGATAGCTCGGTTCGGTTGTGTCAGAGCTCACCGATATTTTGGCGTCGATGCGTGCCGCGGGGTCGGGTGAGGCGGAGTTTGCGAATGGACCTAGGCGTCGGTGCAGGCCATGGATCGAGAGAGTTAGTTTAGTTAGTTCAGGAAGCCGTTACGCGAGTTTAGGAGTCACGGTCCCAGGAGCCGTAGCCGGATGTCGCCGATCCTGTCGACGCGAGTTTAGGAGTCACGGTCCCAAGAGCCGTAGCCGGATGTCGCCTATCTTGTCGATGCGAGTTTAGGAGTCACGGTCCCAAGAGCCGTAGCCGGATGTCGCCTATCCCGTCGACGTGAGTTTAGGAGTCATGGTCCCAAGAGCCGTAGCCGGATGTCACCGATCCAGTCGATGCAAGTTTAGAGTCGTGGTCCCTTGGCATTTGAGCCCCCGAGCCTTGTCGGGCCTTCACGGGGGTTGGTGTGAGTCATTTTTGCGCTACCCATCCGGTTCCTCACAACCGGAGGGGCTGAGTTTCATCGCCTGTCCTGATCGCTCGGGCTCGAAGACTGGCTCGGTGACCTCGCTAATGGGTGTGATCGAGTAGAATCTGGGTCCGTCGTTCGTGACGGGGTCGGCATAGCCCTCTTGTGGCATTTCACTACTCCTTTACCTATAGCCCGGCAGATGCCTAGGTCGTTCTAGAGACCGACCCAGGTGGCCTAATGGCCTCCCCTCGATGGAGATTCTATGGGCTTGGCGAGAGGTTCAGGATCGAATGAGAAGGTTGAGATGACCCGGTTTGCCAGACCAGGCAAAGGCTGCATGGTGCTCATCTACGGTTTTCTCCCCTGGCTCTGTTTCAGTTGCTCATATCGAATGAGGCAAGCCACCGCTTCATGGCACAACACGGAGTGTTCTGGTGCATTTCGCTGCACGTGCAATGCTTAGTTCCTGAGCCCCTGGGCGGTTCATGCCCTAACCATCCGAGGGGTTTAGGCGTATGGTATGAAATGCACATATGGATGTATGAAATGATTATAAAGAAACAGAGGGGGTTTTATAGTGTTTACCTTTGATAGTTTTGAGTTACAAGGCTCGGAGAGCTTCAGTCGGAAATGTCCGACCGGGACCCGAGCTCGTCATTTGGGATGGAGTCGGCGTGGCCCATATGGGGCATCCCTTTGCTTCCTACCTATGTCTCAGTGCTTATCCTGAGTGAATCGATCAACTCAGGAGGCCAGTTGATCTCTCTTGGTGGAGATCTCATTGTTGGATCTCTCCAGGTCTAGCCTTGATGACTGGAGTGACGGGGTTCGGAGAGCTCCAGTCAGAGACATCCGACCAGGACCTGTGCTTGTCAATCGTGGGTTAGCCCTTGTGTGAACTGTTTTGTTTTAATGAACACATGCTTACCTTGGTGACCTGAGAGATGGGGTTCGGATAGCTTTAGTTTGGAGATGTCCGACCGGGACCTGTATCTCAGGTGCTTATCCTGAGTGAATCGATCAACTCAGGAGGTTGGCTGATGATGGGGAGTCGTCTACGTGTGGTGGCGCTTCATTTTTCGTGCCCGACATGTGGTAGTGGTTGGTCGTGCGGTAGTGGTGGGCCATGTCCTGGTCATGTCCCACCTGATCAGGGGCCGTTTCGTCGCGCTAGGCATGTCCCGTCGGTTAGGGGGCGTCCCATCTGCATTTAGTGGAAGAGAGAGAGAGAGATAGAGTTTCTCACCCTGCCGCTTCACCTTCCTGATCGGTACATCCTTTCCTAACCGCTGCTCCCCCTCCTTTAAGTAGGAGAGAAGAGAGAGGGTGTTCACCTCGTTCTTTTGCCTGTTCATCGCCTGCTGCTGCCACCTTTCTTTTTCCTCTTTGTCGAGAGCGTCTCGGAGAGCTGCGGAGGTTTCTAGGAAAGGAAGGGGGAGAGAGCGAGGGGGAAGAGGAGAACTCACTGATCCTTTTTGCAAGCCGAAGCAAGATGTTGGACTGGAGGTCGTCCACCGTGAGGAAGTCGGTGCTGGAGTCTTTCGTTGAGAAGGGTTTTCTACCGCCACAGGAGGTGGCGCACTGGAGGGTCCCTAGGGGAGAGGAGTTCCCATGACCTCATCCTGGTGAGGTGGTGTCCTTCCTTACCTTTCATGAGCACAGGCTGGGATACCCCGTGCACTGGTTTCTGCGCGGGCTCCTTAATGAGTGGGATTTGGAGCTGCAACACCTCAATCCAATGGGGGTGCTGCATATCACCGGTTTCGTCACCGTCTACGAGGCTTTTCTCGGGATGGAGCCGCACGCGGATCTCTTCCGGCGGTTCTTCTCTAGGAGGACCTTAACGACGGGGAGCTCGGTTGAGGTCGCACCGGTGGGGGGTTTCACCCTTCAGAGGAAGCCGAGCGCAGGAAGTTCGTACCCCACGTACACCCCTTGTAGTTCCAACTGGGGGTGGCACGGGGAGTGGTTCTACATTAGGAACCCAGAGGCTACGCCATTCCTGACATTTACCGGTAGGAGGCTAGAGGAGCGAGAAAGCTGGTCATGGGGTTGCGGCCATAAGGAGAGGCACATGGTGGAGGCCATTGAAGAGGAGCTCTGAAAGCTCATGAGGCACGGCCTTGACGGAGTGCGGGTGTTCTACACCCTCTACCGCCCCCGGATTGCGCCGTTGGCGGAGAGGACGCAGCCAATGTGGGAGTACGGTGGCCGGTCAGACCCAAACCGTGCGTCGCTGGAGGAGTTGCCGGATGATGAGGTCTGGAGTCGCATCGGCCGGGTGCTGCAGCTGAGGCCTAGGGAGACAGTTGCGAGAAAACCCGTACCGCTCAACGCCTCGATCGCGTCCACACTGGTGCATTCCCATGTTTTTGTTCATGCTTCTTCTCTGCTCTTTCCTATTTCTTTGATCTAGTTCATCCGTTTCGTAGGGGCTTGGGAGGTATAAGTCCCGACCACACCTTCCCAAGGGACCGCTCAGAAGAAGGCGGCCGAGGCTCATAAGAAGAAAAAGAATAAGGAGATCCTACGAAAGCAGGAGAAGGAGCAGGAGATCGTCCGGCGCACGAGGGCTAGGGAACATAGGAGCGACGTCGAGTCAGAACTTGCATCGGACGATCCTATAGATCTAGATGATATGGTCTTCTCCGGTGAGGAGGAGAGCAGGGGGTCATTGCGACCTCAACAAAGCGTCGTGATACCGCGACGTCGTCCGCTGGTGACGAGCTAGTGGCCGTGCGTCGTGCGGCGAATCCCTCGTCGAGGAAGCGCGCAGCGAGCGTGGACATCATCGGTGAGCGAGCGTCAAAGCGGACATGGTCACCGTGCCCCTTGGCAGCGTCGCCGGCCCCGCCCCCACCTGTCGTGGACATGGCGAAGAAAGGCGGGTGGTCTGCTGAGGGGCGGACTGACACCCACGCGTCGCTCGGACTGGTGCTGTCGCATGACTCGCGACGAGGGGGAGGACCTGCCTGCTGCGGGCGCAGTCGAGCATGCCAGGCAATCTAAGGGGCGGACCAGAGCACGTGTGCCACGTGAGTCATAGTCGAAGGATACTGCGCCTATTGCTCTGGTCGAGGATTCCCGAGCCGGGGGTCGGGATGACCCGCAGGTCGGGCAGGAGCCGATAGGGACGACTTTGCCCCCTGCCAAAGTAAAGGAGCACGGGTCGCGGTCCGGGAGCGGTCCTCGACACGCAGGCGCATCGAGGTCGGGGTCAGCCTTCAGAGTTATGCCACTCGCCACTCGGTATGTCTTTCTCCATTCCCTTTTGGTTCTTTGCTGGTTGAGCTTTTTGTTGGAGTGTGACTAACCCATACCTTTCGTCAGTGGCCTGGGGATGCCGGGGATGAGTATTGCCCCGACTGCCATGCAGGAGACCTAGAAGCCCATTCTATAGCGTGTCGCGGCGGCAAGACCTTCCGTTCCGGGGATGGTGCCCTCCGATTTGGCTGTTGATGAGGCGGCGGCTGTGGCATCAGTGTTAGCGGCGATCCTGGTGCCAATGGTGATGGTGGCATCGGAGGTGACTCTCATGGCGGAGGCAAGGGATACCGAGCTTCCTGCCTTACCGGGTAGAGGGTCGTGCGGCTCGCCCTTGCCGTCAGGGCCAAAGGCACGGGGGGAAGACGTGGTCGGGATGAGGTCAGGAAGCCCAGCGGTGGCCTAGGGCAACGAGGTGGTGGAGATCCCGTCTGATGACGAGGCGGATGTCCCGACTGAGCCGTCAAAGCCGTTGTGGCAACCCACCGGTGATGCCATGGTGGAGCCGTTGGTGCCGTTGTGGGGCCTGGCATTGGTCCAGTCGGTGGCTGGGACCTCTAGCGGGCCGGTGGTGTCGCCGTGGGACCTGGCAGTGGCACGGTTGGAGGTTAGGCCCTCCGGTGAGGTGCCAAAGGGTGACCTAGAGTGGCCCTACCCTGAGCACCCAGCGAGCGTGCGGTTCATCCTCTGGGACTCCCAGGAGCGTCAGCTCTAGGACATCTTTAAGGGGCAAGGGCACATCGCGGTATCAGAACTCACCAAGCTGACCGTGCAGCTTGAAAGCGCTCAGAAGCGGGCTATGTTTGCCCGGCAGTTGGTTGAGGGCGACATGCAGCTCGCGGCGGAGGTGAGTTTCTGGTGCTTGTCCTTTACCCTTTGGATCCATTGTCGGTCATTTTTAGCGTGCTTGCCTTTTGTAGGAAATAAGGAAGACGTTGTCCCACAAGTCCCACTTCCTCTGGTTAGAGTACGCCTGGATGGCCGAGCTCGAGCATCGGGCGGAGTCCGCTTGTCGCGAGGCCCTGGACCAGATGGTCGAGGTGGCCACGGCAAGGGCGGAGGGGGCAGCGTGTGGAGGAGCGAGCGACTGCGGCCGAGCAAGGGCTCGAGGCGATAAGGGCCCGCCGGGCGGAGACTGAGGCAGAGTTGCGGGCGTCCCTGGCGAACACCGAGGTGGTGCTTCAAGAGGCTTTAGCAGCCCTTGATCCAGAGCGCGCCGCCTGGAGTCGGCGGAGAAGGCCCTGGAGGTGGAGCGAAGGGCCCCGTTGGAGGCGGATCGAGAGGTGCTCGTGCTCTGGGGCGGGGTGATGGAGATGGAGGATGCGAGTGCCCAGCTGCGTGAGCAGGTGGCCCAGCTGAGCGAGCAGGTGGCTCGGCAAGCAGAGGATCTCTCCACCCTTGAGGCTTCTCACGCCGGTACGTACCTTTTTTGTTTTTTTGTTGTGTTGGCTTTTCCCTTAGCCTATTTCTGAGCTTGTTGCTCTTCTCGCAGAGCTGGGCGGAAAAGCAGAGGTGCTAGAGCAGGGCCTGGAGACGACCAAGGCGACGCTTCGCTAGAATACGGAGGAGCTAGCCAAGTCCCGTGAGGAGCGTCGTGCTCTTGAGGGGGATCCTGACCAGATCCGCAACGTTGCCCAGCACGTTGTTTCGGAGATCTTTGGGTCAGCGCCGAGCACCAGCGCACCCACTGTCCAGCTGGCGGAGGTCCCAGGGGAGGTCCAGGATCTTATCAGGTCCGGGCTGTTTTACGGAGCATCGGGGGTGCTGACCGCGGTGGGGACGCATCATCCGCACCTGGACTTCGCCACCATCTATAGCGGATACGCTGAAGGCATGAGCATGGCAGACATCCAGTCCATTGGGGAGAGCTTGCTGCCATACGCGCGGTCGGTGGCAGACCAAGTCTCCGCCGAGTGGGTGATGGACGTCCGCCGTGAAGACCTGGCCAAAAGCACGCGTGGAGAGGATGCTGTAGAGCTCTCGGATGGCGAGGAGCCTGGGTCAGAGGTGAATGTCGCCCCGGTCTTGGCTGAGGCAGATGCCGTGCCGTCGGGAAGTGAGCAGCTCACGCCTTCGTCGGTTGCACCGTCGTCGGATGTCGCTGGGCCGGCCCAGTAGCATGTAAAAATAATAGTAGTTTAGTGGAAGTAGATAGTTTTAAGTTTGTGAGGGAAGCCCCTGTATAAAACGTTCGTGTGCTTAACAGTTATAATGGTATTTTGTTTTCTGCGATGGAGTCACTCCGTTCGAGGAAGCTTGTTCCTCTTCGTTCCTTAGTTTTTTCCTTAGCATAATTTTGTTTTTTAGTTCTTTCTTTCTCGTACCTGCCCGTTTGTTCCGTAGATTGCGACCTTGTGAGCCTAGGGCGTGGCCCGCGAGGCTCAGCTGTTCGTAACCGTAGGAAAGAGCGGGGCGTGATCAGTCAGAATTTTTAAAGCAAAGCTACGTAAGGTAAATTAAAGGAATGAACTACCCCTTCGTTAGGGTAGGAAGGAATTTCTCCATACAACAATAACCAAAACAGAGAGGTAGTAGTGCCTCCTAGTGGAGCCCCCGAGCGCCCCGAACCAAAAAACGTTCGGGTCGAGGTGCTCTTACAGGAGCATACGTTAAGTAAATAATAGTAAGACCGAAACTTAGGAGAAAAGAAAACGACCTAGCTGTTCCAAGGTGCTTGGTGAGAGCGTCGTCGTCATTATCCTTCAGTCGGTAGGCGTCCGGTCGGATCACTTCAGTCGTCTAGATCCTTGTCCGCTGCGCCCCCTTCTTCTTTTTCTTGGCCTACCAGCCTACCTCAGCAGGCGCTTGAGGAGCAAGCAGTCCTTGTAGAGGTGGTCACGGGGTAGTCGTGGTTGGTGCATGGACTCTCCATGAGCTCATGGAAGTGGCTGGAGGGGCCCTGATGGGGCGGCGTGCCCACATGATCAGCCGTGGCGACCAACGCGGAGTTGGTCGGTTGACGGTGATTCTTTCTATCCTTTTTTCCCTCTGAGTCGAGGGGCCCTCGTCTTGATCCTGGCGCTTGACCTTTCCTTTGCTGTGACCACCGTTGAAGCACGGTGGGAACGGCGCTTGCTGGAGGTGCTGTGCGAAGGTTAGTGGCCCTAGGCTATCAGGGCTGGGACTCCAGTCGACGCCGCGCGTGCCTCGGTTTGGTCCGAGGCATGCGTAGACGGGCAGTCGGCACGGAGCGGTCGTCAAGTCAAGACAAGGTGTCGTTGCGGCTTCCTGTGCCATACTTGGTGGTTGCGACGGTGATAGGGCGTAGTGCCCCATCTGCTGCGTCTCTGTTCCCCGGATGGGGAGCGAGGTCGCGAGTCGGCGTCGCGATACGGAGCTGTCCGCTTGTTGAACAACGGCGGTCTCTACCAGCGCCCAGAGGTTCCAGTGGATCGCCTGTTCGCGAGGGTCGTTTGGCTCGGACAAGCTACGCAGGAGCATTGCCGCGGCGGCAATGTTCTGGCTGGCCTGAGCAAACTACGGGGGATCGGTTCCCCTATGTGGGGTGTTGCGCTGGACCCAACGGGTGCGACCCCGGGCGTCGTTCGCCGGTCTATGCACACGGGGTGCAGCGTGGTGCGCCGAGCACGCTGGCGCAGTTGGTGGCTGATGCGGCCACTGTCATTGTAGACCCTTCCCGTGCTTGTGCGTGAGCTCGGGGGTCTCCGCATGAGGGCCTGGAGGGGCGTGAGTTCGCGCGGACTCCGTTACCCCTGGCGGTTATTCCGAAGCATCCATCATAGCGCACTCGTAGGACGAACGGTGGCTTGGTGCCATGTCACCGATGCTGGAGTCATCACTCCTGACATCGTTGTCCATGAAGTCAAGACAGCTGGGACCGTAGTCCACCATCCCTACGAGTTCAGACGTGAGAGGGGGCGGCGCCGACATCCGCTGGAGCCCCTAGGCGTACGCGTTCGCAGGAGACACGAGGCCATAGGGGGACCGGCCGTATGGCGGCTGTGTTAGGGACAACGATAACCCACCGAGTATTCGACGGAAGATAGAACGTAGTAAGTAAATAACAGCATGTATATTACTCACAGCGGGGTTTGAGCAGAGAGTTTGCTCGGAATGAAGCGCAGATGTCATGCCGTCGATGTCGCGCGTCCCGGAGTCGATGGAGGGCGTCCCTTCGATGGGTGCCAGAACGTGCGCCTCCTCGCGGAGGTGGAGTACGCCGAACCGGTCGGCGGCGAAGTCTAGGCTTCCGAAGCGGAAGACCTGGGAAGGCTCGAAGACGGGTGGAACCCGCATCCCAGTGGGCGAGAGTGTGGGAAATTCCATTGAGCCGAAGCGAATCGTATCGCCCGAGCCCGTCACGGCGGAGGTGGCGGAGAAATGGGCCATCCGATTACCAAAAAAAGTGTTGAACGTACAGCGTCTTCCCCACGGACGACGCCAAATGTCGGTGCAGAAAGTGATCAACTAGTAAATATTTGTAGTTTTGTTGTACGTTGTGATCGGAGGTGGCCTAGCACTCAATGACACAGGATTTATACTGGTTCAGGCAACGTGCCCTACGTCCAGTCGGGGTCGGTTGGGGACTTTATTCCCGAGCCCAGGTGCTCAAAGTCTGTAGTGGGGTTACAAATGTGTGAGAGAGAGAGAGACGGGGTGTCCGGTCGGTCCGGTCGTAAGGGCCAAGATCGACAGGAGCTATGCTATGAACGAAGTGTCCTAGCGTGTGCTTGAGGGGTTGCGAGCTATTGATCTAATGAACCTGAACTTGAAGAAGTCGACTTGGGTTCACTGTCTGTGTTTGGAGGGAGCACATCCCCTTTTATAGAAGAAGGGGATGGCTTTACAAGTGAAAGGGAGAGAGTACAGACGTTTCTAAGCCTTGTTGCCCACGCCGACGGGGATGGGACAATGGTGGGCGCCTGCAATACTGTTGATGTCGCTGCAGAATGTCAGGTACATGTGGGAGGTTGAGCTGTTTTCTTCAAGACTGGAGGACGTCGGTACCTGTAAAAATATTGTCTCGCCGACTGGAGGCATGGCTGTACCACGTTTACTTGGTACGGTGAATTCCGGCGCCCACAATACTGTTGATGCCCAGAGGCATACGGGGGGTCTTACCGTACGGGTGTTTTGACCGACGCCTACAATATTGTAGAGGTAAATGTCGGCACCTACAATACTGTTCGTGACAGGGCGGTTGTAAAGTGCTGCTCCGCAGGGTATGGTCCCTGGTGCCATGGTTTGACTTGTGAGCCCCGTCTTGCCTTCCTTCGTACGCCTTCTGGTTCTTTTCGAGAGGGCGTCCCCGGTCGGATGGTCCCCAGTCGGTTCTGGCGCGCCAGTCGGAGAATAGCGATGGGCAGGGTTCTTTATGAACCCCGGTCGGAGACATAGGGTTGGAGTCGGAGGCGGTCCTCGGGTCAGGCTTTCCGAGTGGAGGCCGTGCGACGGCAACCGGAGCCTGACGCTAGCGCTCCGATCGGAGGCCGTTCAGATTTAGCCTAAGCCTGAGCTAGCGCTCCGGTCGGAAAGATGGGCCGAAGACGGCCAGGGCCTGAAGCGAGTGTTCCGGTCTGTTGAATTTAGACTCTCGGGCCGGTACAGAAGAAAAGAAGGCCATCCTCCTAGGCCGAGCCCTAGCGTGGAAGCCGGTCCCCGAAGAGCCCCGGGTTTATAAACCCGACACCTCTTCTTCCTCCTGTTTCCAATTTCCATGGGTACAACAAGAGTTTGCAACCACTGAGACTGACAAGTTGCCCAAGAGTGCAAGAGATCCTTCAGAGATAGTTCAACAGGCCGTCATTAACACATTATAGCACAGAAAAACATTCATCATGCATCTTCCTTGGTTCTTGGTTATATGTGCTGCCAAAGGTAGCACCATATCGAGAAATAACAGCTACAATATATAGAAACAAAAAAGATAATGTCTTCCAGCACAAACAAGCCTTCTTTTCTCCAAACACGTAAATTCATTTCACCATACAACAAAGATAAGTCTAGCTAGCAGCCTGTGGAAGTTGTATTGTACACACATATCGGAACAAAATAAGATCCGCCAGTAACAAAATAATCGATACTTTATCAGATCCGTTCCACGCCATAACTGATATTGCGAATTCCTAACCAATGACTTCTCAATTCAGGAACTATCTGCACCAGGCTTGTAATATCTGGATACCAGAGTCAGGACCAAATTGGTTCCAACGGTCAGACAATCTTCACTCCCTCGGATAACTGTCTGACAAACTGAGGCTACACCTTGATCCATCTACCGGAAATTATATACTTTGACCACCTTGGATGTGTCACACACAATCAAGTTATCTGAATCAGTTGGAGCAGTACACAGCCAATTTACCTGCCAACACAGAGGTCATCATGAATTTTTTTTACTGAGCCTAAGAACTTCATCTTTTAAAATACAAAAACCCATTTATTATATAGATTTCTATATTTTGTTATCAGCTGTACATATGAATAGTCAAAGACAAAAAAGAGACGACATCACAATAGTTGCAAAAATTTGAAGGTTCAGTCCTGACCTTTTTCTTTACATCAATATTCAAAACCAATTCAGCTTTGCTGTTTGTTTCAGAGTAAACTCCTTTCGACCAATCCCACAGCTTCACTGATGCATCATTGCCACCAGAAACGAGGAACTTCCCCTTCTCACCAAATACTGAAAATGCTCTGTTAAGCAGCTGATTAGTTCAAGAAAACAAGATTCGCCTTCAATACACAAGAGAGCTGCATATAATGAGATATTTAACTGATACATTGACAAAATGAAGGGACTTACACACAAGACACAGCTGCGGTATGGCCACCCATCGTGTAGTCAAGATGAATTCTTTTCGCTTGACTTTGATTACAGCTCCCATCTCCAAGTTCAGCTCCTTTTGAACTCATTTTTGAAATAGCTGCCCGAGGAGGTCCCTTCGATTTCGCAGGAGCCAGTTCATACTCAAGATCAACCACATCAACAGCACCATCCCCCCTTGCAACAGCACAAACCTTGTAGAGCCCTCCCAAAATACCTTCTTCAGAAACTGCTACTGAATGAACAAAAGCAGGGTTGAAACATTGCCCTGCACTACCGGAAGAACTGCCATTTTGCAATTCAGGTGATCCTGAAACTCAGTAATGAATATTATGTTGAATTGCTGATTGATCTGAATTGGAGAGTATTTTGAGGTGAAAAACAATACTGATACAGCTTTGTCATACATGAACAGAAACTAATATTTCTATGTAAAGCAAGGTGAACCGACTTTCCGATGGACAATATGAGGGCTCAATTTACCAATGCTTAATGGAAATGTATGAGATCAAGGAACTGCTAGGATACTCTTTTACAAAGACAAAAAGAACATGGAGCAGCCTAAGTAACGCACGCTATTCACAGGTGTTCCATGGAAAGTAAAGGAGGTACCATAATCAATAGAAAACAGTGTTCGTCCTTTGGAGAAATCCCATGCAACGAGCTTTGAGTCAAGGCCACCAGTAATTGCTGCCAAATGAAAAATATTTATTATTGACAATAAAGGCATTGAAAAAAATAAGAATTAACAAAGTTTTCTAGGATTGGCTCCCTAAAAGGTTGACAAAAAAGGAGCCACAAGACTACAAGATTAAGCCAAACAAAACCCTGAAAAAAGAAAAAGAAAATGATAACACTAACCTGTCCAAGGTCTCCAAGGAATGAATTGCACGCTGCTGCAAATCTGTACGAAAATTTATCAAGGAACAACTGTCGTACATATTGCATATAGAGAGGAACTTATTGCACATTTTTAAACATAAAAATGGAATGCTACTACAAATAAAAATTATCAAAAACATCCAGTTACACCAGATAAGGATACACTTGTGTGGGCTTCCCTTAATCTTTTATACAGGCACTTCTGAATGGTATTGACAATCTGCAAAATAGACCATAACTTCTCAAGAACAAAATCATTGAACAAGTACAAGATTAATCATGCCTATCAGTGTGTTGCACATATCTTTCTTCTAACTTGAGGCATTTATTCTACTGTTCTCCAGTTCCCAACCAAACCCTCTAGCAATCTACATGTGATTCAAAAAGTGTAACATAACAACCTCTTCTTGGTTTCAGAACAAAGCACAAATATATAAGCCGGTAAATTTGAATTCATAATGACAAACGATCTTACAGCAAACTTATTCTTCAGGAGCATCATTTGTGCCATTTTCGAAACAGAACATTCCAAAATAAATTCCATACAATATGCTTATATACCTTAAGCAGGAAAAACAGTGTGCCCTAGAATTTGCTTTACTAGTCTCATACAATAAACTCGTAAATTTTATATAAAATATTTGTCTAAATTTACTCGTGTCAGCACTACAATGCCTGGAGGTATGCAAACTCTTTCAACACATTCATGCAACAACCTCAAAATAGCCAACACCAAAATCTGGAGAATGTGGTATTTGATATTTGTTAAAATGCAATGATCTTTGACATTTATGTTCATACACTTGCAAAATATTCTATACCTTAACATCCCCACTATCATCTGCAGCAGCGAGAAAACCTTTAGAGCTGACAGCAATCTGCATCAAAAGTGGAAGTATCAGATTCTGAATCTTTAGCTCAATTCAATGTTATCATAAAGCCTAGAATTGAATTGTAGGAGAAAGATCACAGTAGGAGGATATTTTATAGTGGTTTTGTAGAATAGCATACTACCTGATTGATTTCATCTCTATTGTAGTTATACATCTCTAATGGCTTTGATTGAGTTCCCTATAAGAAAACCACTGTAATCATGTTACTGACAAGAAACCAAGGCACAGGCGACATAATAGTAAGTTGGATCATATAACTTCAAACTAACAATAAAAATACAATTGAATTCTGAACTTACCATACGAACATCAAAGGACAATATTTCATTTCCAGCAGAGATATACACACAATCTTCATTTCCTACACAAATAATGATTTTGTAAGTGCAAAATGTCTGCACGCCCACCAAATATTCAATTCATGGATTAACATACAAAGATGCTTGTATTTGGATGGCATGCTGACCTGGTTTAAAGCAAATTGAAGAAATTGGTTTATTTGCTGCCTCCATGGTCAAAAGTACATCTTTTGTGCGCAGATCAAACCAGCAAAGACATCCATCCTGAGGCAGGTAGGATAAGACATGAGAACATGACAATTAACCCACCAAGGGCTCGAAAAACGGGGGAAGGGGGGCAAATAGTACAAATCATATGCATAAGATTACTGCAATAGCCTCACCGCTGGTGAGGAAAATTTTGAGCTAAAGGAGCACTACAAGGATGGCATGATTGGATTTATATTTATTTTGTCAACAACAAGCACGAAGATTTTGTTAAACGGACGGACTGGGAGGCGGATCGACCATGCAAGAGGTCTGTGCCAGGGTGACGTTGTCGCCAATGATCTTTGTTATTGTCATGGAGGTGCTGAATGCACTGATTTGTTTGGCGGAACAATGTGATATTCTCAAGCCACTGGGCCATAGTGCCATCAAGTGCCAAGCATCTGGTGCGGATGATCTCGTGGTCCTGGTCGCTCCACTTCAATGGGATTTTTTTGGTCTTGACTTGAGAAGCATTCTGGGTACATTCGACGAGGGGGTGACCACTGACCAGGCTTCAGGACCAACCTGGACAAGTGCCAGGTGACACCCATCCGGTGCTCCATGGCCGAACTTGCCTTCGGTCAGGAGATTTTCGGCTGTCAGATTGCTCCTTTCCCCTGTCACTACTTAGGTGTTCCTCTCTCGATCTACAAGCTTGAACACAACAAGGAGCAGCCGTTGGTGGACATGATTGTGGATAGAATTCTCACTTGGAAGGGCAACATGCTAAATTTAGCTGGGCGGGTTACCTTGGTGAAGGTCACACACTCTGCAATTCCAATATTCATCTCCATTGCCACCTGTTTGTCGGTATGGGCCATTGAACAGATTGATCTGTCACCCTACTGAGCTTGGTGGCCTAGGTTTCCAGGATTTCTGTCTCTTTGGGTGTGCCCTCAGATTAAGGTGGGAATGGCTTCACAGAACTAGCCCAGATCGTACTTGGGTTGATCTTCTGAGCCTGGCTTGATGGTTCCTCAATTAGGCACGTGGCACCAAGCTTTTTTCATGCGGTCCCAAAGAGATGTGACAGTACCATGTGAAAAGAGATGTGACAGTATGAATCATCGACCCTATGAATCATTGCTAACTCCTGACTGCAGCTTAGGACAAGTCGCTAAAAAGGAGACCTACACAAGGAGAGCACCAACTACCCTATGATACCAGAATTTCCAGCATAGTGACCAAGTAGTTAGTGATGGATTGCCTTCTCTTCTCTGCCTACCAGTCTACTACCGCATGAAAATCTCATCTCTTCCTAGTTCCTACTGGTGCTTTCAACATAGCATGAAACATGTAATGAAACTGTGATACCGAATGGATATAATGGATAAAATCACAAAAAGGCACTGGGGACATGGAGCATGGCATAACCTTATAAGATTGTTACCAGATAGTTCACTTTCAGACAATGGTCACTGGACACTCGAAAGAATCATCTATGTTACTAATCCCACACAGGATATTCCATCCAGTGCGTTGATAGAATGCAAGGAGGAGAACGCATGGTGCGGCTCGTTGTTCTGGCAACACGCTTAGCTCGATGTGCAGTCAGCGCATGGTTTGCCACCCGACCGACAAAATGTCTCAACCGAGCACCAATTAACCAGCGACCACTGCACATGAGGTGTTCGACTCGTGTCCTCAGCGAAAGACACCATGGCCTGCACTGCAACTATTGGCCGACGCCCATGGACCACGGGGCGCCCTTGTAACAACTCCCAAAGCAGGACACCGAAGTCATCGTACGGCGCAGTGTTTGTTCTCGGAAGAGTAGACGAGCAGCGTGATGGAAACGCCTACCTCGCCGGAGGACGCGACGACGCCCGGGCGGGCGGAGGAGGCGACGCAGCAGGTGACGGCGCCCTTCTTGTGCCCCCGCAGCCGCCGAGGCTTCGGCTCCGCTGCAGCCGCCGGGTCCGGCGCCGCTGCCACTGCCGCCGATTCAGTCTCCGACATGACGGCGCGCTACCGGTGTAGACACGAAGCCCTTGACGAGGGAGGAACGCAGACCGTGCGATTGGAATTCGAACGGTCTACATCCGCTCAGCCCAGTTCCAGTTTCCAAGTGGGCAATGGTCGACGTGGACGCTGCACTCAAAATACAGCAGCTCTCATAAGAAGAAATCGAATCAAATAAACTAAGGAAGGGCTGAGACAGAAGGCAAATAAACTCACCACCTATCAGCAGTCACCACTCGCCGTCGCTGCCTCGCCGGAGCCCAGAGGTCGCCGGATCCACGCGCTGTCCCGTCGGTGGAGAAGCGCTGTCCCGTCGGTGGAGAAGGAAGAAGAACTCGCCGCCTCGCCGGTAGGGCCGCTGGCTTCCGCGGAGGCTCGTCGCCGGCGGCCGCTGAGCGACGGCGCTGGGCGGCGGCGCTGGGCGGCGGCGCCTTGCCTGCGCGAGCCGCGAGTGCGCGTGTGGGAGGCGGCGCGAGTGAGGAACGGGAGGGGCGACGGTGCGTTGGGTTGCCTAGCCTGCGCTCCTGGGCCTGAGCGGCTCAGCCCAGCCACCACCGGGCTTTTGAGTTGGGCAACGCTAGAACCTCAGCCTGCTGTGGAAAAAAATTATTTTCTTCATATAATCGGTTTCTTTAAAAAATTCCCATGCTAAAATTTTGCAAATGTATCTCTCCCGCCGGATCAGCTAGCGGCAGCAGCTGCGGTTGACTTTTCGGCCATTTGTTCCGGTTGAAAGCCAATTGAATTGGCTGGATTTAGTTCCAACCACCTCAACTAGCGATAATTATTGTCTGTACATTTTATTTAAAATGTTAAAATTGATTTTTTGGGGTGAAATTGCATACGGTGAAAATGGACAAAATTAAATGTCAAGCATTTCAGAATGAATCCATATTTTGGGCGTGTTTGCTGGTCTGGTCCATCTAGACCAGCCGGCTGATCCCCTCAGCAAATACTATTCATCAACCAGCCGCTACAGTATTTCTCTCTCACAAAACCAGCCAGTTTCAACCAAGTTTCAGACCAGCGAACGAGGCCTTTAAGAGAACAGAGTTACACATATAATTGTTTGATGCTAATTTACAGGTGTCTGAAAAGTAGCCATCTCTCACGCGACACTGTACAGCCGTTGGATTCCATCTGAGGGTTTGATCATGCACAAAAAACAAAACACGATCAACAGCTGCTACGTCGCCTGGACGGATTAAAGGAAATCAGGCACCTGGCATAGGAAAAGTGCATATAATTTGATAATAACTATATTTTCTTTCAAATTCTATGATTACGAAACTATTTTTTTTAAAAAAGAAGACTTCCCATAGATTTTTCTAGTGCTTATAGTCAACGTGCACAACGTAGTTGGTGATCAAAAAGTTGCAGGTTGATTTTAATTAACCAAACAAAGGCGAATTTCCTGCAAATTCTCTAGTATTATTGCGTTCGCTAGTGTAGTTGTGGGCACTTCAAGAACTTGCATGCTACGCATTTAATAACGACATATTGATGTACAAACCGAAGAATGTAAATGACTACTTGAAGGTGAATGACAGTAGACGTGGAGCCATTCATTCGTGACTATAGTAAGGGTGCGTTTAGATCCAAAAAATTTTGGATTAATTACAATGCAAATGCGTAGGAATCCATGCTAGGTTAGTTTGTTCATATGAAAGATCAGATCAGAGATCACACGCATCCCCAACAAACTGCGTCCAATGCAACCATATATGCAATGCTAGCATACGTACGTACGTAATTCCTGGTAAGCAAGCAAGCTAGCTATAGTAGGCTAATAGCAGCTGACGTCCTTCTGCAGCACCACCAAGTGCGTCCCCCGCGGCGCGTTCGGCATGAGCAACTTGAGCGGGCACGTCGCCTCCAGCCTGCTCCTCCGGCCGGCGTGCACGGGGCGGTACCTGACCTCCCCGGCGATCCGCAGCTCCACCTCGAACACCCCCTCGGCGCGCTCCCTCGAGAGCTCCGCCGCGGCGCCGGCGCCTCCCAGCGCTGCCCCGCCGGGCGACGGCGACGCGGCCAGCACGCGGAACTCCTCCGTGCCCCGCGGCGGGACGCTCCTGCCCGGGTCCGCCAGGCGGGCGCCGTCGAAGCGCCGCCCCGCGAAGCGGAGCTCGGCGTCGAGCGGCGCGGCCAGCTCGACCCGCATCGCCCAGTTGCGGTTCCGGAGCTGGACGGTCAGGGAGAGGTTGTAGGCGACGGAGACGGAGACGGATGAGGCGGCGGTAGCGGTAGCGGTGCCGTTGCTGTTGGTGACGACGAGGTCGAGGCGGCTCAGCGAGGCGTCGGTGACGGTGGCGCGGACGGGGAGCGCGACGCCGAAGGCGGCGACCAGCACCGCGGCGGCCGCCAGCGCGACGAGGAAGGTGCACCAGTTGCAGATGACCTCGGCAGGCGCAGGCGCAGCACAGGAGGCAGCAGCCGCAGCAGCAGCCGAGGCCGTCGTCGTCCATGGCCGGTCCCTCCCGGCCGCGGCCGATCACGCCCGGAGAACGGATGTGCTAGGCAGACAGCTTGCAAGATTCTTCTTCACTTGCTCTTGTGGAGTTGTGGCGTGGCTACTACCCAAAACCGAATAACCGAGCTCCCAGCCGATCGAGAGCTTATGGTAACAATGGAAGGAGAGGCCTCGTCACGTACACGGCTTTAACCCGAGACGGAGGTGCAGAAAAGGGCGAAAGAGATGGAGATGAACGAGCGCGCACTCGCGGAAGACGCGGCGCTCGCGTCTTCATCGAGGAACCCAGAATGGAAGAAGGTTTGCCTGGCGAATTGAAGACGCATCGGGTGTGAGCAGCCAAGAACGGCAAGGCGTGGCCATGGAACGCAACCGCCTTTAGTCCTTTACGACGCGGGCCGGTGAATCGAGCGCGAGGAAGGGCAGGTTGCGTCGTGCTCCTGCCGGTCGTCGTGTCGGTCGGCCGCACGGCGATCGGTTACAGCGAGACGAGACGCGAGGGGCCTAGGGTCTTGAACCGCCTTTGCAGTCCTCAGTCGGCCAGTCCTCACTTATGGGCTGCTTTGCGACGGAGTAGTAGTAAGCGGGCCGGAGGTTCTGGCATGGCCCAGTGGTAGTGGCTGGGCTCAGGCACTGGAGACTGCACGCGTTAGCCCATCATGTGGCCGCGGCCGTGGCCCACCGGGGAACGGACTGGAAGCCAAGTAGTCGAGGTCGACCCGCTCACACGTCGCGATGCCGATTCGTGGAGAAGAACTTGGGAACGTGTTCGGTGTACCGGCGCATCCGATCGATCGACAGGTGACAACGACCGCGTGGACGTGGGGCCGCGCCGGCGGGCCACGTGTCGTGATGGGGGGGGGTGGGGGGTGGGGGGGGGGCGATGGATGGGATGGGAGAGGGCACTTGTTTCGGCGTGTTCGTCTGGGAAAGAAGCCGGCTTATTCGGTTTTTTTAACTGAAATAGTAGTTTTTTTCTCACAGTATTCTGAACAGTGTTGTCCAAAAATAATGTTTTTATCTCAGCGCGTGTTTTGTTGGCTGAATTTTGGAATTTGGGCTACTGTAGTACTTTCGTTTTTATTTGGCAATTAGTGTTCAATCATAGACTAATTAGGCTCAAAACGTTCATCTCGCAATTTTCAACCAAACTGTGCAATTAGTTTTTTTTTCTTCTACATTTAATGCTCCATGCACATATCGTAAGATTCGATGTGATGGGTACTATAACACATTTTTAGAAAAAAATTTGGAACTAAACGAGGACTCAAGGGGGTGTTTGGTTCCATGGACTAAATTTTAGTCCATGTCACATCGGACGTTCGGATGCTATTTAGGAGAACTAAATATGAGTTAATTATAAAACTAATTACATAGATGGAGACTAATTTACGAGACAAATTTATTAAGCCTAATTAATCCGCCATTAGCACATATTTACTGTAGCACCACATTATCAAATCATGGACTAATTAGGCTTAAAAAATTCGTCTCGCAAATTAGCCACAATCTGTGCAATTAGTTATTTTTTTTCGTCTATATTTAATACTTCATGCATGTGTCCAAATATCCGATGGAACAGTGGACTAAAATTTTACCTGTAGGAACCAAACACCCTCTCAGTCGAACACTCCCAAATGAACAGTGTTTCCAAACACTACTGTTTGCATGGAAGCCCCCACGTGCGGCCACCACGTGCACACGTATGGTAAGGACAAGGTACAACAGGTACAGGTACAGGTACTGCTACCGCTACTAGCAAGTTCCATTCACTTGCCACTTGGCACGTTACCGTGCCACCTGCCCGCGCGTGCGTAGTACCTCGGACACACTGACGGAAGCTATCAATTTCTGTAAGACAATCCTATGATTACCGCACTAATGATATTCCCTGGCTGCTGATCAACTGTTGGATCTGGCGGGGGACAGCGGTTAACATTTGAGGCCTGTGGATCCGATGTGAAACAAAACCATCATCCTCGCAAAAGAAAAAGAAAAATTGAAAACCCGATTGACATAATTAGTTTGTCTGGTAACGCAATCTATCAGAACCACGGTGGCGAGCATCGACGGGTTGACCGGAGAGCAAGCAAGGGATCGAGTAGTAGGCTATTAATTAGCTTAGCCAAAGCCAACCAGCCTGCTGCACAATAATTTTGGTCCAGCTTGCCTACACGTGCGTTAAGCAAGAGACTAATGACACGATTAGTTCCAACACAATGATTCAGCTTCAATTCGGAGCTACCTAGCTACTCCAATGATCCAACACACGTAGTAGTCGCCTGGCTCGAATCGGAGTCCACCATGGCAGGTAGCTGGCTTATGTCCTATTTGTTTGGCTGATAAGCCATGATTAAAAGTATTATTGACTGATTTGTTGTGAGAGAAAAATATTTTTTATTGACTAAAAAAATATAACTTATAAGTCAAACGAACCGGACGTTAATCCGCATTCACCTTCTCTCGTATATAAAAAAACACAAATATAAATACAATATTCCCCCCTAAATGATCACCCACTGCTCACGAAAAAGACGTTGCACGGCCGGGTTCGTTTTGGAGCATTGTGCACGTAGTACGCGTACCAAACATCAATCACAAGCAGCAGTACTGTATGTACACGCATAATTCCGCTCTAAAAATATTTCTATTTGCCTATAAAAAAAATGCCTGAATAATTCAGAACCCAATCTCTGGCATCCATGATCCATCCTCCAATGGTGCGTTCACACTCGTCGTCTCGTCGCATCGCTTGCATTGCAGGGCTACTGAATGCTGATGCAATGCAATCAACGCACGCACCATCAGGGAGGACTGAGGAGGAAGAGGAAGGATACAGTACAACCAAGCTCCAGCAGGGCAGCATGGCTGTGCCGCATGAGTGTGCCGTGTGCGAATCATTGGCGCATCCGCTACCTCCGAAACAGAAAACAAAATAAAAATGATTATCGGAACATGGGCCCTACTAAATGACCTATTACATTATTATTTGTTTGCTAGTTAATTATTCCTCTCAAGAAGGAAAAAAACATGACGTGATTAATCCATCCTTCTCGTCTCTCCGTTGAGTGTCTTGACTTAGGTCTAGATAGCACAGCTCACAACACCTTTATGAGCTGCTGTGAGCTTTTTTTTTTTGTCAAACGCTACTTTCAAAACAGCTTTATGAATGAAGCTGATTTTTTTCTCCTCTCACAAGGGAATGAAATGGAGCAGAGCTGGAAAAAGTAGCTTATTTCAGTTTCATCTCCCATATGTGGGTCCCACTATACACAAAAGACAGCATACCCCAAGAGAGAGAGAGAGACGGCTTGCCGCTCGCCGGGGGGCAGAGAGGCGACGGGGTCTGGCCGACCAGGGCGCGGCCGCCGGGGCGCCGTCCATCGTCGGAGCGCGGCTGCGGGGACATGGCGGGCTCGGCCGGGAGGGGCGTGCGCGGCGGTGGCCTATGCAGGCTTGGTCGCCGAGGCATGGCGGGCTGCAGCCAGGGTGCTACGCGGTGCGGGCTCGACCGAGAGAGGGGCACGCGCGGCGGCAGCTGGAAGGGGACGAGCGCGGCGTCAACCGGTTCGGCTGGGAGGGCCGCACGCTGTGTGGATCTGATGGAAAGGTGTGGGGAAGAACCGGGAGGATAAGGAAGAAAGACAATTTAGTAATTTGATTACTTTGGTCTATCATGTGAAGCTGTTTTGTCAAATATAGTGATCAAAATAATTCAGCTTCATTAAAAAGTTACTCATAAAGTTAAACCTTAAAAAAAAATTTATTGACGAAGCTGAGCCGTACCAAACGGCCCTTACCAAGCGGCCCTTACTCACCTAGAAGTACATTTTCTGGCTCTCTGTTTGTCGTCAACTCGAGCTCACCAACCATATATACGTGCCGGCCGCGTCGTCACGGCTAGGACAGAGAGAGACGAGAGAGGGTGGAATAAGTCGGGCGCCATCGAACACGACGAGGCGCGGCGGCATGGGCAACAGCCTGCGGTGCTGCCTGGCGTGCGTGCTGCCGTGCGGCGCGCTGGACCTGGTGCGGATCGTGCACCTCAGCGGCCGCGTCGACGAGTACGGCCGCGCCGTGTCGGCCGGGGAGGTGCTGGCGGCGCACCCAAACCACGTGCTCAGCAGGCCCTGCTCGTCGCCGCAGGGGGTGGTGCGCAGGATCCTCATCGTGTCGCCGGACTCGGAGCTGGAGCGCGGGGAGATCTACTTCCTCATCCCGGCCGCGTCCGTGCCCGACGCCAAGAAGGCCGCCGGCGCCGGAGGCGGTGCTGGCACGCCGAGCCGGCACGTGCGCAGCAAGTCCGAAGGCAGCGTCGTCGCCGCCGTGACCGACTGGCAGCTGGGGCAGCTCGGCGCCGAGTCTCCGCCGGAGAAGGAGGCAGCCAAGAAGAAGCAGCAGCACAAGAGGGCGGCCGCGCAGCAGCACCGGCGGCGCATGAGCACCGGCAGCCACGCCGCGCCGTGGCAGCCGCACCTCGCCTGCATCGCGGAGGACCTCTGATTCTGAGTGATCGGCGCGCACCCGTGTAATGCTGCCATCGATCGATCGATCGATTTCCCTTTCTTTATCGTCTAGTCTCTGCGTGGTACATACTCCCATTTTCTCGTCCCCTTCCGTTGGAATTGTAAATTCGGCCGGCGCGTGTGATCTTTCATGTATCGATTTTTGAGCGTCTTTTGTAACTTTGCATCAATTCAAACCGAAACTTGTATATAAAGCTCCACATTTCTACAAATTTATACAAATGCTTCGTTTTCGTCGGCGGCATTTTTTTCGCTAGAACGAAAAGAAAAGAGGATCCACCACGCACCGAACTCGATCATAGCACCGCACTGCGGCCTGCGGGTGCAGGGAATAATCAATAATGTTAGTTCGAGCGCCCTGTGAGATTCCACGCATTGATTTTGGACGCTAATTGGTGAAGACACGCATCATTAGCGCAAGCACAGACGGGCTGTTGCTTTCTTAATGAATCTTATACAAAGATTAGTTTACGATCTTGACCAAAATCCACATCAATCAAGGTGTTTTTCCACCAAAAAATATTGAATTTTAAAACAATCTCCTCTACCGGGTTGTTGACTTGCTGTTGAGCAGAAGACCAGATGCTGAAGCCCGTAGGATGGTTGGCATGAGCTCGGCCCGTAGACTTCATTGGGCCGGGCTGGAATCGTCTCTAGCACCGTAGCTGACATGAGATGGGCCTGCAGTACTTCGACTTTCGCTTCAAGTGGACTCGACCCACTTGGAATCGTATTGCTGCATGGCGAGTCACGGGCTCACAGTGCGCTTTGTAGTTGGAGTCCGAACTGTTCGGCCACATCCTGATGGAGTCCCGAACTCCGAGAACGAACCGTCGCGTCAGCCTTCTCTAGCAACAAAACAAAACAGTTCAAAACAGCTTCAGCGGAAGTCGTCGTTCCATCGATGCAGGCGTGGTGCCAGGCACGCACCCTTGTTCTCGCAAAGCAGGCGGCCAATCGAGAGGTGGCGGCCACATTCTTCGCCAAAAAAAAAGTGTAATTTTTTGTTGTTCCATCACCCAGATCTACCATTTCATCCGTGCATGTGCCGCTTGACCAGAGTCAAAGCACGATATGATCGGGGCAATAAACTACCACCATCCAAAAACCGTCCTAAAATAATGCAATTTTGTGCGTCTTCGACTAATTCAACAGTGTTATGTGAAAAAGAATAAACTAAAAAAAGCTGGAACTCCAAACATACCCTTTAATTTTAACCTAAATTAAGCTTTTTATAAGTTTAACTAGGTTTATAAAAATACTATTGATATTTATACAATTATTAAATAGATTTATTGTAAAAAAATCATTATTAATGATTAATGAGACAAATAATATAATTTTATATATATTTAGTTATTATAACTAAGATTGATTAGCTTGTCAAGAAACGAGAAATTACATTCTTTTCATACCAGCACGTGTTGCCCTCCCAGTTCTTTAATAAGAAAAGCTGAAAAAACAACATCGCACAACAAAACTGCAGAGAACAAAGATCTTAACGTTATCCATCGGTTCGTCTCAGTCAGCAGTAGAATTAGCACTACTACTCCTAAGCTGGAGTCACAGCTCACAACTGCAGGTGCAGCTTGAATCTACTACCAATATCACAAACTAACCGAAGTAGCACTTACTACTCTGCTGCTGCTGCAAGTTCATTGATTCTAAATTCATTCAAAGATGAAGAAGAACTGCCACTACCAGTAGGTTAATTGCTAGAGGAATCCCATAATTTTGCAAAATGCACTAAGAAATCATGGGCGATAGCCTACCTCCCTTCACCCCCGTCGGTTTCTCGTCTACAATGTAATCTGCGAGAACTGCCGTCCGAGGCTGGGCTGCCGCCGATGGCTCGTCGCCGTCGGCTTTCCGATGCGGCGTCGAATCCTAGACATCGCCAATGCCACCGACCGGGCGCGACGCGAGCGCGGCAACGCCGGCGGGGGCGGTTCACGAGGTGCGGAGGAGACCCTGCCGAAGCCGGACGGGAGCCCCTGGCGCGAGCGCATCCACGCCAGGTGCCGCCGCTTCTGCGGCTGCACCGCGTCGACCTCGCCGCGCGATGTCGAGCCGGCGTCGACGCCTGAGCCGCCGCAGGCGCGCTTCCTTTTGGCGCCAGGCGAGGGGAGGAGGGCCGCGACGGTGCCCGCGCATCCACAGCTGCAGCCGCTCCCCTCCTGCCGGTGGCGAGCACCGGGTGCCGGACGCCCGTCGACGTCCATGTCCTCCTCCGTGGCGGCGGCCCGGGCGGAGTCCAGGCTGAGGACCCTGACGAACATGTCGAGGTCGCCGCCTGGGCCCGCCAGGAGCTCGAGCTGCTCGACGGCCTCCGCGAGGCGGTCCACCTCGGCGCTGCAGACGAAGAGCGCCTTGAAGCCCGCGAGGAAGCGGCGGGCGGAGCTGGCGACGGCCGTGGCGCGGGCCGCGTCGTCGAGCACCTCCTGCCCCCGCAGCGCCTCGGATCGGAGCACCTGCAGCCAGGCCGAGAACGACTCGTCCCGCACGGCCGCCCCCGCGCCGCCCTCGGCGGCGTCCACCACCGCGCGGACCTTGGACACGAGCTGGCGCAGGCGGCGCTGGCGCTGGTCCACCCGCGAGTGCGCCGACCAGTTAGACTTGATGTAGCGGATGAACTCCCCCAACAGCGCCGATTCGAGGATCTCCATTTTCAAATCGAGCTGAAGTGGCTGTAGCGCCAAGGAGGAGGCGGCCTTAGTGTGGGAGGAGTGGGAGAGGTGGGAAGAGGCGGCGGTAGTGTCCGCGGTGGGAGAGGTGGGAACTGGGAAGGGGGCAAGGGGCGCAAATGTGGGAGAAGGATGTGAGCCGGCTAGGTCTGTAGTACACCTATGCCATAGCCCTGTCAGATGAGGAGACGGGGAGAGAGAAGTACCTCCGTCCCCGCAAATCTGATTCAGAGCGCGAGCGGCCAGATCACCATCCCCGCACCTGGTACTGCCGTCGCCTACCTCTACGGCACCATCTGCGCCCGGTGACGGAGGCCGCCGGCGCCGGAGGAATGCCCCGATCTGCTCCGACCCGAAGGTGACCACAACGCTCGTCATCAGTATCTGGAGTCTGGACTGCATCGCCATGACCCAGCACAAGGTAATCCCTTTGTTGCACTCTGATCCCCAATCACATGCTCATTATGCAGACTGTTTGTTTGGCTGTGGCTTATCGTAAATGATCGTAAATTTTCAGCTAAAATAGTATTTTTCTCTCACATAAACCAGTCAGCAGTATTTCTTCACGAACCTACAACAATACGAATCAGCCAACCGAACGGACTGATGGTTGGTACGATTCTCAACCCCATCATATATACTACTTGAGTTGGATGCAGCAAACACATGCTCATTGACAGTAGTCCAGGGCCTGCTGACAACTTTCGTTGTTTCACCCTGTCGCATTAAGCTATTTTCAAGTTGGCTAGCATAAGTGATTTTGAATCTGATTCTGTGCTCTGTGGTTTTCATATTCCACTTAAATATTATAATTGTCGTAGTCTACTACAATTGGAGTGGCTACTTATTTCATGAAAAGTAAAAGTTATATTTCTTTACGTATATTCGGCCTGTTCGTTTGGCTTATACACCGTATTTTTTCAGCCAACGAACAATATTTTTCTCTCACAACAAATCAGCCAACAGTACTTTCAGACATGACTTATCAGCCAAGCGAATAGCGCAATTATCATTATGCTTTATTCAAGAATCATGTTTCACTATTTGATTAGTTCTTGAATTGAATTTGACCAGATGCATGATTAAATCACATAGTATCTATAGACAGTGGTGCTTGTTTAAGAGAAACAGTTATGTTATATACTAATTAAAATCTTAGATAGTTCTTTTTTTTATATGCTTTATCCCAAAAAAGTTCCCTAATGGGAGAAAACATTTTGAACAGGCATACTTCCATCCAAAATAAGATCAACACAGAGACCAAAAGTTCTAGCCCTGTGCATAAAAAATGGATAAGTACTCTATTCACGTGTCCTTAAATCTGGTTTGATCCGCTTTTTTTTTATCTAGAACAGTATTTTCCTCTTACAAATTACTCAAGATTCCTCCAGATTGCTCCAAAATTCCTCTAAGCGAACGGGACAAAGGACAGATTAATACAGAAGGAAGGGCCCTGAATTGCTAGTTCTCCCCGAGGTTCTGTCAAGAGAAAAGCAACTAATCTTGGTTAAAATAATAAAAAGATTACGGATGTACCATCTCCTTCCATAATTCTGATTTGAGTGGTGGAATCTCATGAGTGGGATAAACTAAACACCAGAGTTGCCTTAAGGCATCCTAATATTGATAAGGCCGATCAATTATCAATTAATTTGTTTGCATACATCATCCTCGAAAACCAATCTACATAGGTTACTTGATGTTCAATACACTTGGTCAAAAGAAACAATCTTGGCCTTGGAATTCTTTCGGTGTAAAGAGAGTTTGCAAGTTTGAGTCAAAATAAAAGGCATAACTTAAATTTCATAGTCTATTCCATGATTTCATCAGCCTTTTGTACTCGGATATAACACAACCCTTTCTACGCCTCTTTGTATTTTACAGGTGAATGAAATTAAATCAGGTGAGAAGTTTAAGGCATTCAGCACTAACAACTTGTAAGAAATCTGCCTATCTACCTTTAAGGAAAATATTATCTGTCGGTGTTTCGAGTAAACATCAATAAGTAAATTTCTAATATTACGCGTCTGGCTCGGATGGTGTGCTAAGATAACACGAGGTTTATACTAGTTCGGGTGGAATATCCCTACGTCTAGTTTGCTGCGGCTGCTCGTGTTACTAGAACTGAAAAGTTCGTAGTAGGTGTTACAAACGGACGAGAGAAGGACAGGTCCAGTCTCTGATGGAAAGAACGAATGGGTACCAAGAGCTCGGTCGTTGCTCGGCTATGTGTTCGAGGTTCGATGTTAGTGGCTTTTATCTGATCTGATGCCCTTTAGTGGGGTGCCATGCTTTCTCTTTTATAGGCCAAGGGAAAGCACGGGTTACAGCAGGAGAAAAGAGAAGAACAAGAGAGAGAGAAAGTCATTCAGGGTCGTCGGACCTTTCTTTTCCTTTGAGCGGATTCCGCTGACACGACAGGTGGTGACAGGGACAGCTCCATGTCGGGCGCTTGTCCGCCGATGATGCCATGCCCTGGAGTGGTCAGCGGGTCATGACGTCACACTTTGCCCCGGCGGGCGGCGCGGTGAACCAACGTGCTGATCAGCGGCCGTACAGGTAGTAGGCAGCATAGTGACCACGCGTCCGTCACTGTGGGCGATGTGAGTTCCCTAGAATAACATGTCGCGGGGACGGGTCGTGTTGAGATGTGACCGCTCCCTGCACAATGCCAGAAGTTTGACCTTGGGTTGTACTTTTATGGCCCGTAGTGGTTGGCGACGACATGAGCTTCCGTTAGGAGCCGTGCCCGAGGGATCGGGCGAGGCGGAGCCAGCCCTTAGACGTCGGGTGAGGCGGAGCCCACCCTTAGACGTCGGGCGAGGTGGAGCCCGCCCTCGGGGCTCGGGCGAGGTAGAGCCCACGACCTCGGTGTCGGGCAAGGCGGAGCCCATCCCCAGAGGTCAGGCGATGCAGATCGCATGACCTTGGGGTTGGGCGAGGCAGAGCCGCCCTTAGAGGTCGGGTGAGGCGAAGCCCGTGGCCTCGGTGTTGAGCTAGGCGGAGCCCATCCCTAGAGGTCGGGCGAGGCGGATCTCATGACCTTGGGGTTGGGCGAGGCGGAGCTTGCCCTTAGAGGTCAGACGAGGCGGAGCCCATGGCCTCAGTGTTGGGTGAGGCGGAGCCCGCCCTTAGAGGTTAGGCGAGGCGGAGCCCGCGGCCTCGATGTCGGTTGGAGCTATAGTTGCACCTTTGATTGCCTAGATGGATTAATGTATAACAACCATTAGCCCTCCTCTTTGGGTACCCTAGTATTGGTCCCCGACAGTAGCCCCCGAGCCTTCAGAGGAGTAGATTACTCCTTTGGAGGCTTTTCCAAAAGAGAGGACTTCTGAGGGCTCTAGCCTTCTTTTCTAGCCCATGGCGTAACCTAGGAACGACGGTTGCCTTTCATCAAGACCGGACCCTTCGTGGGTATGGCCTGAGATTTGGTGGGTTGGAAAAAAGGTCTTTCCTGATTGGGGCCCTGGTATCCCATTTGTGGAGATTCGGCTAGGTCCAGCTGGTGACCGACTAGATTCTCAGCGATCAATCCATATAGTTCTGGGGTCTGTTCGATCGGTCCTAAGGGCTCTCCGCCTTCCTTAGGAAAAAAACCATGGATCGTACCCGGTCGGGACTCAAATGTGGGACAGGATGCCCACAACGCTTGTGCACCTGGGTGATGATCACTAGCAAACCCACCCCTTTCTACTTCCATACCTTGTAGGTGCCCAGAGCGGTTGTCAAGCCCATCGATGGGCCAACCTTTGAGCTCCTAGGCCCAGATGGGCCGTAGAGGTGTTTTTAGATCCATATTCCTCGCACTTGCGAAGAGTCGTGACCCGTCCGAAGAGGCGAAATGTCCGACGAGTTTTTCAAGGCAACAGATAGAGATTACGTGCGCATATCCCACAGCGTGATGTTGTGGCAGATCGTGGCAGGCGCATCGATCTAGGTGGGCGGTTGGTTTCCTCGCGTCTGTTACCCCTATAAAACCAAAGGGTTCGCCCCCCGGGTTTCCTATCTTGCCTTCTTGCCTTCGCATCTACAACCACCGCCGCTAATTGCCTAGGCTTCCTGCATCCGTGTCCCCGCTGCCATCAAGCTCGCATCCACCTTCCCCCATCTTCCAATGGATCCATGGTGCCGCTCTGACACCACCTTCTAGCACATGGAGGGCCTCGTCCATTGCGGCCTTCTCCGCACACAGACCTCAGTAGAGGAGTGGCTGCTGCCCGGCGAGGAGGATCTGCCATCGCCGCCCGATGGCTACGTGGTGTCGTTCACATACTTCCATGAGCACGGGTTTGCTACCCCTGCCCACATATTTCTTTGGGGCTGCTACACTACTACATGATCAAGTTGTAGCACCTCAATCCCAATGGGATCCAGCACATGGCGACGTTCATCGCCCTGTGCGAGGGATTCCTAGGGATCAGCCCCCACTTTAATCTCTGGAGGTACTTCTTCACCATCACCCTCCAGAAGAAGAGGGAGAAAAGCGGCAGGCAAGAGCTGCACATGCCGATGGGGTGCGCTAGCATCCAGCTCCGAAACAATCGGGTCGGCGAGTACCTATTGATGCGGCTGTCGACATCCAATAAGGGGTGGCACTCGTAGTGGTTCTACCTAAAGAACACCGCCACCGCCGCCATGCTGGAGTTCACCGGGCGCCTGATCGAGGAGGCCCCGGAGTCATAGAGGAAGTGGGGCATCCTAGAGAAGGACAAGAAGAAGATCCGAGATCACATCGCTGCCATCCAAATCCTAAAGGAGAGTGGCCTAAAGGGGTCGGGCACCATTAGGGCCTACCACGCAACGAGGGTAGCGCCGTTGATGGTACGCGTGCTCCCGCTGTATGTGATGGCGCCCGAGGCATCATTCGATGGAACAGCACTTGCCGAGGGGGTGCTCTCCAACTCTGAGATCATGCAATGCATCAAGGAGGTGATGGAGCCTTTGTGGGATGATGCGGGTGCCCCCCTCGACTTTGTCTACTCGGTACCGGGACATCCTCCGATGCGGCTAGAACCATGCCATGCCATCTTCATAAGTTTCCTCTCCTCGTACCTCCTCTTCAACTGATTTCCCAACCTCTTGATACTAACCTTGTGAGGGACGGGACCAACCGAGGGCCCTCATCTTCACGGATCACCTGGTACCGTTGCCAAGGGACTTGTCCGTGCGGGCGGCGAATTGCGCCAAGGGCGAGCGGCCGAGGAAGGAGGAGGACAAGAGGAAGAAGCAGCAGTGGAAGCTGTAGGCACGAAAATGGGGGGAGGACACCGACAGCGACGACGATGATGATGATGGCGACGACGTTGAGGTAGCCAATGATGTCGAGTGGGACATCCTGGAGAACGAAGATGCACTAATAGGTAGTGGTTTGCCCTTGCAGGAGTCAAGACCCTTTCCGTTCCATGGAGGGGAGGGTACGTTCAGGGAGCCGATGGAGGCGGGACGTATCGTCAGCCTCCCTCAGGAGTCAACAAGGGTGAGCGGCTCTGCCGCCGTGCCTGAGATGCCAGCAGAGGTGGGCGGACGCTGGGGTCCTACGTCCAATTAGTAGCTGCAGTAAGCACACGTCTCGGTCTTGTGACCGGACGTTAGCGCGAAGAGTGACCGGACGCTGGCAGGGTGCGTCCGGTCATTGCTGATGTACGCTGACGTGGTGGCGCACAGAGGAGACATTGAGTGATCGGACGCTGGGTGAGTCCTGTCGAGCATGACCAGACGCGTCCGATCATGATTTTGCGTGAATGGAACCTTACTGGAAACTATCGGACGCTGAGGTCCAGCGCCCAGTCACTTCACAGCAGCGCGTCCGGTCATCACTTAACCGTTGGGATTGGGCGCTCAGTATTTGAAGAGAGGGTACATGTGGAGTACATCGCACAACCGGACGCTGAGGTCCAGCGTCCGGTCAATCTAACCAGAGCGTCCAGTCGGCCCGTGTTCAGTGCAGTGAGTAGCCCAACGACTCTATTTCATGGGGGCTTCTATTTATGCCCCATGGCCGGCTCAAGCTCACTCTTTTAGCCATTTGCATTGACATAGCAACCTTGTGAGCTTAGCAAAAGCCCTCCCACTCATCTCCATCATTGTTTCATCATCATTGTGAGATTGGGAGAGAATCCAAGCGCATTGCTTGAGTGATTGCATCTAGTGGCACTTGGCATTCGTGTTTCGCTGTAGGATTCACTTGTTACTCTTGATGGTTGCCGCCACCTAGATGGCTTGGAGCAGCGAGGATCATTGAGCGGAGGTTGGTGATTGTCTCCAGCTCCGATCGTGGTGATTGTGAGGGGTCTTATGCCTTCCTCGGTGGAGAGCCAAAAGGTGACTCTAGTGGATTGTTCATGTCATTGAGTTACCTCACTTGTGAGTAGGTTCTTGCGGTGTCCAATTGTGTAGACGAGATTCGTGCAACACCTCTTAGCCACCGAACCAACAAGTGTTGGTCGACACAACGGGGACTAGCGTGCCGGCAAGCACGTAAACCTCGGGAGAAAAATTGGTTGTCTCTTGCCCTTTAGTATTCTTCCGGTGATTGATTTAGTATTCATGTTGTGATTGGTTCACTCCTCTACACGGCGGTATAATTATCCTACTCACTCATTTATATTCTTGTAAACTAGTTGTGGCAAGCTCTTTAGTATAATTAGAATTGAGAGTTTGCTTTGTTATTTTAAGTTCATCTAGTGGAGCTCTTTAGAGTAGCAAGATTGAGAGCTCTTAGTGAGTAGTAACATTGCAAGTTGTGTGCCTAGTAATCATCGCAACTAGAATTGTTGGATAGGTGGCTTGCAACCCTTATAGAGCGAGAGCAAGTTTGCATTTCTCTATTTATCATACTAATCAAATTGCTCTAGTTGATTTGTAGATTTTTAAATAGGCTATTCACCCCCCTCTAGCCATATTAGGGCCTTTCACCAGGGTTAATCAATCCTTCACGATTGCTCATTCTCATTATGGGGACAACATCGACCTAGAGACGATGAGCCACCGCTTCGTGCCTGGCTATGAAGCCCACGAGTTGGAGGAGATGGAGACAGCGGTGGCTCCCCTTTCGTAGGACCTGGCGGACAGAATAGAAGACATAGTTCTCCCCCAAAGGGGCTAATTAGTCAGATAGGTCGAATGGTCATTTTTGTTATAATCAAACAAATTGTCGACCCCTGTGTATCGTTTAAACAAACTCGCCATCTTGTTTTGTTGCGAACGAATTTGTTTTTCCTCCCTTTTTATGTGTGAAAAGGGGTTCATGCGTTTCGCCCCTTCCATTTGCTAAGACCATAGGACTCGAGGTGTAGGAGGGAAACTCTGATTACGCTGGTAAGCAAGAGTGTTGTAGCCGCTGGGGCCTAGGTCTCTTGCAGTCTGACCAGCCTTGCTCAGTTGTTCGTTTCCGTAGACCTTGCCACTAGGTTTAACATGAGGAAGAGGTCGAGCGTGGTGATTGTTTTAGAAAGGGTGTATTTATACCCTTATTAGCCCTCGAGTGAGATCTGACCCCCTACTGTTGCTAGGGTTAGGTGTCACTAAAGATCAAGGAGAGGATAGCAAAATTAGTAGGAGAAAACGTCTCTTATTTTTGCACGTTCCCCCTCTCTAGGTTCTGAGCCATCGTTCTACGACCACGCGTCGCAAGGGTCCGATCGAGGGTCGGCTCGGCTTTGTGATCGTTGCACCGTCCATGGTTTTTGTAACTGGAAGGGTTGAGCTAACGTCACTTGCCTCGATGGCTCGAGTGACGTACTCCGTGAGCTCGCTAACGGGCATGTTCGAGTAGAATCTAGGTTTGTCATTTGTGACGGGGTCGACAAAAGCTCTTATGTGGCATTCCACCGCTCCTTAACCTGCCTTCCAGCAGATGCCCGGGCCATTCCAGAGGGCAACTCAGGTGGCCAGTGGCCTGATAGCCTCCTCTCAATGGGGATTCTATGGGCTTAGCTTGAGGTTAGGATCGAACAAGAAGGTTGAGATGACCCTGTCCGCTTCTAAGCGGGTCGAGCGAAGGCCGCTGGGGCTCATCTGTGTTTTCTACCCTGGCTCTGTTCGACACGAGGTGGCCTCGGGTCCTTCGTGGGCTAGCCTTTGAACCCCGGTCTCCCAATTTTGGGTCAGGCGGCTCAAGCCCTCGAGCCCCGCGGGGGTCGATAGGGGTCAACTGTGTTTCATGCATCACCCCATCCTTGGTTTCTACAACTAGAGGGGTTGAACTAACGACACTTGCCTCGATGGCTCGAGTGTTACGCTCGATGAGCTCGTTAACAGGCATGTTCGAGTGGAATCCAGGTCTATCATCCGCTGACGGGGGTCGGCATAGCCCTCAAGTGGCATTCCACTACTCCATAACCCGCCTACCGGCAGATGCTCGAGCCGTTCGATGGGCTCGGGTGGCCCATTGGCCTCTCCTCGATGGAGATTCCGTGGGCTTGGCTCGAGGTTAGGATTGAGCGAGAAAGGTCTAGATGTCCATATCCGCTTCTGAACGGGGTCGGGCAAGGCCGCTGGGGCTCATCTTGGTTTTTCTCCCCTGGCTCTATTTGACGCGAGGTGGCCTTGAGCCCTTCACGGGCCGGCCTTCGAACCTCGATCGATCACCGCTCATATCGAATGAGATGACTATCACTTCATGATGTGATGCGAAGCGTTGTGATGCAGCAATTGCATATGTAATGCTTGGATGTATAGGATGAATGTATGGATGAATGCATGCATGAGAATGGATGAATGAGATGTATGAGATGAATGTATGGATGAATGTATGAATGGATGTATGAATGAGATGTATGATGCAATAATTGGATATGCAATGCTTGGATGTATGAGATGAATGTATGGATGAATGTATGAATGAATGTATGAATGCATGCATGAGAATGGATGAATGAATGGATGAATGCATGCATGAGATTGGATGAATGAATGATCATGTGATGGAAAAGAAAAAGTGGGAATTGGTAAAGTTATCTCGATGGCTTGAGTGACGAGTTCAAGGAGCTCTTACTAGAATATGCCCGTGCGGGGTCTAGGTCCGTCGTTCATGACGGAGCTAGCGTAACCTGCATGGAGCATCCTATTTTTTCCTACCCGTCTCTCGGCAATGGCTCGAGCTGTTCGATTGACCTGGGCGACCTATGGGCCTCTCCTTGATGGAGATTCCACAGGTGGGCCCTTCCAAACCCTTCTCGAGAAGGTGGAGGCTAAAGCTCGGGGTGCGGGGACAAACACTCTGAACACGCTAGTGAGCAAAGATGTCATAGCCATCGGGGCGTAGGTGTCTCACAGTCCGACCAACTTTACTCAGTGCTTGTCTCCGCACACCTTGCCTCTAGTTTTTTGATGTGAGGAGGGGTCGGACATAGAGAATGTCTACCAAAAAGACACTCTTGCCAGCCCCAAGCGATGCTCGACCCCCTACCGTTGCTAGGGTCAGAGGCTCGGTAGCAAAATTAATGCGCGTAAAGTAAGGGTGGCCTGTCTCTCGGCAGCGGCTTTGAGCCATTCGATCGACCTAGGTGCATGATTTACCTCGATGGTAAGAGTGATGGGTTTGGGCAGCTCTTACCGAATAGGGAGAATTCCTTATTTGACACTGGGAAAATGAGTCGTTCCTTTCTTGGCCCTGAAATTTTCTTCGTTCCATATTTAACACTCACTTCAACTTTCGTTCCTAATTTGACACTGCCGTCAAATCCGTTAGCTAACGGTGTTAACTGGTCGTTAAAAAGACGTTTTTGCCCCTAGAAAAAAAAACGGCGAAGCAAATTTGAGAGGAAAAAAAACCTGCGCCCGCCTCTGATGCATGCGCCCAGCTACAAAAAAAAGGCGCATGTTTTTTTTCTCTCAAATTTGCTTCGCCGCTTTTTTTTCTAGGGGCAAAAACGTCTTTTTAACGGCCAGTTAACACCGTTAGCTAACGGATTTGACGGCAGTGTCAAATTAGGAACGAAAGTTGAAGTGAGTGTCAAATAGGGAACGAAGAAAATTTCAGGGCTAAGAAAGGAACGACTCATTTTTCCAGTGTCAAATAAGGAATTCTCTCTACCGAATATGATCGAGCGAGATACGGGTTGTCGTTCGCGACGGGGTCGGCATAACCCGCGTGGGGCATCCTGCTACTTCCTACGCATTTCTCGATAGTGGCCAAGTCATCCGATCGACTTGTGTTACCCACTGAGACAAGACTTACCTACGGAGATAGAGGATGAAAACATCCCGCGCAAGAATTTAGTTAGGTAGAGAAGCCAGGCAGTGAACTTGTAATAAATGTACTAGCTCTTAGATTTCGTTATGGCCAAATAATTTTTAGCCCTTCTCCCCCTTTTGTATAAAAAAGTTAGTGCATTCCGACCCTTTCTGTCGTTAAGGTCATAAAGCTCGAAGTGCGGGTGAGCAAATTCTGATCACGCTGGTGAGCAAAGGTGCCGTAGCCACCGAGGCATAGGTTTCTCGTAGTCCGACCAGTTATACTCAGAGCTTGTTCCCACAACCCTAGCTCCTAGGTCTTAATGTGAGAGAGGGTTGGGCATGGAGAATGTTTGCCAAGAAGATAGAGTCTTAAACACGTACTGACTCTTTCCATGGCTAAGGCCAAAAAGCCCGGGTGCGGAAAAAAACTCTAATCACGCTGGTAAGCAAAGGCGTCTTAGCCACCGAGGCATAGGTTTCTCACAGTCCGACCAGTTTTACTTAGCGTTGTTTCCACAAACTTTGCTTCTAGGTCTTAATCGTGAGAAAGGCTCGGACATAGAGACTGTCTACTAGATAGATATGCTCTTATTAGCTCCCGAGTGAGGCCCGACCCTTTGCCATTTCTGGGGTCCGGCATCACCTAAATATTAGGGAGTTGATAACAAAACTGATAAGAGTGAGTGTGCGTATCTTAAGGGTAAAAACGACATAGTTGCTCGATGTTCCAAGCACTGACAAAGACTTCACCGTCGACAACCTTGAGTTTGTAGGCGCTTAGTCAGAGCACCTCCACAACGACGTATGGTCCCTCCCATAGCGGAGAGAGCTTGTGGCGGTCCTTGTTGCTGTGGACGAGGCAGAGCACCAGGTCTTTGACATTGAATCCCCGACCCCACACTCGATGGCCGTGATACCAGCACAACGCTTGCTGGTACTTGGCTGAGCGGAGGAGGGTGACATCGCATGCTTCATCTAGCTAGTCTCCTTCATATGCTCCCCCTTGTTGAAGCCCCCGAACAAGAACCACTTTAAGAGGCCGTAGTCCTTGTGTAGGTGCTCAACGGGGAAAGCATGGTTCGGGCATGGCCCTTGGAGCAGCCTCTCGAAGTGGTTCGTGGTTCCCTCAGTAGGCTTCTAGCCTCCCTTATGGTCGGCGGTGGCCATAGGTGAGCCCTCATGCACTATTTATTGTTCTTCTTGTTGGGACAGTTGGAGGCGCCCTCGTCGGCATCCTTGTCCTGCTTTGCCTTGCCCTTGAGGATGCGTCGGCCAAAGGCCTGAGATCCCGGTGAGTCGGGGCTTGGGCTTTGGTCCCCACTGCTGTTGTAGCATCCGCCACGATGTGGGTGGTAGCCATGGCTAGCCCCCTCCCTCGCGTTGCCGTAGGCACGCCTCCAAGCATCGAGGGTGTCGCGTGCGTCATGGTGGAGGCCAAGACGCTCATGCACCAGAACCACGGCACGCGGCTTGCTACCTTGCCATGCCTGGTGGACTGACATGTCCTCATTGGGTTGTTCTGAGGGCGCATCACGCCTGCGGGCGTTGAGGGTGTCGCGTGCGTCACGGTGGGGGCCGAGACACTCATGCACCAGAACCGCGGTGCGTGGCCTACATGGGAACGCTGTCGGGACGCTCCGGACAAGGTATTCCAGAGAGAGCAGCTCTCCTTCGGCGAGCCATGTCATGACATTAGCGATCGAAAAGGTTAGGTGGCGTAGGTCCTCCTGGGATGGTCGGGGTCCTAGGAAAGCGGTGAGCTGGCGCTTTAGCCTCCTATAGTCAAAGCCGAAGGGCTGGTCGCTCCCAGGGGCGTCGGCCTTCGATGTGTGCAGCTGCAGCTTCTCCAGCGCCTCGACGATCGCACTAAGGCTGGTGGAGTGGAGAGGTTGGACGGCGGCGGGAGCCTGTGCACACTCTCCTTCCGTTGTGACAATGAAGTCCAAGTCCCCGAAGCGCACAGGCACACTCAGGACCCAGTTGACGTTGCGATTAGCCATCCAAGGCCTGGGTGGATGTCGAGACGCACAAAAGACCCCTACCTAGCTCACCAACTATCGATGTTTAGAGTAAACACCAACGAGTTAATTTCTAATATTATGCGTCTGGCTTGAATGGTGTGCTAAGAGGACACAAGGTTTATACTGGTTCAGGGGGAATGTCCCTACGTCCAGTTCGTTGCTGCTGCTCATGTTACTAGCACTGAAAAGTTTGTAGTAGGGGTTACAAACGGGCAAGAGAGGGACATGTCCCAAGTCTTTGGTGGAAAGAACAAATGGATGCCGAGAGCTCGGTCGCTGCTCGGCTATGTGTTCGAGATTTGATGCTAGTGGTTTTGATCTAATCTGATGCCCTTTATTGGGGTGCCCTGCTTTTCCTTTTATAGGCCAAGGGAAAGCATGGGTTACTACGGGAGAAAATAGGAGAATGAGAGAGAGAAAGTCCTTTAGGGTCACTGGGCCTTTCTTTTCCTTTTCACGGATCCTGCTGACACGACAGGTGGCGACAGGGATAGCTCCACGCCGGGTGCTTGTCCGTCGATGATGCCATGCCCTGGCGTGGTCAGCAGGTCATGACGTCCCACTCCGCCCCAGCGGGCGGCGCGATGAACCAGCGTGCTGATCAGCGGTCGTATAGGGAGTAGGCAGCATAGTGACCATGTGTCCGTCACTGTGGGTGATGTGAGTTCCCTGGAATGACATGTCACGGGGACGGGTCATGTTGAGATGTGACCGCTCCCTACACGATGCTAGAAGTTTGACCTTGGGTTGTACTTTCTGGCCCGTAGTGGTTAGCGGCGGCGTAAGCTTCCGTTAGGAGCCATGCTCAAGGGATCAGGTGAGGCGGAGCCCACCCTCGGGGGTCGGGCGAGGCGGAGCCCATGGCCTTGGTGTCGGGTGAGGCGGAGCCCATCGCCAAAGGTCGGGCGAGGCGGATTGCACGACCTTGGGGTGGGGGCGAGGCAGAGCCCGCCCTTAGAGGTCGGATGAGGCGGAGCCCGCGACATCGGTGTTGGGCGAGGCGGAGCCCTTCCCTAGAGGTCAGGCGAGGCGGATCGCACGACCTTGGGGTTGGGTGAGGCGGAGCCTGCCCTTAGAGGTGGGGCAAGGTAGAGCCCATGGCCTTGGTGTCAGGTGAGGTGGAGCCCACCCCCAGAGGTCGGGCGAGGCGGAGCCCGTGGCTAGAGGTCGCCCGAGGCAGAGCCCGCGGCCTCGATGCCGGTTGGAGCTGTAGTCGTGCCTTTGATTGCCTGGATGGATTAACGTATAACGACCATTAGCCCCTCCTCTTCGAATACCCTAGTATTGGTCCCCGACATTATCTCTCTAACAGTTTTTGCCAACAGGTGTGTGAACCATAAAGATATATCGAGAAACTTGTAGAAGCTGAGGAACTAAAGATGAAAATTATTCCAAACCCCAAGGTATATCGCCTATCTGAATCTTTCATGATATCATTTTGTGCATATCAGTTATATAGAAGTGTGCATCAATCAGATTCTTTGTTTGGATTTGTTAAGAACTCTTACAGATGTTGGGTTCTTCTACTAAGAATTTGGCATTTATAGGAAATTGATGGTGTGAAAGTCCTTCAAACTACAGCTAGAGCAGTTATTCGAGTATGCAAACAACTCCCATCATATGAAGTCTAAGCACTCCGTTTTTGTACATTTTCTTTGAATATGTGCTCTAATATTTTTGTTACCTTTAACTAGTTATTTGACAAAACAATTGGAATTAATGTTCCCCGCTTTCCCAGTGAAGGCTACATCTAATTTGTTGCTTGTGCAGGTATTTCTGAAAGCATCTCAATGTTTTGTGTCCGTTTAATAATAGTTTAAGGCTTAATAAAACCTAATAAATAAGTTTTCTATGCTTGGTGATAAATTCTTGCATGAAATGATACGGTACATGTTTGTTTAAATCACCTTTGTGAATATAGTCAACATGTGTGAGGTCAACCAACCTTGATTTTGTGCTTAAACATCTCTAAATGAGTTTACGAACAAAAGTAATTTAGGGTAATGTGGGGAAAATGATTAAAAACTGTCAAAAACCCTAATTAGTGTTAATTGCTCAATTGCTTTTTGGAGGATAAATAAATAATTGTTTTATATAGAAACTCTAAAATATGCCTATGTGAAAAGCTTAGTATAAGTTTTGTACTTTGTAGTGGAGTGCTAGCTTGCGCCTAGTTTTTATGTTTGATAGATCAGTTAAGGCTCCAAAGTTTGAATCAAACTCAGTTTTCTAGGAAACTTAGAAAAATTCTAAGTCGCTGGAATCAGCCTGACAAACCAAAGTTTGAGCATGTTTATTTCCTAATCCATGGTGCTAATGATAGTGGTCCCTTAAGCAAAGTTGGAGTTTGCTTTGAGATGAAGATATTTTATACATGACGTGGGACCCATAGATTCACTGAATCCGCTGCATAGTCATCCCAAGTCGGGCACATGGACATTACCGTCGCCCATGCCATGCTCTGCCCTGCCTGCGCTCTAGCCGCGCACAGTGCGCGCCATGGCCACCCACGCCACACTGCTCCCTCTCCCTCCCTTCTTCTATAGGCCGAGGTCGCCTTGCTCGTCTTCGCGGTCCATCTCCCTCTCTCTCTCTCTCGGCTCTCTCCCTCGCTCCCTACTGCAAGAACGCGAGCGCACCCGCCATGGCCAGCTCCGAGCTCCCTCTGCCATCACTGCTTCCTCCACTCTGCCCCTCTTCGCGCTCGACTGCCAGCACCACCGCCTCCTCCTCGCTCCCCTCTTTGCCCCGCGTCATCGGGAGCCACCGCGGACCCTGCTCGGGCCGTCACGGCACGGCACGCATGCGGCCAGGCCGCTACGCCCTATCCCGGCGAGGGTGGTGCTAGCCGTGGGTGTGCCGTGTTCGCCCGGTGCCACACAGTCTGTCCTCGTCGACCGCCGCGCCTCACAGCACCACCGCCGCCGTGCAGCCACCCGCTGCGACCGCCGCGCATGTGGCCGGGCCGCCACCGACTGCACCTAGCCGAGCTGCCGCCGCCAACGCATGCGGGCGTGGCCGCTGCTACCCCCGTGCACCACCCTCACCCTCGCCGATGGCCCGCCACGCGAACTCGGCCGCCCCCCGAGCACCTCCTCTGCTCGGTGAAGACGAGGAAGAAGAGAAGGATCTCGCGCATAAATAGAATCTTTTCCAGGGTTTTGAATGTAAATCTCGTGACTCACATGAATAGTACTAATAGACTATGGGTTGATTTAGGAAAAGCTCAGGTGCTTATGTGCAAAGTTTTTGTCTTTTATGGGTTTTCCTTTTCTTTTATGTTTAAATCGGCTGAAACTTTAAAAATTCATAGTGAATCGTAGAAAAATCATAAAAAGAAAAATAAAGATGTTTTGGAATCCCTATGACTAGATCTATGCAGTAGATGTATAATTTTGTATGTTTTAGTAGAAAAAATATTGCTCTAAATTTTTGCCTATGCTTGTTAGGGATAAATTCATATCTGTTGTTATGTTGATCCTTTTGCTGTGAAATTTTTATAGTAAGTTGCTCTTGATGTGTGTGTGCTCTAGTAAAAATTTTAGGTCTAGTGCATGCGTATTTACCGAGCTATTAAATTATCCTTTGCCACATGCTTTTATTACCATTAAATCTTAATTAAATGCTAGTAAATAATCTGTTTATCTAGAAATTATGAAATTTATGCAATAGTTATGTTTAGTTAAGATGTACCACTCATAAATTTTCCATGTACAAAAGAGATGTTTGGTGTGCCACCTTTTTATTCCTTTGTTATAATTATTTAAGCTTTTATATATGTTAGGTGTTTAGATTTGGGTTAATATACGTTTGTCTATGCTACTTGTTTTACATGATGACTAGGCAAAGTGTGTTTAGTAAGTAGAAGTGTGCTTGGCATGTTACGATAAGCTTTCACTTGTATGTTTAAAAATGTAAATGATTGTTTCGCTCATTTGTGTTAGGTTGATAATAGTAACTCGCAAGTAAGTCGTTAGGAGAGGATGAGAGTTGAATATCCAACGTTTAGTTGCCCTTCACTGTGATGACGTGTTGCCTGTTCTTTAAGTTTCGTAATGCTTGTGTGGATGCTTGTTTGACTTAAGCATGTATTGCATTTATGCGTATCATTTAGGAACGATGATGGATTGATGGGTCAACACAAGGATGTTGGCGTCAAGCGAGAAGATGATGAATGATGACTCAAGTCCTGAAGATGATGGTTGGATCACGTCCCGAAGATGGAGCCAACTAACTTAGTGTTAATAAGTTACCTAGGCAAGCCCCGATGCATAACCCCTATTTTCCAAGCACTTATTATTCTGTTGTTTGTGCATTAAGTTGCAGGAGTTGCTTGAAACCCACCTGCATAAATGTTCTATCCTATGAGTCCTACTAGTATGACAGGAATCGTGTAGTATGCCATGCTATAGGACCTATGGTAGAAGTCGGGTGATGGACTGTCACTCGCGAGAGATAGGTCATGGCTATTCTACTACTACTATCACATGGACTTGAGGTGCTGGATAATAATTGGAGATCAGGCGAGACTGTGGACTATGGTTTGGATGTGGTTAGTTATAGCAATAGAGCGAGGCTCTGGTTGCATTAGTCCCGCCTGTGTCGATTAAGGACAGTACCGTTGATAGCGTTGTGGCAAGTTTGAAGGTACCAAACACATAACAGGGCCCTGAGTTACAGTTGACCGTGAAGCTAAGTACGGTCTTACAACTAAGGTGTGCAAAACATTCATCGAAGTGTTTCTCTGGCCATTCTAGCGGCTGTTTTTGGGACAGGGAATGTCCATGGTAAAACTTATGAGGGGGGAACCCGTCGCCGGTTCGCGGGGAGGGCCTCATAGGGTGGGTTCCCCGGGGGTGGTCAGGTCATTTCGAGCCTTGGTTGTACGATGGGAACGACAACCTTGTACTTGCTCCTTCGAGAAGTACGGGCGTGTGTTTGGGATTGCCTAGTTGAATGTACATCGATTGCAATCGCCGCCCTCCTCGGATATGGATACCACTTGTCGTATCACTGCCATTATAGTTAATGCAACTGGAACCTGGAGATGATGATATGGTTAGTGTTGGATCATGAAATATGCTTTGGTTGCTTACCACATGCTTGAAAGCAGTTCATGCGCTTACCTAGAATGGCTAAGTAATAAACTTGATGTGATTGCTAAAACTTTGAATATAAGGATGCACTATTAGTAAATAGTAACGCTTCTCTGCAAAACAACTAAACAGCTAGCCAAATAGCCCCCGCATATCCTTGAGAGTCGGGAGACTACTCCCACCTAGTCGGGTAAGTCTTGCGGAGTACATCGTGTACTCAGAGTTTTATTCCCCTATTGTAGGTAATAGGTGGCTGTTGGAGCTGAATGTTGTGTGTGGATACCTTCTGGTGGGCTCAACGAGGCTTTCTTTGTCGCCATGATTGTAGAAGTTTTACTCTTCCATCTCAACTTCTGCTTCAATATTCAAAATTGTTAACTTCCGCTGTTTTTGTAAAATGATCTTTCTTTCACTGCTTTTATAAAATATATTTTAACTCTGATTTTATGTAATGTTGTGATGTATGAAATTGTTAATAAATGATGTAAGCTTTATTCACTTGTTTATGGTCCTGATGAAAACGTGGATTTTCGAGTCCCCCCGTGGAGTGTACTCGACAGACTACCGGGTTTAACCTCTGGTGTACTTAGTGTCAAATGGCTGACAAGTACACTTGGGATTATGTTAAATTGGGCGGTTCTACCACCTTTTGTTAGTTTGGTATAATAATAAGTCTGTTGACAAGTTCATTTTTGTTGATGGCTCGATGCTATCGATGCTAAGCTCGTTTTATTGTCCCCACATTCTGGTCTTTACACCTTGGTTGATGGTTTTATCGTCTGCAACATAACTAGAGCTAATCCAACTGAGACCCTTCGTTTGAGCTTGGACCTGAGTTCAAGAAGGTAAAGCAGTTTGTCTCCAAGATAGTGAAGATATCTTTAATATAATAGAATTCCATCAGTGCATAGAGAATATTCCTTCACAAAGTCGTGTGCTGATGAAACCATTGAACAGTAAAAACTGCAGCTCCTTAACTTGTGTGAAATTATTTATCAACATGCACTGATGAAATATTCCCCCTAATAATTTACAGTTCCTATTTTCTTGCTCGGTTCAAGTCCATCCCAGCATTGCTGACCTTGATAGTTTTGAGCATGGTGATGTCTGCTTCGGTTCTTTAACTACACTAAAGGTAAACGTTGTGATTGGATAGTTCTTTCTCCTTGGTTGCCATCTGTGGCCATTAGATACTTTATGACTTTATAAATGGGCGTGAATACGTTATCCTAATTTTGTCAACCGTTTCTGTCTGATTTGCATCTGCTCATTCCAGTATTGCCTCTTCATTGAGCTGCAGCATTTGTGTCAGTGAATAGTGCCTGGTTCATATTGTTCGTGTTATCTCGAGGGCACGGTGATTCCAGATGGAGTTGTGCTTGAGAACAATGTATGATCTTACCTCATTGATATGATCAGCCTGTTCATTTCGGCTGGATTGGCTTATAAGTCATGGCTGAAAGTACTGCTAACTGGTTTGGTGTGAGAGAAAAATATTGTTCGTTGGCTGATAAGCCAAAGCTTATAAGCCGAATACAGACTGCCGAACAGGCTGGATAATCCCAGCTGCTATGTGCTTTGGCGCTTGGAATGACACATGGCTTCTGCTAACTCCAGGATGTGAATGACCCTATGGATCTGAGTGGTGCTTAGCATCACCAGTTTTTTTTTTCCTGAGGACATGTCACAGGAGCTGCCACCATAATAACTCCCGTTGAGCTCTGTCTTTTGTAATTGTCATGCGCATTCCGCTGTGTGAGTCTTGTGAACCCGATACAGAATAATTGTAATCCTCCTGGGTATGTATGTACTGAAGTTTTTAATGCACCTGGGACGTATATTTTTGCTTAACTGTTGCTCCCGTAGCTTTGCATGCTGAAGAAGTGTCGTGGGTCGGTTTGTTTATCCATCCCTTTTCGAGTGTGGTGTACTGATCCTGCACTCCTGCTTGAGAATTTTGTTCTGAAAGGGGTCACAAAGTGGCCAATATATATCGCTAGGTGATAAATGCCACCATGCAGGAACTTTTTTACGCGAGAGGCGCTGGCAATCCTGGGACCTTACACCTCAGTGAAGTACTCTTACGAATGCTCCTCCGTTGCTTGGACAGAGTACTCTTCCTCTTGCATCTTATTCTCTATTTCTTAGTTCAACATAAACCCGCACCTAAGGAAAGCTAGATCTCAGTGTAAAGCAGCATGGATCGTCGAAAGAACTGGTGGCACCTGAGTGTGATCCGTTCCAATCCCGTGAAAACCTTTCCATTTCTCCACTCAGAACAACGATAGATACTCCCTCCGTCTCAATTTATAAGTCATTCTAATTTTATTTTAAGAGTTAAAGCATCTCAAAGCATTCCAATTTAGCGTTGTGGCTTCCCTAAATGGTTGCCATCTATTTATTCTCATAAATTTGAATCACAACTTACCTCTCATACTGTTGTTCTTTGTGAGATTGTGGACGATGCAGATGGCTCTCATACCCGTTGCTGACTTGATTAAATGAACTTTAAGTATATAAACTTGAGCTCCTGGTGCTTTACATGTTGCCAATTTGCCCCAAAGACAAAATAGTCAGCAAGTAGACATGACATACATCAACGTGTAACTCTAATTTCTAATTTCCATTACTGATTAACAATTTTCTCTTTGATTATTAATTTGATGTGCATATGTTACCTATTTCATAATTATGCTGAAATTGTGCTTTCTGGCAAAAAAAAAAAAAAACAAGTTGGTAGATACACTTAAGTAATTTCTTCCCTGTTATATCTTTAACTGATCATCTTCTTTGCTGCAAGGTCAGGGTGATCACAGGTTAAAAATCATGCTGAGTCCTTTTCCCTCCTCAATACCGTTGATACTATATTTCCGGTAGATAGAAAACTGTAAATACTTTTATGCGCAGATGACAGCATGTTAAGGTTTGACCAACAAAATCTCAGATTTATTATCTGTGTCTCACACACAATCAGTCTGCATTCATATAAACAACGACAGAACTGTAGACTATTGTTGCCATCTGAATGCGCACATACACACTTCTCTTATTTGTATTCTTTGGATAGTTATTGTGATAACAAGCATACTAATCAAAATTTTCTTGATAACATGATACCCGGCGGTGGCATTAGTGATCAGAGATAGCCTTTTTGTTTCATTGTACATCAGGTATAAATACATGTGTACATTTTGGGCCATAGACCGAAACAACACGGGAATGATCACACTGAGCCATCCAAACGTCACAGCAACACCGGATATGTTAAAATTATTAAATCTTTGCTTAGATATTAGCATGTAGCTAAGTTAGTATGACAAACAGAGATGTGGAACATAAGAAAATTTTCTTCTGATGTTCTGGTGACTATCTCCAAGTGATGACTATCAAAGAAAATGGGAATATGGTAGTAGTGAAATTCCCAGATAGAGTGCATTATATTTCTTCTCTATCTTGCTCCTGTTTTCTAACATTTTTCTTGAAAAAGTTGCATCTTCTATGTATTCCTGGCTTCCTGCAATATGTTTGAGATTGAGGAACCATAATTCAGGGCTGAGCCATGCAGCAGGGTCCTGTGGCTAGTAGAGTCATGTTTTAACTAGCTAGGATGTAAGTGTGCGTTTGAGTGTGGAAAAAAATAAATAGGTAACCTCAACTGTACTAATGTTTTGACACTCATTTGCATTTCAAGAAACTATTATCTGAATCAACCGACAGGAATCTTTGCAGAAGAACACGTTTAATTTCAATGTGATAAGCGCAAGTATTCTAAAGCACTTAAATTACAATAACTTTTGCTGCAACTCATGGTATCTATCATTTCAGCAGGTCTAAATCACATCTATGATCCTTGATATCTATTTAAAATGTTCTGCAACAAAATAATTGTGACTATACGGTCACTCATTTTTTAATAAACAAACTGATATTATTATACATAGCAGCCTCTACTTAGTTATACTCCAAACTATATGTTGGTAAATAAATAGATTGTTATTAATAAAGTGACGCCAGACATGCGCTACGAGAAATGAACGGGCCAGATCTAGTATGGCGCGGCAAGGCCGCGCCTGTGTTTCTAGTGTAGTATACTTAGAACTGAGACTAATTAGCTCCTCAAGAAACGAGAAATTACATTCCTTTCATACCGAGTGAGCACGTGCTGCCCTAAGCTGAAAGAAACAACATCGCACAACAAAACAGCACAGCATAAAGATCCTGACGTTATCCATCAGTTCATCACGGTCAACAGTCAACAGTCAACAGTCAACAGTAGAATCAGCACTAATACTAAGCTGGAGTCCCAGCTCACAAGTGCAGCTTGAATCTACCAATATCTCAAAATAACTGAAGTACTACTACTACTCTGCTGCTGCTGCTGCTGCTGCTGCTGCTACTGCTACTGCTACTGCTACTGCTACTGCTACGTTCATTGATTCTAAATTCATTCAAAGATGAAGAACTACCACTACCAGTAGGCTAATTCAGTCCACCAATTGGTAGAGTAATCCCATCATTTTGCAAATTGCACTAAGAAATCATGGGCGATAGCGTACCTCCCTTCAAACCCCGTCGGGTCCTCGTCTACAACGTAATCCGCGACAAGTGTTGTCCGAGACTGGGCTGCGGCCGGTGCCTCGTCGTCGTCGGCCTTCCGATGCGGCGTCGAAACCTAGAATACGCCAATGCCACCGTCCGAGCCGTACGCGAGCGAGGCAACGCCGCCGGCGGCGGCTTACGAGCTGCGGAGGAGACCCTGCCGAAGCCGGACCGGAGCCGCTGGTGCGACCGCGTCCACGCCAGGAGCCGCCGCTTCTGTGGCTGCACCGTGTCGACCTCGCCGCCGCCACACACGCGTTTTCTCTTGGCGCCAGGCGAGGGGAGGAGGGCCGCGACGGAGCCCGCGGACGCGCAGCTGCGGCCGCTCCCCTCCTTCCGGTGGCGAGCACCGGGCTCCGGGCGCCCGTCGACGTCCATGTAGTCCTCCGTGGCGGCGGCCCGGGCGGCGTCCCTGTCGACGTCCATGTCGTCCTCCGTGGCGGCGGCCCGGGCGGCGTCCAGGCTGAGAACCCTGACGAATATGTCGTCCTCGACGGCCTTCGTGAGGCGGTCCACCTCGGCGCTGCAGACAAAGAGCGCCGCAAGGAAGCGGCGGGCGGAGCTGGCGACGGCCGCGGCGTCGAGCACCTCCTGCCCCCGCAGCGCCTCGGATCGGGGCACCTGCAGCGAGGCCGAGAACGACTCGTCCCGCACGGCCGCCCCCGCGCCGCCCTCGGCGGCGTCGGCCACCGCGCGCACCAGCTGGCGCAGGAGGCCCCGGCGCTGGTCCACCCGTGAGTGCTTCGACTTAATGTAGCCGATGAACTCGGCCAGCACCGATAAGAGGACCTCCATCGTCAAATCGAGCTGAAGCGGCACTGTAACGGCAGCTGTTCTTCAGAGCTCAATGAGGAGTCCCAATGAGGCGGCGGCGGCAGTTTCCGTGGTGGTGGGAAGGAAATGGGGTGGAGATGGACTGCGCAGACCGGAGGAGAAGCGTCCGCTGGAAGCCAGGAATTTTCACATTCGGCAACATCCAAATAATTTTTTTTAGAGAAATTTCTTATTTGACACTGAAAAAATGAGTTGTTCCTTTCCCCTGAAATTTTCTTCGTTCCCTATTTGACACTCACTTCAACTTTCGTTCCTAATTTGACACTGCCGTCAAATCCGTTAGCTAACGGTGTTAACTGGCCGTTAAAAAGATGTTTTTGCTCCTAGAAAAAAAAGGGGCGAAGCAAATTTGAGAGGAAAAAAACCTACGCTTTTTTTTTAGTCGGGCGCATGCATCAGAGGCGGGCGTAGGTTTTTTCCTCTCAAATTTGCTTCGCCGTTTTTTTTCTAGAGGCAAAAACGTTTTTTTTAACGGCCAGTTAACACCGTTAGCTAACGGATTTGACGACAGTGTCAAATTAGGAACGAAAGTTGAAGTGAGTGTCAAATAGGAAACGAAGAAAATTTCAAGACCAAGGGTGATTCTTTTTCCCTTCTATAAACTCAAATCAAATCTAAACAAGATCCAATGTCCTTGGATACGCACAGGACAGTAATACAAATACGGATGGTTTTGATCACGAATAAAATTAAATTATATATTAAAAATGGGATGAATAAAATGTGAATAATGTCAGTCACAATATTTTTGAGATAATAGGTAAAAGTAATATCAATTTATTTTGTGTTGTACAAAATCGATTGCTCCATCTTTTACATTTCATCTAAAAGTTATTGATCCGTAATAACATCTTTATGTTCCAATGTATAGTGTTCCTAAACACTGATCTTTGATTCTAATCAGTCAAAACCCAAAAAACATCATTGTCAAAAAAAAAAGATCCATGTAGTATGTGATCATATTTACTTCTACTATTGTGTATTTTGTTTTTGAGAAACTTTTACCTCCACTAGTAGTAGTGGTAGAGTGGCGTGGAGCAAGCGAGCGTTGTGCGCTAGTGGAGTGGACTAGGACTCGTGCCCGTGCGGTCGTGCTCGTGCCTCGTGGGGGGAGCTCATGCGAGGACGCGAGGTATGCGATCACGCGAACGCGGGTGCGGCAGTGCAGGCGTTCTGCCGAGACCATCCGAACTCCCGAAAAACGAACACAAGCACGAGGTGGTGCGTCTCATTCCCACGATAATACGGCCTCCTTGATTCTTGAACATCACTTATGTGAACCTACAATTTTTTGCTTGATTTTTACACTGGGATTGCAAAACTCAGGTAAACCTTAATTCTTGAACATCACGTAGGTGAACCTACATTCTATTCTTGATTTTTACACTCAGATTGCAAAGCTCAGATAAAATTAGAGATGCAAACGGGATAGCCCACTACGTGAAAAACAGTTCATAGCAACGTGATGAATTTTTTGTAGGGACGGCTGGTGATGGAGCCGTCCCTACAGTGACATGCTCAGGAGCCCAGACACCAGCCGTACCTACAAATGGAACAGCAGGGACGGCTGGTGATACGAGCCGCCCCTACAAATGGGTCTGATTTGTAAGGGCGGCTCACTCACCAGCCGCCCTCGGCGTTTCTCGTAGGGGCGGCTGGTGATTGAGCCGCCCCTACAAATTCCCGCATATAAATACCTCCGATTTGTAGGGGCGGCTCAATCACCAGCCGCCCCTACAAATGACCCACATATAAAGCAAACTGCAGTACTTTCTTCCCTCTCGGATCACTCACTTCAACCCGTGAAAGAAAGGTGGAGAGGCCTTGGGCACCTCCCAAAAATTGCTCTACTAAGGAGGGAAGATTTTGGTCTCAAATCCTTTGGTGGAGAGATTGTAGAAGGTAAGAAAATGATATTCCATATTTTTTTGAAGTTTTAATGGTTGGTTAGTGAGTAATTAGAGTTTTATTTTTTCTTCTCTCTCTTCTATGGTGCTTGAGCTACTTATGAAACAAATTAGACCTAAGTTTTGAATATACTAGGATAAATTAGGGAGAGAAACGAGACCATACCCTTATTTGGTCCATATTTCTTGATTTTAGTGAATAATTAGTTAGTTTTATGGTTGTTTCATGTGCATGTAGATCTAGATCTAGGGTTTGATTTTTTTATTAATTTTGTTTTTGTAAATTTATGTTCGATGAAATTAGACTTTGGTTTGTATGAAAGATATTGGGTAAAATATAATTGTTGCTAATTGTTGTCTTTGAAATTATTTATTGTAATCAACAAATATGTATTTTAATTATTTATGGATAAATAAGCCATTAATTAATTTTTCTCTACCATGGTGTGTTTGTATGCTTCTTGTAATTATATTTGATTTATATTCATATATCTGAAGTATATACAATTATTCTCAAGTAATTATTAATTTGATTTATTTTTATATATATCTGAATAAGTAGTCCTTTAATGTTTATTTTGTTGTTGTTGTAAAATATGGAGTACATGAACTCTTGGATGTATGGTTCGTTAAGATTCAAGGTATCTTCCTAAACCCTAAAGAAGCTGCACTCATGATATGGTGGGTTGGTGAGCGTAAGGTGGATGATGATAAGATTGCACACCCGGCTGATTGTAGTCAGTGGTAAAGGTTCGATGAGAAGCACAAAGAATTCAGTGATGACCCAAGAAATGTACGATTTGGCTTGAGCACCGATAGAATAAATCCCTTCAATGAGAGGATGAGCGACCACAACACTTGACAAGTGATCTTGACCATGTATAACATCTCAATGTGGTTGTGTCAGAAGAGAAAATACCTTCTCCTCACTATTTTTATTTCTGTCCCTAAACAACCAGGCATTGATATAGACGTGTTCCTCGAGCCTTTGATGCAAGAAATAGAGAGACTATGGAGGCATGGGGAGCCGATGTACGATGCGTTTCGAAAGGAGGACTTCATATATAGAGCAATAATATTTATTACTATCAATGATTACACCGTATTGTTTACTTTGTCTGGACTAAGGATGGCAACGGATCGGGTTTGGGGCGGATATCCGCAGGTTTCGGGTTCTGCGGGTTCGGGTTTGGGGATGGTTTTTCACCCACGGTTTTCGGGTTCGGGGCCCCGAAACCAATCGGGTTCGGTTTCGGGTTTGGTTTTCCACCCGTGGATATCCAATGGATATCCGAAATAAATCATTTGGAATTAAAACTCATGTTTTATAATATACTAATAATAATTTGTTTACTTAGATTATTAAATTTATTTAAAGTTGACTCATGAAAATATTTATTATTTGTTGCCTCTTGTTTATACATGTGAATATGTGTATATATATCCGCGGGTTTCGGGTATCCATTCGGGTTTCGGGTATATGCGGGTTTGGTTTTGGTGATGGATTTTCACCCGAATCGGTTTTCGGGGCGGATTTGGGTTTCGATTTCGGGTTTCGGTTTTGGGTGCACGGAGACTCCACTCGATCCGAACCCGACCCATTGCCATCCTTAGTCTGGACAGATCAAAGGAAAGATGAGATGCTTGGTTTGCTTGGATGGTACTATATGGGTGTACCTGGATGCATCTAAGAAGATAGTTTACCTAAGGAACCGACGCTTTTTAAAAGCAAGTCACAAGTATATCAGCAAATTGTTCTTTAGATTTTATGACAACACACCGGAGATTGAACCCCCTTCGGAGAGACGTCATAACGGAGAACATGTGTACAGAATGGTGATGATCAAGAACTTGTGAGGAACTTGATATCATTAGCAGCTGCCCCTACATTACCTTCTCCTCTCTTCTCTGTTACGATGCCTTGATGCTCCAAGTTCATGATTGTCGATGTTTGACCACCGATAGCCTGCCACGGGGGTACCCGGGACAGTATGTTCGGGCTTTAGCATTTGCGGAACTCGACGGTAAACACAAGAGACAGTCGATTTATCCTGGTTCGGACCCTCGATCTTTGATTGAGTAATAGCCCTACGTCCAGTCGACGTTAGCCTTTGCGTTGGATTGATTGTGAAGTGTTCTATTATTAAAAGTCTCTGTCCCTAGGAACCCTGCCCTCCTTTATATAGTCAGGAGGTTAGAATCCTAGTTGGTTTACAATGAGAATTCCTAGTAGGATTACAGAATAATACTTCTACTAAGATTACAATGGAAGAATTCTAGTTAGACTAGATCTTTTCCCTTCCTTGCGGAGTATCCCGTGGGTTCCGCACCGACAAGCCCCCAAGCACTTCATGGTTGAGTTCTGGAAGCCTCGTCTTGTTCCTTCAAGTCTCGCCGAGCAGAAACAAGCATCGTCCGAGTGCTTTCTTGAGCGAAACCATGTAGCACTTCATGAGATCTTCATGTGGTGTGTACCTTTTTGAAGAAAAAATACTCCCATTTGGGTGTAGCCCCCGAGCCTCTTGCTGTTTGGCACAAGGAGCTTGAGGGACTTCTCTTAAAATCGCCCTGAATCTTCGTCGAAGGGCTCCTGAGCATATACCCGGGTTCTTTGTCAATACGAGCTCGGATATAGCTATGTACGTGTTCTTTTTGTCGTGTGGCCTTGAAGTGGTCTGTCTTGAAGAAGTCTTCTGAGTGATGTACGCTTTTTTTTGAAGAAAAAAGTGCACTCACTGAGTGTAGCCCCCGAGCCTCTTGCTATTTGGAACAAAAAGTTGGAGGGTCTTGAATCTTATATTGTTTGAAAAGCTACTGTCTTGATGAAGTCTTCTGAGTGATGTGCGCTTTTTGAAGGAAAAAGTGCACTCACTGAGTGTAGCCCCCGAGCCTCTTGCTAGGTTCTTTTATCAAAAAGAACTTGGATATAGGTTCTTGGCATGTTCTCTGGTAGTCTGCTATTATCAGATGTAGTTGTATGGTGGTGGTTGATAGTAAATGATGTTTGTTCACGAGTTGTACAGTATTGGTATATTCTTCCGAATATGCTCGTTCTCGAGTACTGCTGCTTTACGCCTGACTCCTTTTTCATTGAATTCTGTCTTTTCACTATGTCCATTATTAGGTTTGTTCTGCTGGTGCTCCTGGTCCATGTGCACCGCTTCTTTGGCCTATAAATATCCTCCTTCTGTGCTATTTTAATTCATCGAGTATTTTTGTTGCGTGGTCTGAAGTCTCCGTAGTTATGAATATGGTAGTTTGTGAAGTAGAGCAGCCCCTGGGCGTGTTTTACAGTTCTTGTGTATCTTGCCGTAGCTAGAGGGATTCTTGTGATAGGGATTAGAGGTAGGCTAATCCCGCAGCAGCATTGTACTTTGAAGTACGTGGTGGTAGTTGGAGGGAGTCTTGTGATGTGGGATGCGATCCTTCATTTGTCAGTTCTAGGTTGATCCTTGTCGCCTGCCCTAAGACTGTTCGGTGCAGATCAACACCATATCCAGCATCACATTGGACTTGGGTAGACAAATGCCTGTCGGCCTTCTTTGCTCCATGTTATCCCGCCGTGCTGCTGATTTCCACCTTGGATGCACTGCATCCGTCCTTTGAAGAAAACAGTATAGCCGAGTGCGATTTGTTCTATCGAGTAGTAATTTGGAACACGTAGTCGTTCTAGAGCCTAGCCGTGTCCGGGTTTCTCTTTGCTACTTTACTTGTCGTAGTACCGAGCTCGTTGGGTCTTGTAAGATGTGTTATCTTCTATTTTTTGAAACCATTTATAATGGAAAGAATCTTGTCTTCTGAGTTGTCATTCTTTATTCTCCTAATGTCCCGGTTGTTGATGAGATTTCCGAGTTCTTTCTATAAGGACCGGGTTGTTGCGCTCCTTGTGAGGTAACCCTTCTTTGCTTTATTATTGATGAGTTCTTTTTGTAGTAATATGATAACTCCGCCGTGGTGCTGGATGGATAAGTCTGAAATCTGCCCGTTGAACTGTACCGTTGTGTGGATTTGAGTCGTTCGTCATTTTAGCTGCGTTGGCAAATGAACAGTTGCATCCTCATGTCGTGTTAAGACGGGCCTGGTGGGCCTCGTTTTGACGGGCGTAAAATCTATTTAAAGACCTTTCTCTTCCTTTTCTTTGGTACCTTGCCTTTGCCTTGAAACCCTAGCCTTCAAAACTCCGTCGTCGCCATTACCGCCATCATCTGAGCGCTGCCATGTGAGCCTTCTCTATTCTTAGTGCCCCATTGCCTTTGCTAGTATATGGATAGGAAGAAGTCGGCGAGTAAGTCCTAGGCGACCTTTGTCGACGAGGAAGCATCGCTCTCCGTTATTGAAAATCAAGAATTCATGGCGATGAGGCTGCTCAGAAGATCTGGCCGGCTCCAACAACAACTGAAGATCAGCTTTAAGAGCTTGTGAGTGATGGCCTGCTCCAGAGCAAGGAGTTTGCTGATTGGAGAGCTCCAGGCGAGCATCGGGTCCTTGCTCTAGGTCCTGGTGAGATTATTCTTTTCGTCTCCTTTATCCGTGCCGGTCTCTGCCTTCCTGCTTCTGCCTTTCTTCACCGATTTCTCAACTATTTTGGGATTATCCTGAACCATCTTGCTCTCAATGCTGTCCTTCGTCTTTCTATTTTCGTTCATCTTTGTGAAACTTTCCTTGGAATTCCTCCTTCTCTTTCCCTCTTTCGTTACTTTTTTCGCCTGAAGCCCCAACCCCGCTGCGATGACACCAATATTCGTGGTGGCTGCGGGATTTAGTTTTGCCAGGGTCTTAAGAGCAAGTTCTTTGACTATGACCTGGTTGATTCTGTGAGGGATTGGCATGCTGACTGGTTTTATGCCGCCAACTTGATTCCTCTCCTTTTCGTTCATTCTAGATCTGGTCCCTTGGTTAATGACCGATGGGAAAAGAACCCTGTGACGGCGGCCGAACTCCAGGCGATCAAGCCGTTTCTTGAGAGGATTTGCACTCTGAAGCAGCAAGGCTTGACCGGCTTCAGGATTATTTCTAGTTTTCTTCGTGGCTGAGTTCAACCTTTGAAGGAGCGAGAACATTTTGATTTTGAGTACTCTAGGGCGGAGGACCCTTCTCGTATGGTCCCTGCCCTTGAGTTGATCGATGAAGAGGTGCTCGAGTGTCTTCAGAAGATGCTGAAAGGAGTAAGCATTGTCTCGCTTGCTGTCCTTGAGTACAGTGCTAACAACCCGCCCCCTGCTATGAGTTGTTCCTTTCTTATGCGGGTACTTTTGAATGTCTTTTGTTGTATCCACTTTTTGCTTAATCTTCCTTGTCTTGTTGTTTTACTCTTTTATAGGAATTGGGGCATAATTTTGTTGATCCAATTCCCCTAGATGATTGTCCTACAAATGTGGAGGTTGGGGGTAGTCTTGCTGGGGCGTCCTTGACCAGTAAGTTTCAAACTACCATGATGCTTCCTGGTGTTTCTCCCGCATTTTCTGACGTATATGAAGAGTATGTTCCTCGTCCAGTTCCTCGAGCTCCTCATACTTTTGGAAAGAGGGGGCGAGTGGATAGTTCTTCTTCTGCTCCATCTACTGCCAAGAAGTCCCGTCAGTCGAGTACTCGTCCAGGTACTTCAGTTGTAGCTAGCATGCTCTTAGGTCAGCATATTAATATGCTCTGTCCTTTTGTTGTTTGTTTTTATCTTTGACCAAGTACTTTTGTCCTTTTTCAGCTGGTGCTATGGTGGCCTTAGTCGAGAGTGAAGAAGAGGAGGATGATGATGCCGCCCTCGTTACTCATCGGTGAGTTCTTTTCTTGTTTTCCTGTTGTTGAACCCTTCTTTTTGTTTTCACTTTGGTTTTTGTTCCCTTGTAGTAAGCGGTCATCGGGTTCGAGTTCTTCTGGGGCTCCAGTACCTATCATGCCACTCCTGTCGTAGGGTGGCGGTGATGTTTTTGCCGCTGTGGTTCCCCCTGCGAGGTCTTCTTTTGGTTTTATAAAGAAGAAGATAGCTGAGTGAGTGAATTCTAGTTTTATTTCTTTGCTTCTGTTCTCCTTTTTTCTTATTCTTATTGGCGAGTTTCCTTGTCAACTTTTAGGCCTTCGTCTTCCTTGAGCCTCCAGTCGACTTCTTGTCAGACCTCTGGTGCGCCCTTGTGTACCGAGTCTTAGAGCTCAGAACGCACGGTCGTCGAGGTGGCTCTGAGGGGGACAGAGTGCGCAGCTGCTAATTTGCTGACTCCTGAGGTGACCGTGGCCATGGCGGTGGGTTCATCTGAGGGATTGGCCATGGCTTCCCAGGAGATTGCCCTAGTCGTGCCTTCTTCGCCTCGGCCGGCTTCTCCCTCTCCTCTTCTTGCTTCCGGTGGTCCGCCTTTGGCTGATGGCGTGGTGCTGCAATTTGATGCCACTCATCGATTGTCGGAGCTGACTGCTGCCTGGGGAAACTTGGCGACCTTTGCGACTTCTTTTGGGGAAAAGCTCCAGGTAAGTTTTTCTAAACTTCTTTCATTGGATGTTCGTTTTTCTTTCGCCCTTATGTCTTGTTTTTCTCTCTCTTTTTGCTCAGTCTTTTTCTCATGATCATACTGGCTTCTTTTTCTCGTCTAAAACCGAGAAAAAGTTGTCTTCTAAGGTGAGTACCCTAAAGGCAGAGCTTGACCTCTGTCGGGTTGAGTTGGAGACCGAGCGTCAGATGCATCAGAAGGAGGAGAAGGCTCTCCATGCCCAGGTAGTTGAGGTAGAAAAGCAGAGTGATGCAGCTACCTAGGAGGCCTTGAAAAATGTGGAGGCCATGAAGAAAGAGTGCCATGGTATCATGAGTTCTTTTTCATTTCCCTTTGTGTTCAAATTTGCCTTTCTACTAACTTGTGTTTTGTTGCTTGGTCTAGCTCTCCGAGTTGAAAAGCAGAAGCTCTCGGAGGGTATCGAGGAGATGAAGACACTCGTTCGTACTAGCCATAATAAGGTTGAGGAGGTAATTACTTGAGCTGAAGAAGAACTCACGCTTGCTAAGCTGATTAGGCGTGGAGCTAACAAAGATCTTGTGTAGGCCCAAAACCCCGTTGAGGACTTGACTGGCAAGTTGGCAACGACTACTGAGAACTGGAAAGCTTTGTGGAAGTCTTTTCGGTCAGTAGCTGACCTTCTCTAGACTCCAGTAGATGATGGTCATTCTTGGGCTCAGTTCATTCCCCAAGTGCCGACCTGTTTCTAGGAGTTTGTGAAGAGGTGTGCCCATTTGTGTACCAGGAATGTCCTTGCCTAGGTCCGGGTTCTTTCCCCAGAGTTTCCTTTGTCCAAGGTTGCCGATGAAGTCGAGAGTCAAGAGTATCTGGATGCTATTGAGAAGTTGGAGCCTGAGGTCGATGATTTAGCCAGGAAGATTGTAGATAATCTTAACATTGATATTTCTTCTCTTGATGACAATGCTTGACGTAATCGACCTTTGTATTCCAGCTTCTGTAATGAAACACTATACTTGAAGACTGAATGGAGATTCTTTATTTTTTGTTGATGTCTTCTTTGTCTATTTTTTTTGTCTCGTAAACAACCTAGCTTAGGTAAATCATTGTCTTGATAAACTTTCTTGATCTGTCAAGTGCTTTTCTAGCTTTCGTTTGTGCCTTGTAAACAACTCGGTATATGTAGATTGATGTCTTGACAGACTTCCTTGATTTGTCGAGTGCTTGTCTGGCTTTCGTCTGTGACTTGTAAACAACTCGGTATAGATCATTGTCTCGACAAACTTTGTGTTCTTGTTAGTACTGAAAAGACTTAGGACATCTCCAGCTTCTCCTTTTTGGCTTAACTCAGAGTGTGGTCAGCATCTGGTCCTATCTCTGGTTGCAAAAACATCCTAGGATCGATAAGCCCCCGAGCACTTCATGGTAGAGCTCTGGAAGCCTCGTCTTGTTCCTTCAGGTCCTGTCGAGTAGGTACAAGTGTCGTTCGAGTGCTTTCTTGCACGAAACCATATAGCGCTTCTTGGGATCTTCTGAGTGTAGCCCCTGAGCCTCTTGCTATTCGAAACAAGGGGCTAGAGGGTCTTGTCTTGAAATTGCTCTGATTTATGCTCAAGCTTAGCTTTAGTCATTTTGCTTTTTTTTGGTTCGGGTGTTAGCTTATTAGCTACCCTTATCGGTGGGCTCAAGCATCTTTTCAGCTCTTTTGCTCTCGGCTGGTATGCTCAGGCGTCTTTTCAGCCATTTTGCTTTTTGGTTTAGGTGTTAGCTTGTTAGCTACCCTCATCGGTGGGCTCAAGCATGTTTTCAGCTCTTTTGCTCTTGGCCGGTATGCTCAGGCGTCTTTTAAGCCATTTTGCTTTTTGGTTCGGGTGTTAGCTTATTAGCTACCCTCATCGGCAGGCTCAAGCATGTTTTTAGCTCTTTTGCTCTCGGCCGGTATGCTCAGGCGTCTTTTCAGCCATTTTGCTTTTTGGTTCGGGTGTTAGCTTGTTAGCTACCCTCATCGGCGGGCTCAAGCATGTTTTCAGCTCTTTTGCTCTCGACCGGTATGCTCAGGCATCTTTTCAACCATTTTGCTTTTTGGTTTGGGTGTTAGCTTATTAGCTACCCTCATCGGCGAGCTCAAGCATGTTTTCAGCTCTTTTGCTCTCGGCCGGTATGCTCAGGCGTCTTTTTAGCCATTTTGCTTTTTGGTTCAGGTGTTAGCTTGTTAGCTACCCTCATTGGCAGGCTCAAGCATGTTTTCAGCTCTTTTGCTCTCGGCCGGTATGCTCAGGCGTCTTTTCAACCATTTTGCTTTTTGGTTCGGGTGTTAACTTATTAGCTACCCTCATCGGTGGGCTCAAGCATGTTTTCAGCTCTTTTGCTCTCGGCCGGTATGCTCAGGCGTCTTTTCAGCCATTTTGCTTTTTGGTTTGGGTGTTAGCTTGTTAGCTACCCTCATCGGTGGGCTCAAGCATGTTTTTAGCTCTTTTGCTCTCGGCCGGTATGCTTAGGTATCTTTTCAGCCATTTTGCTTTTTGGTTCGGGTGTTAGCTTATTAGCTACCCTCATCGGCGGGCTCAAGCATGTTTTCAGCTCTTTTGCTCTCGACCGGTATGCTCAGGCATCTTTTCAGCCATTTTGCTTTTTGGTTTGGGTGTTAGCTTGTTAGCTACCCTCATCGGCGGGCTCAAGCATGTTTTCAGCTCTTTTGCTCTCGGCCGGTATGCTCAGGCATCTTTTCAGCCATTTTGCTTTTTGGTTCGAGTGTTAGCTTATTAGCTACCCTCATCGGTGGGCTCAAGCATGTTTTTAGCTCTTTTGCTCTCGGCTGGTATGCTCATTGGAAACAACTCGAGGAAGGCCATAATAAGACATATGTTGTCGAGAAAGAACCATCTTTATTGATCATGAGCATTGATAAGTCATAATAGTACATATGTTGTTGATGAGCACCATCTTTATTGATCATGAACATTAATCTCTTGTGGCTTGTATATATATTTTCCCTTGAGTTGTTTTCATGCGTAGAATCTTCTTAGCTGGCTGATGTGCCATGTATTGTTGACTTCTTTTCCGTCTTCGGTTATCAACTTGTATGTGCCTGGTCCGGTGACTTTTGTGATGATAAGAGGACCTTCCCATAGACTGAGTAGTTTATGGCGTCCGTTAGTTTTTTGTATTCTTCTTAGTACTAGGTCTCCGACTTGTAGTGATTGATGCTGGGTATTCTTGTTGTAGTGGCGTCTTAATCCTTAGAGGTATCTTGCTGATTGAAGGGTGGCGTTTACTCTGACTTCTTCTGTACTGTCGAGTTTTAATCTTTGGGTGTGTTCTGCTTCTCCTTCGTCATATTGTTCTATCCTTGGTGATGTCTAGATCAAGTTGGTAGGTAGTACGGCTTCTGATCTGTAAACTAGGAAGAAAGGTGAGTATCCGGTTGCTCTGCTTATTTGAGTTCATAGCCCCCATACGACCTTAGGTAATTCTTCAATCCATTTTGATCCATAGTCCACTAGTTCTTCATACAATCTTGGTTTCAATCCAGCTAGTATGAGTCCATTAGCCCTTTCAACCTGTCCATTTGCCTCTGGATGTGCGACTGATGCATAATCTATGCTGAAGCCGCAGTCCTGTGTCCAACTTTGGAATTCAGTGGCTGTGAAGGGAGAACCCAAATCTGTGATGATTTGATTGGGCATGCCGAAGCGGTGCATAATGTCTTGGATGAACTCGACTGCTTTGGCTGCGCTGTATTTTGCGAGTGGTTTGTATTCAATCCACTTGGTGAACTTGTCAATTGCTACAAAGATGTACTCGAAACCACCTTTTGCTTTCTTGAGAGGTCCTACTTGATCTAGCCCCCAGTAGGAGTAAGGCCAAGCGGGTGGGATGCAGATGAGGTTGTGAGCTGGCACATGAGCTTGTCTTGCGAACATTTGACAACCTTTGCATCTTCTGACGAGTTCTTCTGCGTCTTTCAAAGCGGTTAGCCAATAGAAACTAGTGCGGAATGCTTTGCCGACTAGTGTTCTTGAAGCGATGTGATTTCCACAGCAACCTGAGTGTATTTCATCTAGGATCTCTTTGCCCTCTTCAAATGAGACGCATTTTAGGAGTACTCCTGATGATGCGGCTCTTCTATAGAGCTTGTCTCCTACTAGGATGTAATTCTTGCTTCTACGAACTACTTGGGTAGCTTCCTCTTTTTCTACTAGCAATTTATTCTCTTTGATGTAATCGATAAAAACCTGGGTCCATGAAGTGGTGATTACCAAAATCTGGGTGCCTTTAGCTAAGATTTCAGGGGTTATCTCACAAGGTTGTTTGATAGAGGGAGCTGATAACTCCTCTATGAATACACCAGGTGGGACCTTCACCCTATCTGATCTAAGCTTGGCGAGGACGTCTGCCGCAATATTAGAATCACGCAGGACATGTAGAATTTCTAATCCTTGAAAATGTTTTTCGAGCTTTCGTATTTCAGCACAGTAAGCGCCCATGTTTTCTTTGGTGCAATCCCAATCTTTGTTGACTTGATTGATGACTACTGCTGAATCGCCGTATATGAGTAAACGCTTGATTTCGAGGGTAATTGCTACTCGTAGCCCGTGGATGAGGGCTTCGTATTCTGCTTCATTATTTATAGCTTGCCATAGTATCTAAAGGACATACTTGAGTTGCTTTCCATCTGGAGAAATGAGGAGAACACCTGCACCGCTTCCACCTAGCTTGAGTGATCCATCAAAGTACATCTTCCAATGATCAAGGATGGTATTTGACATAGGTTGTTGAATTTTTGTCCACTCGGCAACAAAATCGGCCAGGGCTTGAGATTTAATTGCCTTCCGTAGGGTGAAATCGATATTGAGAGCACCAAGTTCAACTACCCATTTAGATATGCGCCCTGTTGCGTCTCTGTTGTGTAGGATGTCTCCGAGTGGGAAATCTATCACCACGGTAATCTTGTGGCTTTCAAAATAGTGGCAAAGCTTGCGTGAAGTGATTAGGAGGGCGTAGAGTAGTTTTTGCACATGCAGATACCGGATTTTTGATTCTGACAGTACTTCGCTGATTTAGTATACGGGGCGTTATACTTTATATACACACCCTTCTTCTTCTCTTTCTACGACAATCGCTGTGCTGATCACAGTAGAAGTTGCCGCGATGTACAACATCATGTCTTCGTATTTCTTCAGAGGTGTGAGAATGGGTGAGGAGGTGAGGTATGCCTTGAGCTTCTTCAAAGCTTTGTTGGCTTCTTCTGTCCACTCAAACTTGTCTGTCTTCTTTAGCAATTTAAAGAAAGGTAACCCTTTTTCGCCCAGTCTTGATATGAAATGATTGAGGGCCGCCATGCAGCCTGTTAGTTTCTACACATCTTTGACACTTTGAGGACGGCCCATCTCTATTATGGCTCGAATTTGCTTGGCACTTGCTTCGATTTCGCGATGACTGACAAAGAATCCGAGTAGTTGTCCTGAAGGAACTCCGAATACACACTTGTTTGGGTTCAATTTCCACCTCCATCTTTTCTGGTTTTCGAAGGTTTGCTTTAAGTCTTCAATTAGTGTATCCGGGTTCTTTGTTTTTACCACCACGCCATCCACATATGCCTCTACGTTTTCGCCGATCTGATCACCAAGGCACGTTTGGATAGCTCTTTGGTAAGTGGCACCAGCATTCTTGAGTCCAAAAGACATGGTTTTGTAGCAGTAGGCACCGAATGGAGTGATGAAAGATGTCTTGCTCTGGTCTTGTTCCTTTAATACGATCTAGTGATATCCAGAATAGCAATCAAGGAAGGATAATAGGGCAGATCCTGTTGTTGAATCAACTATCTGATCAATGCGTGGTAGTCCGAACGGATCTTTTGGGCAGTGTTTGTTGAGATCTGTGTAGTCGACGCACATGTGCCACTCGTCCGTATTCTTTTTCTATACTAGAACTAGGTTTGCTAGCCAGTCTGGATGGAGGATTTCTCTGATGAATCCGACTACCATTAGTTTTGTGATTTCTTTTTTAATTGCTGCCTTCTTATCAGGTGAGAATCGTCATAGTCGTTCCTTCACAGGCTTAGAGCCTTCATTGATATCAATTCTGTGCTAAGCCAACTCTCTTGGGACCCCTAGTGTTAGGTTCATAAACCCGGGGTCCCTCGGGTACCGGCTTCCACGCTAGGGCTCGGCCTAGGAGGACGGCCTTCTTCTCTTCTAGACCGGCCCGAGAGTCTAAATTCAATAGACTAGAGCACTCGCTTTAGGCCCTGGCCACCTTCGGCCCATCTTTCCGACTGAAGCACTAGCTTAGGCTCAAGCCAACTCTAAACGGCCTCTCCAATTAGAGCGCTAGCATCAGGCCTTGGCCGCCTTGGCATGGCCTCCACCTAGAAAGCCTAACGCAAAGACTGCTTCTGACTCTGACCCCGTGTCTCCGACTAGGGTTCAGAGAAAACCCTGCCCATCGCTATTTTCTGACTGGCGCGCCAATACCGACTGGGGCCATCCGATCGGGGACGCCCGCTTGAAAAGAACCAGAAGGCGTACTAAGGATGGCAAGATAGGGCTCATAAGTCAAACCATGGCACTAGGGACCATACCCTGCAGAACAGTATTGTAGGCGCCGACATTTACCTCTACAGTATTGTAGGCGCCGGAATTCACCATACCAGGCAAACATGGTAAAACCATGTTCCCAGTCGGCGAGACAACATTTTTGCAGGTACTAACGTCCCCCAGTCTTGAAGAAAGCAGCTCAACCTCCTATATGTACCTAACATTCTGCAGTGACATCAACAGTATTGCGAGCGCCCACCATTGTCCCATCCCCATCGGCGTGGGCAACAAGGCTTAGAAACGTCCGTACTCTCTCTTGTAAAGCCACCCCTTCTTCTATAAAAGGGGATGTGCTCCCTCCAAACAAAAGGGAGTTAACCCAAGTCGACTTATTCAAGTTTAGGTTTAGGGTTGGACACTTCGTTCATAGCATAGCTCCTATTGATCTCGGCCCTTCCGACCGGACGGGCCGTACACCCCTCATTTCTCCTTCTTGTTTGTAACCCCACTACAGACTTCGAGCACATAGGCTCAGGAATAAAGTCACTGACTGACCCACACTGGATGTAGGGCACGTTGCCTGAACCAGTCTAAATGCCGTGTTATTGAGTGCTAGGCCACCTCCGATCACAACGTACAGCAAAACTACAAATATTCACTAGTTGGTCACTTTCTGTACCGATAGTTGGCACCGTCCGTAGGGAGGACGCTGTACGTTCAACACTTTTTTGGTAATCGGATGGCCCATTTCTCCACCACCCCCACCGTGGTGGGTTCGGGCGATACAATTCGCTTTGGCTCGATAGAGTTTCCTGCACTCTCGCCTGTCGGGATGTGGGTTCCACCCGTCTTCGAGCCTTCCTAGGCCTTCGGCTTCGGAAGCCTAGACTTCGCCGCCGACCGGCACGGTGTACTCCACCTCCGCGAGGAGACTCACGACCCGACACCCGTCGGAGGGGCGCCCTCCATCGACTCCAGGATGCGCGACATCGATGGCACGACATCTGCGCTTCATTCCGAGCAAACTCTCTGCTCAAACCCCACTGTGAGTAATATACATATTGTTTTTTACTTACTATGTTCTATCTTCCGCCAAATACCCGATGAGTTACTGTTGTCCCCGTCGCAGCCACCATACGGCCGGTCCCCCTATGGCCTCGTGTCCCCCGCGGACGCGTACGCCCAGGGGCTCTAGCGGATGCCAACGCCACCCCCTCTCACGTCTGAACTCATGGGGATGGCGGACTATGGTCCTAGCTATCTTGACTTCATGGATGATGATGTCAGGAGTGACGACTCCAGCATCGGTGACGTGGCACCAAGCCACCGTCTGTCCCACGAGTGTGCTATGACGGACGCTCCAAAATGGCCACCAGGGGTAACGAAGTCTACACGGACTCGTGCCCTGCCGGGCCCTCATGCGGAGACCCCCGAGCTCACACACAAGCACAGGGAGGATCTACAATGACAGTGGCCACATCGGCCACCAACTGCGCCAGCACGCTCGGCCCCACCACGCTGCGCCCCACGTGCATGGACCGGCAAGCGGCACTCAGGGTCGCACCCGTCAGCCCTAGCGCAATGCCCTGGTTCGGGGGACCAATCCCCCGTAGTTCGCTCGGGCTAGTCAAAACGTTGCCGCCGCGGCAATGCTCCTGCGTGACTTGCCCGAGCCGAACGACCCTCACGGATGGGCAATCCATCAGAACCTCTAGGTATTGTTGGAGACTACCACCATTCAACAGGCGGAGTGCTTCGTACCATGACACCGACCCATGACCTTGCTCCCCATCTGGGGAACAGGGACGTAGCAGACGGGGCACTACACCCTGTCATCACCACAACCACCGATTGCGGCACAAGAAGCCACAACCGCTCCTCATCTTAACTTGATGACTGCCCCATGCCGACCGCCCATCTATGCATGGCTCAGGCCAAACCAAGATGCGCGCAGCATCGACCAGAGTTCTAGCCCTGACCGCCTGGAACCATGAACCTTTGTCCAACACCCCCAGCAAGCGCATTTTCTGCCGCGCTTCAACGAGGGCCACGACAATGGTAAGGCCAAGTGCTAGGATCAAGACAAGGGACCCTCCACATAGAGGGGAAAGAAGAACAGAAAGGATTGCCACCGACCGGCCAACTCTGCGTTGGCCGCCGCGGTAGATCACGCGGGCACTCAGCCCTAGCAAGACCCTCCAGGCCACTTTCACGAACTCATGGAGAGCCCGTGCACCAACCAAAACTATCCCATCAACCATCTCTACAAGGACTGCTAGCTCCTTAGGCGCCTGCTAAGGTAGGCTGATGGGCCAAGCGAAGCATCGACTGAAGGATGACGACGACGACGCCCTCTCTGTGGACCTTGGAACAGCTATGTCTTTTATTCTTTTCCTAAGTTTCAGTCTTACCTTACTTAGCAAACGCTCCTACAAGAGCACCCCGACCCGAACACTGTTCGGCTCGGAGCGCTCGGGGGCTCCACCAGGGGGCTCTACTACCCCTTTGTTGTTGTTTTTACTAAGTACTCTTTTGCTTTTGTATAAAGAAACTCCTTCCTACCTGAGTAAAAGGGTAGTTCGTTCCTTTGTTTTACCTTACATAACTTTGCTTTAGAACATTCTGACTGATCGCACCCTGCCTTTTCCTACGGCTACGACCTGCCGAGCCTCGCAGGCCATGCCTCGGGCTTGTAAAGTTGTAGCCCACGGAACAAACGGGCAGGTACGAGAGAGAAAGAAATTTAAAACAAAATTATGCTAAGGGAGAACTAAGGAATGAAAGGGAACAAGCTTCCCCGAGCGGAGCAACTCCATTACAAAAGCAAAAAACAGATTGCAGTCATTAAAACACACCATGAAATGTCTTACATGGGGGCTTCCCCACGAACTTAAAACTTCCTACATTTACTAACTACTATTATTTTTACAAGCTGTTAAACCGACTTGGCAGCATCTGCTGGCGGCGCGACCGACGAAGGCGTAGGTTGCTCACTCCCCGGCGACACGACGTTCGGCTCGATCGAGGCCGAGGCGACATTTCCCCCCGAACCAGGCTCTGGGCTATCCGCAGGCTCGGAACCATTCTCTCCACGCATGCTTCGGGCCATGTCTTGACAGCGAACGTCCATCACCCACTCAGCGGAGACTTGCTCTGACACCGACCGCGCGTGCGGCAGCAAGCTCACCTCGATGGATTGGATGTCCTCCATGCTCAGACACCACGGCATGCCCTTGTCCGCCAAAAATTTCCTAGAGCTGGCGCTCCCGGGAATCCCGGAGGACAAACCTCACCTTCGATGGGTCCTCGGGGAAGGGCCACTCCAGGTCACCCTCCGATGAACCGCTGGAGGGCCCAGCCTCCGACCAGACCACCACCAGCTCCCGCGGTGACACCACCGGCTTCGCCATGGTATCCGCCTCATCGTCAGATGGAATCTCCACCACCTCATTCTTGTGGGACACCGCTGCGCGTCCCAACTCCATTTCGGCCACACTCCCCTCCAGCGCCTTTGGCCCCGATGGTAGGGGTAGGTCATGCAGCCCTCCACCCATCAAGACAGGGACCTCAGCCTCCCTCGTCTCTTCCGCCATGCCCGGCGGAGGGGCCACAAGAGTTACCTCCATCATAACCCCTGCCATTGGCACCGGGATCATGGCCAGCAACACCGCCGCTGTTGTCACATTACTAGTAGCCGCCCCAGGGGGCACCACCCCCGGGAGCAAAGGCTTCGTTGCCGCCACCCTGCTGCCCCCTTCGCTCATCGCCACATGCTGCAGCGTGGGCCTCCAATCCTCCTGCATGGGGGTCGAGGCGATGCTCAAACCCGGCATCCCTCGGCCGCTAACAAAAATCATAGGTAAGCCACACTCCAGAAAGACTCGACCAATAAAAGTCGATGAGGCAGCAGAAAGTAACATACCGAGTGGCGAGCGGCACGACCCGGAAGGCAGACTCTGATGACCATGGACCCGCAGGGCAAGGAACACTCCCAAGCTATGATCCGCGCCCCTTCACTGCGGACGGGGTCAAAACCATCCTGACCGACACCTGCCTGGCCTGTGGGTCGCTACGACCTTCGGCTCGGGACTCCCCAACTAGAGCAGCGGGCAGGGCGTCCTTCGACTACAAGTTGCATATCGACCGAGCGCTAGTTTGCCCCTCAGACCACCTGGACTGCTTGACTATGGCCGCAGCAGGCAAGGCCTCCTCCGGCTGCAAGTCTGGCGTTGGCACCGGCTCCATCGCCACATGAGCGCCCATCTGTTCCTCAGACCACCTGACTCGCCTAGCCACGTATGCCGCATGCGGAAACGGGACCGTCGGTGCCATCGAGGAGCGCGGTGACTGTGGTAGCTTCAACGCTCCCTTGCCAATAGCATCCGCGCTCGCTGCATGCTTCCACAAGGTAGGAACCTCCGCGCGCCGTGTGGCCTCCTGCTCCCCACCAATCGATGTCGCCGTAGGGTCACGACGCACCACCGAGGTCACAATGACCTCCTGACTCTCCTCCTCGTCAGAAAAGACCATGTCCTCTAGGTCTGTAGGATCATCCAACACGAGTTCCGATTCAACGTTGCTCCTATGTTCCCCGGCCTTCATGTGCCGGGCGACCTCCTCCTTCTTCTCTTCCTTCCGCTGAACCTCCTGGGTCCTCTTCTTCTTTCAAGCATCGGTCGCCTCCTTCTGGGCGGCCGGCCGGGCCGGCCCTCCGGACCCTTGGGAAGGTGCGGCCGAGACTTGTACCTCCCAAGCCCCTATGGAATGATAAAACCAAAATCAAAGAAAAGGGAAAGGAATAGAGAAAGAGCATGAACGAGGAGCATACCAGCATGGGCACGATCGAGGCATTGAATGGTATGGGCTTTCCCTTAACCATCTCTCCAGGCCTCAGCTGTAGCACTCAGCCAATGTGGCTCTAGACCTCGTCGTCCGGCAGATCCTCCAGCAACGCACGGTCCGGGTCTGACCAACCGCCATACGTCCACATCGGGTGCATCCTCTCCACCAACGGCGCGACCCGGTGGCGGTAAAGGGTGTGGAACACCTGCACCCCATCGAGGCCGCCCCTTATGAGCTTCTGCAACTCCTCCTTGATGACCCCCACCTTGTGCTTCTCCGTGTGGGCGTAGCCCCATGACCAACTCTTCTGCTTTACCGGCCTCCCGCCGGTAAACACTAGAAACAGCGCCCCCACTAGATTTCGGATGTAAAACCACTCCCCATGCCATCCCTAGTTGGAGTCACATGGGGTGTATGCGGGATACGAGCCTCCTCCCACATGCGGCTTCCGCTATAGGGCGAAGCCTCCAACCGGTGCGATCTCGGTCGAACTCCAGTCTGCCATGGCTCTCCCAGAGAAGAAAAGCCGGAAGAGATCCACGTGCAGCTCCATCCCGAGGAAGGCCTCTCAAACGGTGATGAAGCCGATGATGTGCAGCACCCCCAATGGGTTGAGGTGCTACAGCTCCAGGCGCCACTCATTGAGGAGCCCATGTAGGAACCAGTGCATGGGATACCCTAGTCCACACTCATGGAAAGTGAGGAAGGAGACCACCTCATCGGGACGTGGCTGTGGGAACTCCTCCTTCCCAGGGACCCTCCAGTGCGCCACTTCCCACGGCGGTAGAAACCCCTTCTCCACAAAAGACTCCAGCACCGAATTCCTCACAGTGGACGTCCGCCAATCCGACATTCCACTCTAGATCGCAAAAGGATCAATAAGTTCTCTTCTTCTCCCTCGACTCTCTCCTCCCCCCTTTCCTAGAAACCTTCACAGCTCTCAAAGACGCTCTCGACGAGGAGGAAAAAGAAAGGCGACGGCGATAGATGATGAACAGGCAAAAGAACGAAGCGAATAGCCTCTCTCTTCTCCTACTTAAAGGAAGGGGAGCAGCGGTTAGGAAAGGGCGTGTCGATCGGGAAGGCGAAATGGCGGAGCAAAAATCTCTCTCTTTTTCCATTAAATATAGATGGGATGCCTCCTGACCGACGGGACATGCCTAGCGCGATGAAACGGCTCTTGATCAGGCAGGACATGATAGGGACATGGCCCACCACTACCACATGACCAACCACTACCGCACGTCGGGCATGAAAACCAAAGCACCACCACACGCGGACGACTCCTCATCTCCCTAGGTGTGACCTAGAGAGATCCAACAGCGAAGTCTCTGCCAGGATAGACCAACCGGCCTCCTAAGTCGATCGATTCACTCAGGATAAACACCTGAGATACAGGTCCTGGTCGGACGGCTCCGACTAGAGCTCTTCGAACCCCGTCTCTTAGGTCACTGAGGTAAGCATGTGTTCATTAATACATATAGTTCACACAAGGGCTAACCCACGATTGACAAGCGCAGGTACCGGTCGGACGTTTCCGACTAGAGCTCTTCGAACTCCATCACTCTAGTCGTGCAGGCCCCACCACATGAAATCTCCACCGGGAGACAACCAGACCCTCCTGAGTTGATCGATTCACTCAGGATAAGCACCTAAGATATAGGTAGGAAGCGAAGGGGTGCCCCATGCGGGCCATGCCGACTCTGTCTTGAATGACGAGCACGGGTCCCGGTAGGACATTTCTGACTGAAGCTCTCCAAACCCCGTCTCTCATGTCATCAAGGTAAGCATATGTTCATGAAGCATAAAACTGTTCACACAAGGGCTAACCCACGATTGACAAGCGTAGGTCTCGGTCGGACGTTTCTGACTGGAGCTCTCCAAACCTCGTCACTCTAGTTATCAAGGTAAAACATTATCAAAGCCCCTCTATTTCAATTTCAAACATTCATACATCCATACGCGCATTTCATACCATACGCCTGAACCCCTCGGACGGTTAGGGCATGAACCGTCCAGGGGCTCAGGAACTAAGCATCGCATGTGTAGCGAAATGCACCAAAACACTATGTGTTGCGCCATAAAGCGGTGGCTTGCCTCATTCAACATGAGCAACCAAATAGAGCCAGGAGAGAAAACCATAGATGAGCACCGTGCGGCCTTCGCCCGGTCTGGCAAATCAGGTCATCTCAACCTTCTTGTTCGATCCTGAACCTCTCGCCAAGCCCATAGAATCTCCATCGAAGGGGAGGTCATCAGGCCACCTGGGTTGGTCTATGGAACGACCTAGGCATCTGTCGGGCTGTAGGTAAAGGAGTAGTAGAATGTCACAAGAGGGCTATGCTGACCCCGTCACGAACGATGGACCCGGATTCCACTTGATCACACCTGTTAGCGAGCTCACTGAGCTAGTCGTTTGAGCCCGAGCAATCAGGACAGGCGACGAAACTTAGCCCTGCCGGTTGTGAGGAACCGAATGGGGTAGCGCAAAAATGACTCACAGCCCCCATGAAGGCCCGACAGGGCTCGTTTGTTTAAACGCCATGGGACTATGACTCCGAACTCGCATCAACGGGATAGGCGACATCTAGCTATGGCTTGGGACCGTGACTCCTTAACTCGCGTCGATAGGATCAGCGACATCCGGCTATGGCTCCTGGGACCGCGACTCCAAAACTCGCGTAACGGCTTCAAAAGGCTTCACTAACTAAAACTAACTCTCTCGATCCACGGCAAGCACCGACGCCTGGGTCCGATCATGACTCCACCTCACCTAATCCCATGACACGCATCGATGCCAAAAGATCAGTGAGCTCTGACACAACCGAACCGAACTAGCTCCACCCACGGCGCGCACCGACGCCAGGGTCCGTTCATGACTCTGACTCACTCGATCCCACGGCGCGCAACGACGCCGCAGTTTAACAAAATTCCATCTCAAACTAAAAAACAAAACATGCATACACACCTACTGAGACAAACACCCCAGCCGGTTCAGCCTGAACCGCCTGGGGCTCGGGGGCTACACCCACGGGTGCGCTCGCGCGCACCTGCCGACAAAATAGAAAAAACATCCCCCGTTGACAAAACTCAGAAACACCCCCAGCCGGTTCGGCATGAACTGCCTGGGGGCTCAGGAGCTACACCCGCGGGTGCGCTCACGCACACCCACTGGCAAGACAAAAATCCCCTGGATGATTCTGCCCAAATCGCCCGGGGGCTCGGGGGCTCCTGTCGGGTTCATAAACCCGGGGTCCCTCGAGTACCGGCTTCCAAGCTAGGGCTTAGCCCAGGAGGACGGCCTTCTTCTCTTCTAGACTGGCCCGAGAGTCTAAATTCAATAGACCGGAGCACTCGCTTTAGGCCCTGGCCACCTTCGGCCCATCTTTCCAACTGGAGCACTAGCTCAGGCTCAGGCCAACTCCGAATGGCCTCTCCGATCGGAGCGTTAGCGTCAGGCCCCGACCACCTTGGCATGGCCTCCACTCAGAAAGCCTGATGCGAAGACTGCTTCCGACTCGACCTCGTGTCTCCGACCGGGGTTCATAGAAAACCCTGCCCATCGCTATTTTCCGACTAGCGCGCCAGTACCGACTAGGGCCATCTGACCAGGGACGCCCGCTCGGAAAGAACCAGAAGGTGTACTAAGGAAGGTAAGATAGGGCTTGTAAGTCAAACCATGGCACCAGGGACCATACCCTGTGGAACAGTATTGTAGGCGCCGACATTTACCTCTACAGTATTATTGGCGCCGGAATTCACCGTACCAGGCGAACATGGTAAAACCATGTTCCCAGTCGACGAGATAGTATTTTTGTAGGTACCAATGTCCCCTAGTCTTGAAGAAAGCAGCTCAACCTCCCACATGTACCTGACATTCTGTAGTGACATCAACAGTATTGCGGACACCCACCATTGTCCCATCCCCATCGGCGTGGGCAACAAGGCTTAGAAACGTCCGTACTCTCTCTTGTAAAGCCACCCCCTTCTTCTATAAAAGGGGATGTGCTCCCTCCAAACAAAAGGGAGTTAACCCAAGTCGACTTCTTCAAGTTCAGGTTTAGGGTTGGACACTTCGTTCATAGCATAGCTCCTGTCGAGAGGTGGGCACTGATGGTTGCCGTTTTGGAGGGGTCACCGGTGCCCAGGTCGATTTGCTTGACGTCAGCTTCTTTTGGTGGTGCTAGGATGCTGGGTTTTTTAGCCGGTATCACTAGCTCTTCTAGGCTCATTTCTGCTGCAACAGTGGCTATTTCTTTTCTTCCATCGTCGGCCTGTGCTTTTGCTGCAATTTGGATTACCTGAACATCGCAGTCAAAAGCATGCTTCAAATCGCTCCGAAGAGAAAGGACACCGTTAGGCCCTAGCATCTTAAGCAATAGGTACGGATAATGCGGTATTGCCATGAATTTTGCTAGTGCTGGGCGCCCGAGGATTGCGTGATATGATGAATTGAAGTCCTCAACTTCAAACTTGATGAACTCTGTATGGTAGTTCGAGGGAGTCCCAAAAGTAACTAGTAGAGTGATTTGTCCAAGTGACATTGCTGCCTTGCCTGGTACTATGCCATAAAAAGGCATGCTTGTTGGTGTAATCATCCCGGCGAGTTGTAGTCCCATCTTCCTTAGAGTTTCTGAAAAAATGATGTTGAGTCCGGCTCCTCCGTCGATTAGTACTTTCGTGATAGTCATTCCGGCAAAAGTTGGATCTAGAACCAGTGGGTAATGGCCTACATTTCCTATGCTAGTCCATTGGTCTTCTCTTGAAAATTGGATTGGATACTGTGACCACTTGAGATATCTGGGTGTAGCTGGTTCTGCTGGCATGATGGTTCGTAATGCTAGTTTTTCTTGATGTTTGCTTCTAGAATCTAGAACCCCGACAAAGATTACTGCTACTGTCCCCCTGGATTTTTGGAATCCCTTGTCTTCATGGTTGTCTTCTTCTTTTTTTGATTGCCTTCTTTAGTATTCTCCTTACTATCTTTTCTTGTGTATCAATCTTTGAAGGTGTAGCAATCTCCGATAGTGTGATTTCCTTTGGGGTGCAAGATGCAACGCACGTTTTCAATGTCGTCATACCTTCTAGGCTTGGAAAACTTCCTTGATTTGTCAGTCACTGCTATGGTGTTGTCTGGTCCATGTTTTCTTTCCTGTTGTCTATTGTTTCGATGATTTTGCTTGTCTAGGTTGTCTCGGTTGTTTCTATCCGGGAATCTTTCTCGTGTCTTTTCTTCTGTAGTAATCATCTTTTCTACTGTTCACCTGAATTCTTCATTGTTTCTTGGGTTTTCTTTGCAGAAGTCTTGAAATTGCCACCTAGCCATGATTCCGTAAGAGAAAGCTTCGATTACTTCTTGTTGGGTGATGTCATGTACTTGAGCTCGTAGTTTGCCAAATTGTTGATAGTAATTTCTAAGACTTTCACCTCCTTTCTACTTGAGTCCTTTTAACTCTGCATGGGTGATTGGGTGTGTAATGATCCCCACAAAATTTTCACAGAAAGCTCTTTGCAAGTCCTCCCAATTTTTGATTGATCTTGGATTCAATTTGTCAAACCATTGAAGGGGCATGGTTTCTAGGGCCATGGGAAAGAACAAGGTGTTGATGTCATCGTCTCCTCCGGCCAATTCAATTGATTGCGAGTAAATCCTAAGCTACTGCCTTGGTTTGGTCTTGCCATCATACTTGGAGTGGTTGGACGGCTTGAACTTATGAGGTAGTCGTATTGAAGTAAGTCTGTTTGCAAAATAGGGGAATCTATCACGCGTTCTAGCTTCTGTGTATTCTAATTCAGCGCCCCCTTCTTGCCAACTGTTGTCTTGGTGAGAGTAGTTTTGCGTGGCTGTCCGAGTAGGTGCTTTGCTTCTGGCCTTTCTTGGTTGTTTGACTCGGTCGTTTTGACTATGATTTCTTCTACTTTCTCTGTTGTGACTTCCACTTGGTCCAAGTCTTTTGAAAGCAGACTTCCTTTGATTTTGATCTTCCTGCTCATGAGATATTGACCTATCAAGTAGTCTTGAGTGGGCCCTTCCATCGTGCGTCCTTAGGACTGTTGATTAGAGGAAGTCCCAGAGCTGTTCTTGTTTTTCATTGGGATGTGAAGTCGCCCTGAATTCTTCTAGTGCTTCTCGGATCTTATCGTAGGGTGTATTCGCTGTTCGTCCTTCTTCGACCTCTTGCTCTGATTTTCTTCTATTGTACTCGGCTAGGTCTGACTAATATTTGATCTAAGCTTCCTTGTGCTGCTTAGCGTGGCGTTGACGTCCTTGTTTTAATTTGTTCTTTCTCTCTCTGGCTTGCCTCTGACTCTCGGTCTCACCATCGTGCCCCTGGGTAAATGGTGATATGTTGGACTCAGATTCATCTGAAGACCTAATGTCGGGCGCTTCTGGGGGGACCAATGGTGATCGAGGACGGTGAATCATGAATACTTCTCGAGCGTGAGTTGTTCTATCATCGGTGTTGGTTTCTGTACTGTCAGAGTTGTTGATAACTTCAGTAGAGGCTTCAAGGTCGCAGATCGAGTCTTCTTCTTGGTAGGGTAGAGCTGCTGTCGTTGTTGTGTCAACTAGCCGGGTACTGCTATCCTTAGGAATAGAACCTAGCTAGTGGATGATGCAGTCTTGAGATGTTACGGTTAGTACGATACCTTTCTGAGCTCCTGCCAGTGGTATTCCAAGCACTGCATTAAGAGATCTTTTGGGCTATGCCCGATAAGATGTTGTGATGTTGTCGAGGCCGAACAGAAAAGGACCTGTCTTCTTTAGAGTATTCTGAGTGTACTCCGAGTTGTATTCTTGATAGGTTGATGCCGTGTTCTGGAGCCTTATTGGAAAAGAACTCGGTTTTCTGAAAGAACTCGGATAAGACTCTATCTCGGAAGTGGAGCCTGAGTTTGAATCGGATGCGTGAAGCCACGAAATCTAAGTTGGATTGGACATCGAGAGCTGTGCGAATCTTCTAGCAAGTTGATCTATCGTTGTCGCCAAAATGGAAAGGTCTTGATGATGATCCGAATCTTCGAGGAGACGGCCTTGGAGCCTGCCCTCATCGCCTGCCTCACAGATCCATGAACCGAAGATGAAGGTTGATCCCTTCGAGAAGATCATGTTGTCGAGGTCCATCGATTTCTCAGATGCAAAGTCGCCAAAAGCCCCTACCTGGCGCGCCAGCTGTTGATGTTTAACCACCGATAGCCTGCCATGGGGGTACCTAGGGCAGTATGTTCAGGCTTCAGCGTTTGCGGAACTCGATGGTAAATGCAAGAGACAGTCGATTTATCCTGGTTTGGACCCTCGATCTTTGATCGAGTAATAGCCCTACGTCCAGTCGGCGTTAGCCTTTGTGTTGGATTGATTGTGAAGTGTTCTGTTGTTAAAAGTCTCCGTCCCTAGGAACCCTACCCTCCTTTATATAGTTAGGAGGTCAGAATCCTAGTCGGTTTACAATAAGAGTTCCTAGTAGGATTACAGAATAATACTTCTACTAAGATTATAGGCGAAGAATCATAGTTAGACTAGATCTTCTCCCTTTCTTGCGGGGTATCCCGTGGGTCCCGCATCGACAATGATCAAATGATGATTGATATGTTTCTGAGGCATCTACTACTGCTACTACTCATTTTTTTGATATATTGTTGTTTTATAGGACTACTTTGGTGTATAGACCTTTTTTTATTTCTTATACCTTCTCGCGTACCTAAAGCACACTTTCTTGCATTTATTAGAACAATGCTCGAAATAATGTTGTGGACACCAGACAGTGCAACCCGATGCCCCGAGCATGATGAGCAGCCAACCTATGAGGAGCAAGCACTAGAAGACTAGCTTACTCAGGAGCAGTTCGATAACAAGTTAGAAAAGGATTTAGAAGTGATGCTTACTCAGGAGCAGTGTGATGAGGAGGAAGGGGGAGCAGAAGGAAGAGCAGGAGAGGCTGCTGAAGGTGAAGAAGAAGAGGATGATGATGATGATGACTTAGAAGAGGGATATGTAAGTCCCGAGGATCCTTTCCCATGTGAAGCCAGAAGGAGGCCAACGGAGGAAGATTTGGACAAGGATTTTGACCTGAACGAGGAGGTAGGAAAAAAGCCTTAGCTTATAAATTTTGCTAAAGCTTTGGTTGTGTTACCTCTGCTAACACTTTGACCTGTCGTATATACAGGTCCCTCCTGAAACTCAGAAAAGACGACGTCGATGTCCGTGACATCTCGCTGGACAAGACGAAGTAGAGGAAAGGAGAGCAGAGACAACAGCCACAGAGACGGATCATGATGCCTCTGCTCCACAACCTCAAGACAACCATGACTACCAAGCCTAAGAGGAAATGAGAGGATAGAAAAGGAAATCTATATCCAGATAAGGTATGCTATGTGATAACAGAGGTCGGGCCAGAAGGGGAGAGCCTTGAGCTTAAGGAATTAAGAGGACGATTTCGTAATACGATCGGGGCCCTAGTAAGAGATAAATTGAACCCAGCAATCCCTAACTGGAAAGATATACTAGAGAACAAAAAGAATAAACTATGGGATAGACAGCTGAAGCTCAATTTTAGATTTCCAGAGGGTAAGCATGAACTGGTAAAAAATGCTTTCAGGATGATGGGAGAGTCATTCCAACGTTGGAGGTCGGAGCTCAACACGAAGTATATCCAAAAGGGGTTAACTCCCTTCAACAAGTTTGACAAAATAACTCCTAGTCAATGGGAGAAGCTTGTGGCTCAAAAGGCTTCACTAGAGGCATTGGAGCTCAGTGTCCGTAACACCGAGCTGGCAAAGAGGAACAAACACCACCATCATCTAGGCCCCGGTGGCTACTATGCCAAGGAAGAGCAATTTAGGAAGATGGACAAAAAGGCCGTAGCTGCTGAGAATATCGATATGACAAATTTGAAGGTACGCTCAAGGAATTGGATATATGTCAGGAGTACAGAATCATCCGGCGGTAATCTTAAGTTTGATAAGCTAGAGACCCAAGAGGCAGTATCAAGGATACTAAAATATGCTGAAGACAAGGAGAAGGGCTCATTCAATCCTTTCAGAGAGCAGGACGAGCTTAGCCTTGGCTTGGGAAACAAGGAGCACACACGCTGCACCAGGGGGCTAGGGAAAAGGATGACCTGGAAGCAAGGGTTCGAAGAGGACAGGCACATGTACAAGAAACATGGCGGAGACTAGGAGACTAATCTTGAGCTCCAAGTGAAGGCTCTAGATGCGAAGGCACTAGAGGAGCAAGGACTGTCTATGGAGCCATGGATATTAGTGACGCCGCTGGGAGAACTGGCATTAGTTGGTAGCCCTCCGAAAGTTCCTAGCAGCCAAGGTTCCACTGCAGCCACAACCCCCGTCGATCACATACAGGAACCAACTAGTTGCACCTTGGTGTTTCTTAGTGGCTGGCAGAACACTGTGATGGAGGTGGCAATGGGTGTGGCACATCCTCCCGGTGGCTTACACCACAATAATAAGATACCGCTGGACTACACTAGGGTCAATGTGCATACCGTGAAGCCCGAGTTCATGCAGTGGAAGATAGACTATGCAACTCCCGAGGGGCTGGTGTTACTCGGAGACGTTATGGGGCAGTTCATCCTCTGGCACAAACTAGACATTATATTGATTGCTTCTTCACCGCCTCCCTCTCTCCCAAATTTGGAGCGAGTTGTTGAGGTCGGGGAGATATTTTCACCGTCTCATGACCACCACATTCCTGAGATGCCACATTCTTCCCCGCCTCCTAGCGAGCAGGTGCCTGATGAGATGCCACAACCTTCTCTAGCTCGTACCGAGCAAGTGCATGATGAGATGAAACAGTCTTCTCAACAAGCACATTCGATACATGAACAACGAGTGCCTCCTAAAGAAGGCGAGGCACAAGAATATGAGGACATGCCTGAATGGGAACTTCGAAAGAAGCATCCAATCACCATAAGGCCAGTTTATGTTCTGATGAAAGACGTCTCGTTGATGTCCAAGTGATATTCCCATGACCAGTTCAAGCCTGAGAACCAAGTTAAAAAAGTTCCATCACGAGGATCTGAAGAGGCCATCACTAGCAAACTCCACCAAATTGCAAAACAGTATCCAAATGTTGATGCCATCAAACGGTCAAAGGATTGCCTGAAAATATATGAAAGAGGCAAGCCCTTCCTACCAAACTAGGACATCCAATGCCTAACACTTGGAATGAGAAGGTTTCATGATTGGTACTTGCGTGTTCTCCCAACGAACATAGACCTCATACAAGCATACTTCTCCACCGGCACATTTGGAAGCCCAGCCGGGAAAATTGTCTTTGACTTCAATGACATGCAGACATGCTTTCACCTAGGAGCAATGGAGATGAATCTAATTTGCATGTGGTGCAGTCCTTGTCCTCCCGATATGATATGAATGCAATCTTTGAATTTTCTTGTAACTAACCCAGGTCATGATTTGTAGAATGCAAGTGCACATTATCAAACAAATGCCAAGTGTGAAAGCCGGGTATATAGACCCTCAAGCTATAGCCCAAACAAATTTTAATTACCCTAAATAGTAGAAACTGGATGCCAAAGAGCTAGCTGCTGCAAAGACTCTTCGGAAGAAAGAGCCCATCCGTACGACAAAACTAAGGGAAGAGTCCCTTAAGGTTGCGGCATACATTGCCCTGGCTTTCAAAATTCTCCAACACTATTCTACTATATGGCTACCATACAACTTCGAGTAAGTTCAACTCTATACTTAAAGCTTTGTTCGATATATTTTATTCGATGCAAAAGAGCTTATCTAGTTCTATGATTAAATTCATGCAGCAACCACTGGATTTGTATAGCCATCGATGTCGAGAAGAGCATGGTATGGGTCTTTGATTCAATAGATAGGGACCCGGTGACATACAAAGACTTCATATCGATTCTCAAGACGTATACATATCGACAATCCTCATTAGCTTATATGTTTGTATACATACTTGTAACGTTCACTTTTGGATACTAACAAGTTGTATTTGCTAAAATAATTCAAATATGGCATTTAGGTTCTATGTCACTAAACATCACGGAAGGCATGATCCAGCAAGGAAGGAAAAGCTGGCTATAAAAATACTATGTGCGGTAAGTGTAACTTATTTCTTCGGTACTCCATTACATGGCTGTCAAAAGCATTACTTAACATTTTCATATGCAAAACACACAGTGTCCCAAGCAAAAGGCTGGGAGTGTACATTGTGGATACTATATATGTTCTATGATGAGTAACACCGGTGCCTACAGGAGACGCCCCTTAAGGGTAAGTTTGAACCTCTTCACCCGTAGTATAAAAACTTCATACATGGTATGAAATACTAAACCGAAACTTATTCTCTTGTAGTGGAAAGAAGAGAAAGGAATGAAAAGAGACCCATACAAGGATGACCAACTCTTAGAGCTCGTCGCCGACCTTTGCAACTTCATATTGGACCAGATTGTACACGTCAAAGGCGCCTACCATGACCGAGAGTCTGACTTAGGTAGAAATCCTCAGTACCAACACCTTCGTGAGACTGAAAATCTAGCTCTAGGACGTTGATAACAATGTGTATGGAATTTGTATATTTAATGATGGATTGTATATATTCTTGTGAATTGGACTTGTAATTGTAGTTTATATATTACTCTTGTGCTTGTAGTCTAAGGGGTTCAGAACGTTGGTCGCGGGACGTTCGGCAACGCGAACGCGGTTTGGAACGCTGGTCGCGGGGCGTTCGGCAACGCGAATGCGGTTCAGAACGCTGGTCGCGGGGTGTTCGGCAACGCGAACGCTGGATGGAATACGCGGAAACAAAGTGTTCTGGTCGAATTTGAATTGTAAATTTGAATTTTTTTACAGAAAAACGTACTGTAGGGGCGGTTCTAGATTTGACCGCCCTACAAACAGGTATTATAGAGACAATTGGTACTATAGCCGCCCCTACAAATCGATTTGTAGGGGCGGCTGTGGCCTGGGAACCGCACCTACAAATACATGATTTGTAGAGATGGTTCGGTAGGGGCGGCTGGCCAAACCGTCCCTATAAAGGATTACGAGCCGCCTCTAAAAAAACGTTTCTGTAGTAGTGGCCTACTAACATATATATATATATATATATATATAAACTTATTTTTTTTTGGTTGCTCGTGGCAATTCATAAAATAAATCTATATACAAGTTCATGGAGTAGCCCACGTATATTGCCTAGATAAAATGATGAACAATGTATAGAAGTCAAAATTTCCGGTTCAAGCTGTCTGTGTCATGGTTTGCAGCCTTGTACAAGCTTAAGGCTAAGGCTACTATGGATCTGTGATATGCCATGGCCTATTTTTTTCTTGGGTAAAGTTACTTGTAAGACCGAAGGGTAGTGTGATATGCCATCGCCTAGATCAGACTGAAGGCCGGTGTGATATGTCATGTCTCATGGGAAAAGAGTACCAATAACTAGAAGTTATCTCCAAAGATCCCGCGCACAAGTTACAAATATGCATATTAGTTCAGATTAAACAAAGTAATAGAAATGTCAATGCTAACCTCTCAATCATCACCAAAAGGGTACATAGTTTCATTTACACAAGCACAACTCAGCTCCCGTTTTTTGTTTAGAAACATCACATAAGTGTCAACTTCATAGATTGAAAACTACCAGGTTTAAACCACTAAAAACAAGAAAGATTAAATAAATTCAAGAATGGATCTCAAAGAAGTACATGAACAACAAGGATGGTCAGCGGAAATGAGTGATCCCTTAGGAAAGACAAACATCACCTTATAAACTTACACATGCAAACATGCCCTTTCATGTCCGTAGGCGTGATCCAGCAATCATTAAATATAATATTGTTCAAGGAGACTAACTATAGTGTATATTTGAACAAAAAAAAACTAAAGTGTATACAGGAATCACTGAAATGTTAATGTCTCCTTTTATTTTTACTAGCAAATATGCCCGTACGTTGCAACGGGGTGTGGGTTAGGATTCATCTTGGAACTGGATTTCCTATTGTCTCCTCGACGTACATTAGCTACTCTAACTTACATGAGCACGAAAGATTTAAAGATTTAGGGGAAATTGGCTGGCGGACACCCACAGTGGTGGTTGTTTGCTGGCGGACACCTAAAGTGGAGCTGTATGCTAGAAGACACTCTGGTTTGTTGTAATTATGCCAGAGGACACCGCGGACCGGTTTCCATCGGTTGAGGAGAGAGAAAAATTCAGTTTGGACATCCGGCGCCCCTAAGCCACGTTTGGGTCTGGTTGGACTAGCTAATAACCGACCCGAGCCTGGTCTGGTTAACCGGCCCGTCCCGCCTGTTAGGGTTTTAGCGGCCGTCACTTTCCCCAATCCCACTCCCGCTGCCACCCACTCCACTCCGGTGCCCGCCGCAACGCCGTCCACTCCACTCCGGTGCCCGCCACAACGCCGTCCACTCCGGTGCCCGCCGCTGACACCTCCATTCTCGGCCGTCATCCACCATGGGGGGCTAAGGATCTGCAGCACCCCCGCGACCCGAAGATGAAGTCCCCCAATAGGAAGAACGCGCAGTGCACTGGTTGTCCGCCTAGGGTGCCTTACTTGAAATGGATTCCAAAAGGGTGAGATTTCTTGAACCTGTACACTTTTGATTTGTATGACTGTGGATCCGTTAGAAAGGTTGCGGTTTGAAATCGTTTAGTTTGGATGTGGTCTTTTTGAATTAGGATGGATTCGACGTCCGCCTATAGATTGGCAATTAGAGTACCTGCCTATGTAGAGCAAAGACCAGATGAGCTCGATGATTATCATGTAACTGCTAACTTCATGCGTGTGGTGGACAAGGATATCTTCAGTTGGATGGGTTTTTATGATTGCCTTGTTGAGGACATAGTTCATGGTAAAGATCAAGCACTAGAGGTTTCTTTCTTTGACAAAACTAAGGATGAGACAGTGCGCATAGATTCTGATTCTGCTCTGCTACATGCATTTGATGTGTATTGGGACAGTAGAAGGGTGCCACTGACTGTAGAGGTTGTTGACACTGGTCCTCATTTATTATAGTCTCAAGTTTGTAATGCCAATGCATCTGGTGATACTCAGTCTGTTGTTAGCACGGAACATAGTCAGGTCATTTGTTTGCCATTAGCTATGATTCTGCCTGATGAAAATCTAGTAGCTGTTCATACTGCTGAAGCTGTTCATAATCCAGAAGCTATTGATAATCCAGAAGCTGTTGATAATCCAGAAGCTGTTGATAATCCTAAGGTTCATGATAATCCTGAGGTTGATGCTAATCCTGAGGTTGATGCCAATCCTGAGGTTGATGCCAATCCTGAGGTTGATGCTAATGCTAAGGTTGATGATAATCCTGAGGTTCATGCTAATCCTGAGGTTGATGATAATCCTAAAGGTGATGATAATGTTGAGGTTGATGATGACTGGGGAGAGTCTGATGAAGTTGAGTATGTAGGAGTAGATGATGAGAAAGAGAAGTACAAGGATGTGCTCATTGATGATGCTGAGGACAGTGATTATTATCCTGACACTAACCTAGAAGATGATGACCCACTAGGTGTGGATGATGAGAGGGGCTATGAGGGTGTGGTGCATGTGACTGACATAGAAAACCCTAAGATAGCTCTTGGTGTTACTTTTGAAGATGGTTTATGTTTTAAGAGGTGTATTAGGCAATATGCTGTGCTTAATGAAGTTGAACTTGTAGTTCCTTATAGTGAGTCACGGCGGTATAGAGCACATTGTAAGGCTAAGAGGTGTAGGTCGAGGATTCATGCATCTTAGTGTGAAGATGGGAGGACATGGCAGGTATTGATTTAGTTATTGATTCAGTGTTACTAACTCTTCACTTTGTTTCCTTGTTTTATTGATGGGTGGAGATTAAGAAGTTACCACACAAGCATAACTGTGCCAGCATAGGCAAAGTGCAAAGGAATTGCATGGCTACCAATCACTGGGTCAAGGATAGAGTCATAAATTGGCTTAGGGAAGATCCAACTCTTGGTCCTAAAGTTTTCAAGGGCAAGTTAGAGGACAAGTACTGCATCCAGATGAGCTACTACGTTGTTTGGGATGGCCGACAAATGGTCCTAGATGAGATATTGGGTTGCTGGGAGCACAACTTTGTACATGTCTTTTCTTGGAAAAGAGAAATTGAGAAGAGGAGTCCTGGCAGTATTGTAGAGGTTGAGTGGGATGTTGAGAATAACAAAAGAAGATTCAGTAGGATGTTTGTAGCACTGAAGCCATGCATTGATGGCTTCCTTGAAGGTTGCAGACCTTATCTAGGTATTGACTCCGCAGTTTTGACAGCAAAGTGGAAGGGGCAGTTAGCAGTTGCAGTAGGGATTGATGGCCATAACTGAATGTTCCTAGTGGCCTATGGAGTATTTGGCAGTGAAACCAAGGACAACTGAGAATGGTTCATGAAGATGCTACACAAGGCTATTGGTTCCCCACCTGGTCTTATTATTTCAACTGATGCAGGCAAAGAAATAGATAAGGCAGTTACCAAAGTCTTCACAAATGGTGTAGAGCACAGAGAATGCATGAGGCATCTTGTGAAGAATTTCCAGAAGAGATTTAGGGGTGAAGTGTTTGAAAAGAACTTGTGGCCTGCATCAAGGTGCTATAGGCAAACAACCCATGATAGAAACTGGAATGAGATGCTTAAGACATGCCCAAAGGCAACAACCTGGCTGATGGACAATCACAAATAGCTATGGGCAAGGTCAAAGTTTAGCGCAACAAGCAAATGTGACTATGTCACCAACAACATACCTGAGACCTTCAGTAGTTAGATCAGGGAAGAGAAGTCCTTACCTATTCTAGATCTCATGGACAAGATAAGGCAATTGATCATGGAGAGGTTTTACACAAGGAGGCAGCTGGCCTCAAAGTTGTCTGGGTTTAAGGTTTTGCCTCATGTCATGAAGGAACTACACAACAAAAGCAGAAATCTGAAGTACACCATTCACAGGAGTGGCCCAATGGTTGGAGAAGTAGGAGGAGTGAATAAGCACCTAGTCCCATGGAGGTTCATTGTTGATCTAGAAAAGAAAGAATGCACTTGTAGAGGTTGGCAGTTAACTGGTTTGCCTTGTGTGCATGCCATAGCTTACACTGGCACAAGAAGAGTAGAATTGGAGGACTTTGTGGACCCTTACTACTCTGTAGAAATGTTCAAAGCAGCTTATGCAACTGTTGTGGCTCCTATGACAGTCAAAGAAGAATGGGAAAAGGTGGACATTGGCTTCACTCTCCTTCCTCCTAAATGCAGTAGAGCAGCAGGAAGGCCAAGGAAAAGAAGGCTGGTTGGTGCTGAGGAAGATGGGTCAAGCAGCAGGGGGAAGAGAAGGTGTAAAAGGTGTGGTGGATTTGGCCACCTCTAGAAAACCTGCAATGAAACTATCCTAGACCCTGATGCACCACCACCTGCACCACCAAAGAAGAGGAAGACTTATAAGCCAAAAGTGGTTGAGAATGTAGAGACCACAGATGACCCATCTAAGAAGAAGAGGAAGAGGAAGGCCTCCTCCAAGGGGAAACAACCCAAGAAGAAGAAGGAAACTCCTGCTGAGCCTACGCCTCCTGAACAAGCTACATAGTATGTAATACATCTCTTGCCTTCATTTCAATTAGTTTACTATATCTTAACCACATGTTTCATCTTGTAGGGTTCCAAACTCCATAGTCACTAGGACCCAGGCTAGACACCAAGTGGCAGATAGCCCAAGGCCCCTAACTAGGAGTCAGGCTTCCTCACAGCTACTAGGTAGTCCAAGCGCTTGCACTAGGAGCAAGAGGGCCCTAAAGGACTTGTAGGCACTGCAAGCAACACAGAAAGAGAAGAAAGATTATGTGCTTTTCTGAGCTTTTGTGGCTTCTGTGGCATATGAACACTGCCAGAATAAACTACAATAGCTGGAGGGTATTGTAGTTGGTTTGCACTGAACTTGGTATTGTATTGCACTGAACTTGGTATTGTATTCTAGTCAACTTAGTATGGTTGTTGTGCCATCTACCTTTTAATGGTAATGTTGCTTGTTGTATTCAAGTTGGTAATGATTAAAATGTATTAAACTTGGCAACAAAGCTCAGAACTCCTACAAAGCACATGGCAACATTCACAAACATTACAAAGCAAAGTAAAGTTCATGCATTGTTCATCCACATGGCAATAAAGCAAATTAAAGTTCATGCATTGTTCAGTCAGATAATTGCATTCCATTCATTTCACAAACATTACAAAGCAAAGTTCATGCATTGTTCATCCACATGGCAACAAAGCTCAGAACTCCTACAAATACACTGGCCACATTCATCCACCTATTCACTCTCTGCTCTCCAGCTATTCTACTCATAGCAGCCCTCTGACCAGAAACAACATTGGTCAGGTTCAATAGAGACTTCTCTAAAGCCTTCAAGCCTAACATCACTGCTGCTACATCCACGCCATCTCCTATGCTCGGTGGCTTCCACATGAAGAAACCGCACTGGTTGTTGCCCTGTTCACGCCGAAGAACACAAGATTGGGATGAACCCTAGATCAGGATTTCAAAAGGCCAAAATGGACCACAAAGAAATGAAATGAAAATAACTCACCCAGCCCTGATTCCTGCAAGTATAGAACTGCTTGTCTAGGTTGTTTTGGGTTCTCGATGTCCGCTCCACAACAGTCGCCGTCCTGCAGAAAGGGCACAGTGGCTACGCCTCTCACTCCATGTGAACCTGTCGAGGACGAAGCTCTCGAGCCTATCGCCATCTTGCACCGGCCTCTGCTTGCCCTTTCCTATTGACAATGCCCGCCCGCCAACGCCATGCCCACCCGCAGCCATCGCCGCCACTGCCGCTTCCTTTGTCGTGGAGATAGGGGAGACTAAGACAAATGGAGATGAGCCAGTTAACCAGACCAGGCTTGGGTCAGTTATTAGCTAGTCCAACTAGACCCAAACGTGGCTCAGGGGCACCGGATGTCCAAACTAAATTTTTCTCTCTCCTCAATTGGTGGAAACCGGCCCGTGGTGTCCTCTGGCATAATTACAACAAACCAGAGTGTCTTCTAGCATATAGCTCCACTTTGGGTGTCCGCCAGCAAACGACCACCACTGTGGGTGTCCGCCAGCCAATTTCCCCAAATATTTATTATCTAACGGTCACATTATTGTTCATATTCATTTTAGGATTGTATACTTCGCACTGCATCATGGCTAGTTAGACGTGCTTCTCTGACTTATATAGACATGTGAGAGAGTGACGTACCAATATAAAATGATCTATGCTTTTTAAATAAATATAAATATAGATTTATTTATTTTTGGATAGATCGAAACATGGTCAACTGATTTAAATGGATTGTAGCCAGATGGACATGCCATAAATCTAATTTAACCACTACTACACTCGCACCCTTTACGGCCACGTCGTAACCTACATAGCAGTCCAATTTTGGCCTTGGCTGTGAGCTATCGACAGTGATAGTCATAGCCATCACCATCGCTATCATGGACCGACTGGGAAGCACACAACACCGCCGCATTGGCTTATCATCGGTCTGTGATAAAGGTCCTTACTTCCGTCGCATTGGAGTACGACTCGCATGTGTCGGTATGCACTAACACCACCGCATGGCCTATGATCCGTCTGTGATTAGATCCTTATTCCATCACATTGAGGCCCGAGCCGTCTATGTGGGTATACACTAACACTGCCGCATTGGCTTATGATCTGTCCGTGATCAGGTCCTTGTTTCCGTCGCATTGGAGCACGTCCCGCCTATGTCTAGGCGAACATCACCGTCGGTTCAGCGTATGAACCACCTGGTCATAGGGCATGGACACCGTTGCTTTGCAATACCATCCACCAATGATGATCCTTTAGTCAGTGTTGGTTTATTAAATGATTCAATGGTGATAAACTATTGACCGCTGTCGCATCAAACGAATAGTGGCAATGATGGCATCCAGTTTTCACAATTTATTTACTAATTCAGCTGGGCCTTAATAACTTACTCAACACACACCATACAGATAAAATCATTACACACCATTCATCATGTCCACAATGAAGAGTACTATTTATAATAACAATCAATGCTAACATAACAATTGTGTCAACTGACGAATTAACACAAATGGTACAAAGATAGCAGAATAAAGGTTCTGCTCCCTACAGACTTACGTAGCCAAAACGAGGTAGATGTGCTCCGCTCCTTTAGATTGGCACTCCTGCTTGTAAGGCAAAGCTTCCTTTGGATTGGTAGGCAATGCACCATGGAACCCCTCTTCTTCCTCCCTTAGCCAATGCACGAAAATTGTTCAAAACCACTCAGACTCCTGCTGCTGCACAAAGAAGAACAATTCCTTTAGTTACCAAGCCCTAATTGGCCTACATGTAGAATCAAAATGACTACCTACCTAAACAAAGGCATGACGTAACAACAAAATACAGCAATGCACCTTTATTGCTCTGCTAATGACTCCATGAACAAGGGAACATAAGGAAGATAGTGAGGTCCGCCGCTCATACATAATAGTTTCTAGGTACTTCTAGGATAGCCGATGGCCTAGGTAGGTAAGACCTGGACTTTACTGCGGTTCATGTCATATGCAAGCAGTGTTTTGTCCTCCCCAACAAGGAAAATCAAATTCCATTCTGGATGAACTACAATCACTCTATAGGCCGCATCACAAACCTTGGTACCAATTTAAATATTCTTCTTTCCAAATAGCTCCAGCGTGGTCACCTTATGCTTCAATGTTCATTTACTAGTACCATAGTCTTCAAGGATCCAGATTGAGAGCTCATACCTATTCAAAGTATCAGCAGTACATAAACACAACTGCCCCTAAGCTTCATGGATGGAGATTGCATCACCAGTTGGCCTACAAATTTTCCTCCATGTCTTTTCCTCCATATCAACAACAACTATTTGGGTGAACTCCAGCATGTGCATAAAACCATTAACAAACACACCTTTCCCATATGTGGACACTACAATACCCTTGCCCCATTTAGATTCTTTAAAGATCCATGCTCCAGTTTTAGATGAGTAGATGTTGGCACCTAAGGAGTCATCATCGTTGATCCCATATTCAAACATATGGAAGTGCGAGAAGACTGTCGGATCGAACCCCAAGCGAGCTAAACCACAAGAATGGTTGCTACCCGACAGTAGAAACCATTTCTTAGTCACCGGATTGTAGACAATATAGCGAAACCTAGAGTACCAAAAGAGGATGAGGCCCTAGGAGCAATATGAGATCACGACATCCTGAATGGGGAAGGGAAAGAAGGACAAGGAGGGGTATTCACCATTGATGCTGGTGAAGTTGTGTTTGCATTTCTAGCCGCGATAGAAGAATCTGGCAAGAATCTAGGGTAGCTCCTTACGGTACTCGGATCCTTAGATGAGCCTATTCCAGGAGTGATAGACACACTTCTAGCTACACAAGGAGTGGGTGGTGAGGCATCTAAGGATAACAACCAAGACATGGTCTATGAGGATGGCCACTTTGTTCCTCTTGTTGGGGGCCTCCTCTTCCATCTTGATGAGGATCTGGTGGAGCGGGGATAGCGATGGAAGCGGTGGTGCTATCGCCTGAATTAGAGAAGGAGCGACTATGGGGATGTGTTTGTGAGCATGTTAATAATTAGATGGAAGCTTCATTTGTACTCAAATGAGTAAAGAAGGGAATAAAAATCCAAGAACAATACATAAGGAGGTGCGAAAGTATTACCATTGCCTTTGGATCTTATGGCATTGAGCTCGAGCTGCAACGGTGGTGATGAGTACCTGCCTGGTCGCCAGTGGATCTTTGTTGTCTACCTATCAATGAGGTGTATCGGCGTGGAGCACTAACTTGTCGACGGTGACTGGCGGCTTGCACGCCGCTGAGTAGGGGCAGTCGCGCAGTTCGGCACTGGGGAGCAGGGGCGGTGTTGAGGAATAGCAGCCCTGAGGAGGAGAAAGATACGGTCAGGAGCATCCTTTGTGAGCAACTATATCAGACATGGGAATACAAATTTCTGCAAAACTTTGTAAATACACACGGGAGTGACATGTAGAACTCATGCGCGGGCTTGGAAATTGACGAAAGCAGCGATGAAGGCTACCAGTAGTGGTGATTGGGAGATGTTAGCACCTAGTACTAACGACGGACGTGTCATATGGTCTGCGAACTCTATGGCACACAAATATAACATTCAAGTCACAACAAACAGAGATGAACTCAAAGTAGTAATAACTACTAAATATTATGAGTATTTTTATTCAGAATGCAGAGGCATGTTACAATCAAACTAGTCGCGTGCAGAGGCATGTTACAATCGAACTACTCACGAGCATTTTTATTTAGAATGCAAAGCCAAGATGCCATCGCCCATGGCGAAGAACTCACTGATCAGGTTCTGGCGCTGTTGATAGCTCATCTCACCCGAGAACCCTGGCTCCACCATGGTTAGGTCCTCACCCAGCCTTAGCTGGGGCGATGGCCCTAGCTAAAGTGGCCCCAAGGCGTATGCAGTATGTGGCCACCTCCATGACCCATGCTAGCACGATGCGGAGGAGGTCCGCCATGGTCGTCCCCATAGGCGCAGGAGGCGAAAGCACATGAACGACATTGGCTGCTGCTGTGTGGAGGTCCTGGTAGCGCCTATTGCTCTTAGCCACCATCTAGGAGGAGACAGGGCATTGTCCTTGGCTACCTAGCCAAGCAGATCGCCTCCGTCGCCTCACCCTATGCGGTGATTGGCTGCTCCTGGATGCCTGAAAAGGAGATAGGAAAACGCTACAACAGAACACACATGACATCACATGTAATGAAAGGGCAAGATCATATCATGCCGAATGCCATACCAGTGAGGCACGCCTAGGCCTCAGCGGCGGTAAGCTCCGCCACGACCATTTCCCGCTTCACGATGACAACGGAGAGGCACAACCAGTCTGCCTCCTGGCTCTCCTCATCGAGGGCAGAGTTGGCCACGTCTAGCTGCTCCATCAACATGAGGACATCATCAGCCCCCCTATCGTCAGAGATAGCTAGAAGCAGGAATCGGCTCTCCGATGGTGGCGTCGTCGAGCTGCCCTCCCCATCCTATCGTAGCATCGCACAAAAGCGGGGACGAGCAGGGACAACCTTCGGTGACTCTTCCATTGGGTGCTTCATTGCCTGATCCGCCATTGGATGAGATGTGAAAGATGGGGTGTCGAGGCAGAGCGCCGGACGAAGAAGATAGAACGAGAAGATAGGTAAGTGTAACGAGTTTGAGAGAAAAGGAGTCGTGTAACTTGCTTCCCCACCTTAGCCTCTGCTTTTATAGAAGGATGGGCGAGATAGGTGCCCATTGGAGTTCCCTTCGATTGCACTGAGCGAGAGCAGGAGTTAAGGTGAGGCCATGTCTCGCACGATCTTAGTGGAGCATGCTTCTCCCGATGGAAGTAATGGTGATGGAACGGTGTTGGAAGTTGGACGGAGAAAATTGACTCGACCACGTGGCTCAGCCCCTCTAGCGCTAACCACCATCTTAGGGGAGACAAGGTGAGGAACCGCTAGCCTATTTTATTCTTCTCAATTGCTTTGAATTATCTTTTGTAATGGCAGAGGTGGGTAATTTATATGTAAAATTAGGGGGTTCACACCGTTTACATACATGGTTTACGCGATTCACACGGAGGATGACGATTTACTTCCCCGAGACGTTCGACATCACCGTGCCATGGAACCTTCAAGAACGGAGCGGTCATAAAATCCCAAGAGGGTTTTTTGGAACTCACCTTGCTTCGCTTTGATCCCCCTCCCTAGTGCTCCGCTCTACCGTGACATGTCCTCGTTCCATGGAGAAGCTCCCAAAGGATTTGGCTGTTGAGATTGCTAGCCAGGTCACTGCGGCTGTAGCGGATCCCATGGAAGATCTTGGCAGCCCGTGGGCAACCTGTTCATAGATGCGTAGGGTGTGCGGCGACACCATAGTGGGATGGAGCATACCACTGCTGCGGGTGCCGCTGTGTGAGATCGAACTTGGGACCTAGAACCAGTTCTACGACCATGAGTACCACGCCAAGCTCATCATCGGGCTTGCTAGGGTCAGCAACCTAGAGGCCTATTCTACTCTGGGATGTGCGCCGTCTTCGTGGAAGACCGCAGCGCGCTCATGCCGTGGCTCGACATGCTTGAGCACTCCACCAAGGCAGGCCATGATGTTGCTGCATTTGTTCTCTCCCTGGTGCTCCACAGGACCAATAGCGGTGCCAACAATGACAACATTGCCCGACAGTGGTTGAGGAAGGTCAAAGGTGATGAAGCGGGTCCATCAGTGAATATGACGTGGAAGAATGAGAAATGTACACGGCGCCACCAACAGGCCATGTTTGTGTTGGAGGACTTTGCTGGGTGGCTGATGCCGGGTTAGTCTAGTCCTCTACCTCCTCTAGCCATGCCGGTGCATCGCCAGGATGCACATTAGTGAGGAGGCAGAGGTTGCGGCATCCGCGTAGGATGGGAAGCTTGGGAGGAGTAGGCTATGTTCTGTAGTAAGGAGTGTAGGATTCTCTATGAGTGTGATAGGTTCTTCAGATCAATGTGGTAGATTCTGTGCAAATCAATGTTGATATAGATATATCTGGACGGGGATTTGTATGATAAACTCTCTTTTTTATGATAAACTCTTCATTCTCCTTGATACAATGATACACAAGTATGATTCCTTTCTAAACTCGTTATAGTTACCTTTCTTCTCGTATGATGCGGTTCAGATTCCCTTGCACATGTTTCCAATTTTTTAATACAAGCTATTCAAGTCATCTACACTAATATACATGAGCGGGGAAGGCAACAGTCAAGGTCCGTGATATCCACGGCCACCCACGCGAGTCGTGTGCGATGGAGCTAGGAAGATGATGCAGACCATTTGATTCCCTGCGGATGTATACAAGTGGACTTGTACCTGTTGTCTAGGCCGAACATACAAACTCGCGTCGGTTATAGATTAGAGTGAAACCGAGTAGTTTTCATGTGTATGTTTTTTTCGAAAGCAAATAAACAGGTCGAAACAGACATGAAACGGGTCGCTAATTAATAGAACTGAGAAGACGAGCGTGGGACGAACAGACTATGACCAAGTTCACTCATGGATGAGATATAATAAAATAAAAAAAGTTTGGCTTTGTTCAATTTATAGTTGTCCAATTTGTGTTTTTATCCTTTTTCTATTTAGATTTGGATTCCTTTCCTATTCAAACTGCTCATGACTATTTGCCCAATTTCTATTTTTGTCCTTTCTTATTTAGATTTGGATTCTTATTCAAGCTACTCATGACAAAAAGTCTTGCATGTTTGATACTATCAAATAGAACTCTATTTGGATTTGAATTCTTATTCAACTTATCACAAAAAGGCCCGCCAGACATGATAGTTTCCATGTTCGGGATTAGTTAGGGGAGAGCCGGACTAAATTATGGGTGGAGAGAAATTTTGCCCAGTTAATATTAGATATAGATATAGATATAAATATATGATATAGATATAGATATAGATATAGATATAGATATAGATATAGATATAGATATAGATATAGATATAGATATAGATATAGATATAAATTTCACTAGATCAGATTCGAAGGGAGCTGGCATCATGATTTTTTTAGAGGCCTGGGAGCCTGCAAAGCCCAACCAACTTCCGTCCATTCACATTTAGCAAGGCCCGCCACGGCCCAAGTCTGAACCCCAAAATTTCCAGGCAAAAAATCCAAACTTCCGGCGCGATTAACGATTTCCAACCCCACGCACGCCCCGCCCCGCCCCGCCTCCCTTCCACGAAACCCCCATGAGTTGCTCGATCCGCCCTCCCGCTCCTCGGCCAATAGGAGGCGAGCCATCCCAATCCAACGGCTGGAGCCATCCCTCGCTCCCGTCACGTGGATCGCAGCCCCATCCGATGCCTCGCAGCTCCGCTGCCGCCTCTATATTATTCCCCCTCTCCACCCGTCCCATTCATCCAACTCACAAGCTCACCCCACCAATAGCAAGCGAAAAATCCCCAATCCTTCGTCTCCGCGGCGAACATGTCTGGGCACGGCAAGGGCCTAGACAAGGGCGGCACGAAGCGTCACCGGAAGGTGCTCTACAACAACATCCAGGGGATCACGAAGCCGGCGATCCGGAGGCTGGCACGGAGGGGCGGCGTGAAGCGCATCTCCGAGCTCATCTATGAGGAGACCCGCGGCGTGCTCAAGATCTTCCTCGAGAACGTCATCCGCGATGCCGTCACCTACACCGAGCACGCTCGCTGCAAGACCATCACCGCCATGGACGTCATCTATGCGCTCAAGCGCCAGGGCTGCACCCTCTACGGCTTTGGCGGCTAGGCTAGCCGCGTCTCTCCTGTCGCTTGTTGGATATATTATGGGCTTGTCCCATATAATATTTAATAAATCAAATAAACTCTATGGTCCGTAATAATGTGTGATATATGGTTTAATACCGCACGGAATTTTGACTAGACGTTGACTCGGTTTATATGGTTGGATATTGTCTATCTATATTAAGAAGCTGAGAAAAGGATATGGGTGTGCCACGTGCGCGGCCGCTGACCAGGCCGGGCTGTGGGCGTGGGAGGCAAGTGGCGAGCGGACGGACGAGACGGGAGTGGTTTTGCCACTCGATCCACATAATTACGGGAGTTACTCGTTTTATGTTGATGGCGGATTCATGATGGGAGTTTCTCCTATTACTGCTGTCTACGTCCTTCTGCGTCTGCACGCTTTCTCCTGTCTCCTGATCTTCTTATGAGGCTCTTCGCTTCCCCGTCGTAGGCATATAATCTCATCTTCCCCGTCAGTCATTTCCTTCGCTTCTATGTCACACCACATATTCTGCTGCTCTCTGGTTCTCCCCGTCCCGGTTCTTGCACGCACTGGAATTGAGAGAGTAGGAACTCTGGAACGCCCGGTGTCTTTGAGTTCGCATGCTCGGATAAAGGGCGACAATCATGTTTTTGGGGAGTGTCCCTGACGACACGACTACTCGCTACGTCTACGTTCTCTTCTTCCCAGGGCCGACGCACGTTGAAGGCTCTCTAGTGATCGACACTGCTTCCCGTCTACACTACAACGAGCGGGACGACTACACCGACATGCACTATGTCAACTAGTGCATCCGGCTCTGCCGCTGGGTATGTCTCTGTTCTTCGCTATCCAGTAAGGTCATGTATCTATAACTTGTTGGTTAGTATCATCTACATGGTTTTCACGCTTAATTCATATAAGCACATATATGATGTCACAAACCTTTTGATTATCGCTATTTTCTGGATTAAATTGCTATTGAAAATGCTGAATTATCTAACAATCCAAAAATATGATAGGCAATTTTCGGTAGTGGGCTTTGCGGGTATGCTGAAACCAAATGTTTTTAGGCACTCACTATAAGAGTTGGCGGCAGAGGTGCATATTATGGTTGACTACTATGCACTGCTACTTTGTTGCTGAACCTAGGGCTATTGGGCCGCATACTCCTGAGGAGGAGCGTGCGTTCCAACATGCTGATGCTATGTTCAAGGCAGCAATTTTGAGCATGCTAGGAGACTCCATAGTATATGCATATGTGCCGCTACAGACTGGTAAGGTCATGTGGGAAGCACTTGAGGCTAAATATGGAGTGTCCGATGCTGGTTCTAAGTTGTATGTCATAGAGCAATTTTATGACTACCGGATGGTCGATGGCCATTCTGTAGTGGAACAAGCTCATAAGATACAAACACTGGCAAAAGAACTCGAAATGTTTGGATATGTGTTACTCGACAAGTTTGTGGTAGCCTGTATCATTGCTAAGCTGCCATAGACTTGGACAGATTTTGCTACCTCTCTGAAACATAAGAGACAAGAGTTTGGCATTGCGAGCTCAGTGGCTCTTTGGATGTTGAAGAGAAGATGAGAGCAAAGGATGTCCATGGCAAGAAGGTCGGCGAGGGGAGTTCTAGTGCCCATGTGGTGTAGAAGAATACTCCCAAGTCCCAAAAGAAGAAATTCTTGAAAGAAATCAAACAAAAGTCTACCACTCCTTTTCAGAAGAAGAAGAAGGAAAAGAGAAATTGTTTCACTTGTGGCAAGCCTAGGCACTATGCTAGAGAGTGCGAGGAGGCTAAGTGGAAGCCGAACAAGAAAACAACAAACACAGTTGAGACTGATATAGGAACAACGGGGTACGGTAATTTATTGCCTACTGTTCTTTCAGTTTGTCATTCACCTGATTGGTTGGTTGATACTAGTACAAATATACATGTGTGTGTTGATGTTTCTTTATTTTCTTCTTATCAGGTCGGGCAGACTTCCTCCTTGTTGATGGGGAACGGGGTGCGTGCGGCTGTACGTGGTGTTGGTACAGTCGATCTAAAGCTTACTTCGGGAAAGAACGTGCATCATGTCCACTCAATAAAGAAGAATTTGATTAATGGTTCTTTGCTTTGTCCTGATGGTTTTGAACTTGTGTTCGAGTCTAATAAGTGCGTACTTTCTAAGTATGGTACTTTTATTGGAAAAGACTATGAGAGCGGAGGCTTGTTCCGCCTGTCTTTGACTGATACTTGTTTTAATTCCGTGAACCATATGAGCCACGATAATGAGATGAATATTTGGCATTCGCGATTATGTCATATTAATTTTAGTTGCATGACTCGCTTAGCTTATTTAAATTTAATTTCAAAATTTGATATGGTCAAAGGTTCTAAGTGCCATGTTTATGTTGAATCAAAGCAACCTCGCGAGCCTCATAAGGTTGCTGCGACGAGGGGTTTGGCACCGTTAAAACTAATCCATTCTGATGTGTGTGAGATGAATGGAAAGTTGACCAAAGGTGGCAAGATATATTTCATAACATTCATAGATGATTGCACTCGATTTTGCTATGTGTATTTATTAAAAACAAAAGATGAAGCGTTGCATTATTTTAAGATCTATAAAGCTGAGGTAGGAAATCAATTTAGAAGAAAATTAAACGTTTGCGGTCTAATCGCGGGGGAGAATATTTCTCAAACGAATTTTCTGAGTTTTGCATGATGCATGGTATTATTCATGAGAGGACGCCATCATACTCACCACAATCCAATGGGATTGTAGAGAGAAAGAACTGCACTCTAACTGAGTTGGTTAACGCCATGTTAGAGACTGCAAGACTATCTAAGGAATGGTGGGGTGAGGCAATTTTAACAGCGTGTCATGTCCTGAATAGGGTGTCCACAAAGGACAAAGAAATTATACCATTTGAGGAATGGGAGAAGAAGATATTAAATCTTTCTTACCTGCGAACTTGGGGTTGTTTGGCAAAAGTGAATGTGCCAATAAACAAAAAGAGAAAGCTTGGGTTATAGATTTTTAATAATAAACTCTTGTGTTCCTAATATGGTTGTTGGTACAGTTATGAAATCTAGAGATACGACATTTTTTAGAGTGAATTTCCTATGAAAAATACACCTGGCACTTCTAGTCATGAATCTATTTTTCTGCCTGAGACACATGAACCGGTAATACACGCTGATGTTGAAACCCATGAAAAAATTTCTGAGGAGGATAATAATATAGTCACTCGAAAGAGTAAGAGACGGAGGGTTGCAAAATCCTTTGGTGAAGACTATATTATATACCTTGTGGATGACACTCCCACAACCATAGCGGAGGCATATTCATCTCTTGATGCTGACTTGTGGAAGGAAGCTGTTCAAAGTGAGATGGACTCTATTATGTCAAATAGAACTTAGGAAGTGGTTGATCATCCTTACGAATGCAAACCAGTGGGGTGTAAATGGGTCTTAAAAAAGCTAAGGCCTGATGGTACTATTGAGAAGTACAAGGCGAGGCTAGTGGCTAAAGATTATACTCAAAATAAAGGAGATGATTATTTTGATACTTACTCACTAGTTGCCTGTTTGATGACCATACGCGTGTTGCTGTCCTTGGTTGCCTCACACGGTCTTCTCGTTCATCAGATGGACGTTAAGACAACTTTTTTGATTGGAGAGCTTGAGGAAGAGATCTACATGGATCAGCCTGATGAATTTATAACAAAAGGTCAAGGGGGTAAGGTTTGTAAATTATTAAAATCCTTATATGGCCTAAAGTAAGCTCCTAAGCAGTGGCATGAGAAGTTTGACAAAACTTTGGCATGAGCCGGCTTTGCAGTGAATGAAGCTGATAAATGTGTCTATTATCGGTATGGTGAGGGAGAAGGTGTAATCTTGTGATTGTATGTGGATGATATTTTAATCTTTCGAAATAATATTAATGTGATCAAGGAAGTGAAAGATTTTCTGTCTAATAATTTGGAGATGAAAGACTTGGGTGAGGTTGATGTTATTCTTAACATAAAGCTACTGAGAGAAGAAAATGGTGGGATAACACTTGTGCAATCCCACTATGTGGAAAAGATGCTAAATCACTTTGGTTATAGTGAATGCACGCCTTCTGCAACTCCCTATGACCCAAGTGTGCTATTAAGAAAAAAAATCACAGAATAGCACATGATCAATTGAGATACTCTCAAATAATTGGCTCGCTTATATATTTCGCTGGTGCAACAAGATCTGATATCTCGTTTGCTGTGAGCAAACTTAGCCCGTTTATTTCAAATCCGGGAGATACACATTGGCATGCTCTTGAGAGGGTGTTGCGCAACCTGAAGGGAACCATGAGCTATGGCATTCACTATACCGGGTACCCGAGGGTACTAGAGGGTTACTGTGATGCTAACTGGATATCTGATGCTGATGAGCTTTATGCCACAAGTGGATACGCGTTCTTGCTTGGAGGTGACGCTGTTTCCTAGAAGTCTTGCAAGCGTACTGTCTTAACTAAGTCTACAATGAAAACATAACTCACAGCATTAGACACCGCTAGCGCTAAGGCTGAGTGACTTCGTGAACTCCTTATAGATTTACCGGTTGTAGAGAAACATATACCGGCTATTTCTATTAACTGTGATAACTAAGATAAACAGTTTCAAAGATAAAGTCTACGAGGCATGTAAAAAGGCGGATAAGAAAATCGTGTGGCATGCCGCAGATTAATTACGAACCAAGCAGCCGCCTGCTCTCCTGTGGCTGCTGAAGCCCAGGCGAGGCAAACCAAGGCCGGCAACCAAACAGCCTCATAGACCTTGATTACTGTGAGGTTATGTATACATGGAGTACTACTGTACGGAAGCTGTGCAGGCACCCATTCCAAAAGGCATAATACTAGAACATTTGGTGCGCGTTGCGCGACCTGTCATGAGATTAATTGTGGAAACAATTTAGATTTGAGGATCAAAATCAAAAAAAATAATACAAAGTGAGGCAACCATCCGTTGAGTCCGATTTGCTTCAATTCCAACAGGTCGACCCTACTAGCCCTAGGCGTCCCTCAAACCATTGGTGGCCATTGAGCATGTTCAAATAGTTAAAGAAATGTGTCTATTTTTTTTAATGAACTGGAGCGGCTCGTGCCCCTGCAGGGAATTTATGAAACTAAAAAAACAAAGTCAGGTACAACAGAATTAAGAAACATAGAAGTTAAGAAATAAAATGCGTCTATTATTTCTACCCTAGTTCGTATCCAAACCCTGATTTGCTATTCACATTTGTCACGACGACAATGGAGCACATTCTTGCTGGTCTGCGGTCGCTGGGACAATGCAAGGACTGGCTTTCCCAGATTAGGTCCCTCTCGATCAAATGCACATTGGTCTAGCGCAGAAACCCAAGCAAACCAAAGCACCTGGTTTTGGTAGAAGCACCGTGTAGCATGTGCTTCCACGCGAGATTGCACAACCCTAGTCAATCAACTTCCCCTCTCTAATCTCGTCAGTGACTGCTGGAGTTTACCGTTGACCTCTCTAATCACATAAGTCCCCTGAAATCTCTCCAATTTCAGGAATCTAAACTATAATTCAGGAGTTGCATTCGAAGGACGTGTCAAGCTAGAGAGGGCATCGTCGCAGGGTACTTCGTGGCCACTGCAACAACCAAAACTCACCAAACACGCTAAAAAAGAAGTGTGTGTGTGTGCACTGTCAAACTACGTGAGCAAGTTATACAATCCATGCATGCTGACACATCTTTCACTTTGTTGAAAGATACCGTGTGTGCGCCTTTTATATATTTGGCCATTATATTAGCCTGATTAGTAAGATACCTTTATATATTTTGTTTAAGGATTAGCATGCTGCGTTTGGTTAGCTTTCCGAAAAAAGTAAGGAGTGTAGTATAGTACACGCTGTGCGTTTGGTTAGCTTTCCAAAAAGTAGGGAATCCATAAGAATGAATAGGTGAAAGGAAAACATGGAGAACCACATTTCATTTAACAAACCTCACCAACAACACATCCTGCAACCTTGACCCCAAAATGCATAGTTTTCGCACCATTTTTCGTGGTAAATATCCCACTGTCCAACCACAAATACAGAAGAAAGTCTACCAACTCTGAGTTGGTATGTATTTTTTTAATGAAAGGGAACAATTGAATTATGCTAACAAAACAATGGTAAGAAAAAGAGGATCCCATTTCACATTATCATCATCGCCAATACAATTACCGCTAGATGTTAAATAATCTATTGTGCTAATGCATAAGGGACAGAGCACGCAATGCTACCGAGGGTACCTCGCAGACATCATCATCTCCTGCTCCACACTATATCTTCTGCTTGATTCTTTAAATCTTTGTCCTCCTTTAGTTGATGATGGGCAATTAGTCATAATGCTATCATCCTCGAATTCCGCTGCTACCGTATCATCTCTCTTGTACTTCTTGGAACCCCAAAGCCCCTCTAGGGTATGCTCCACTTGTCGCATTGTTGGTCGTTCTTCACCTCTTAAGTTTATATAGGATGCCGCAAGTGTAGCAACTTCTTGGACTTCTTCGCCTCCCTCCTCTATAACTTGTGGATCGATTATTTGTACAAGGTTTCCCACATCAAGTAGATCGACAAAATGAGCAACAAGGCCACCACCTTCACTGGATAAATATGAAAATGGTTTCTTCCTAGTGAGCAGCTCAACAAGAATTACACCAAAGCTGTAGACATCACTTTTTCGGTGAGGCGGCCGGTGTAAAAGTACATAGGATCCAAGTATCCTATTGTTCCTTGAACCCTTGTTGTCAACCCTGTTTTCTCAATAGGAATGTACCTTGAAGCTCCAAAGTATGCAACTTTTGATGTCAATGTGTCATCAAGAAGTATGTTAGTGGACTTGATGTCTCTATGGATTATTGGTATTGAAACTGCCGAGTGAAGATAGGCAAAGAGAAGTAGCTACTTCGGTTGCGATCCTCAACCTGTTGCCCCATGACAGTGACCTTGGTCCTTTATCATGGAGGTGGTCGTAAAGGGTTCCATTGGAAATAAACTCATAAACCAACAATGGGACCTCAGTCTCGAGGCAACATCCAAAGAGCTTGACCACATTCCTATGGTTGATCTGTGAGAGGATTGCTACCTCATTATAAACTCATATATTTCTTTCTGGATCGTAATCTTTGGCTTATTGATGGCTACGACACGTAGGTTCGATAAAATCCCTTTGTAATCAGTACCATGCCCTCCTCCACCAAGCTCACGAGCTTTGTCAAAGTTGTTTGTGGCCTTTGCAAGCTCATCAACTGGTATGATCATTCTTTCTGCAATGTCTGCCTCTTGAGACACCAATTGTTGCAACAAATGTCCACGATTTTGTTTAAAGTGCTTTTGTTTCACTACTTTTGCCTTGCGCTGTTTCATCCAACGGAGTAAAAATATTATACCTAGAACCAAAAGCAGGAGCGTCGGCCCAATAGCAACTCCAATGATTAAACCTGAAAATTCACATACATATACTATTAGTGATAATTTAATTTCTCAAACTACGAAGAAGATACACTTTTAAATGCCAAATTAAAGCACAATATCATCGAGACGTTATGAGGATCTAGTGGCTATCACCTGTGGGGGAGCAGCCACCGGACTTGTAGGGGTCACCAAAGGATCCCCCACTACTGGATTCAGGCGCTTTGCCGAGTGCCTAATGCACTCGGCAAAGGCTACTTTGCCCTCGGCAAAGCCTTTGCCGAGGGCAGCACTCGGCAAAGCGCCTCCGGTAAAAAATCCGTCGGCAAAGAATTTTTTGCCGAGCGAAAGTCTTTGCCGAGTGCAATCTCGGCACTCGGCAAAGAAAAGTGACCGTCACGGCACCGGTTCCGTTAGCACATGCTTTGCCGAGTGTCATCTCAGAAGCGCTCGGCAAATATTTTTTAATTTTTTTTTCAAAATTTTTTTATCGAGTGCCCTACCGGGGAGGCACTCAGCAAAGATTTTTTTTTAATAATTTCTTTGCCGAGTGCCCTGCCAGGTCGGCGCTCGGCAAATATTTTTAATTTTTTTCGTAATTTCTTTGTCGAGTGCCCTGGCCCTGGCACTCGGCAAAGCTTTCCCAGCTTTGCCGAGTGCCAGGGTCAGGGCACTCGGCAAAGAGACTAATTTTTTTTTGATTCTATATTCACAAACACAGCATATAAGAGATATATATAACATCTGTGACATCACAAACACAATATAGCGCATATATATCACATCCATCTCATCACAAAGGCAATACTACATATATATCACATGTTGATCACATAATATCTCACATACACGACATCACAAGCATAATAGGTCCAATATCCATCGAAACAAGTCTAGTTGATCACAGTGCATCACATGTCCATTAAGCGGTGAAAAAGAGATACAAACTACCGGTGGGGAGGAAACTGAGTGCTTGGTGAAGGAAAAGTGACGTCGCCTGCTTGCGCCTGAGATGGGTTATTCGAACCCGCCGACGGAGGCTGCATAAAGGACAAGAGATTGCATCTGTTAGAGTTATCATCTAATGAAAGCACTAGTCGAAGCAATTTGGTTTCATACTCACAGGACTAGCTATAACTGGCGGCGACGGTGGAGCGAACTGTGGCACAGCTACACTGTGCATTTGCCCAAAGTTCTTCAGGAACGTCGTAATCTTCGCCAGCTGCTTGGCCTGCCTTTCCCGCTTGGCCCGCTCGGCCTGTCTTTCCCGCTCGGCCTGCTCGGTCCTCGCCGCCAGGTCCCACAGCTCCTGAGCCATCCTCTCTTATCGGCCTGCAACATTTCAATCGAATGTTTCAGTAATGCAAAGGTAACTAAGTTATTTAAAGATCAATGTACAAAGAGTTAAACGAGACTAACCTGGAGTGCGTCGACCCGCTGCTGTGAAGGGGACGGCCGTTGGCGTATGGCTGGGCCTCCGCTCGGGGTCTGTGCTCAGATCTGGGAGAGGGAGGGAATCTCGCTGGGCTCGAGGGTGCCATCGCCTATCCAGTACCACCCATGCTTCTTGCCTTGTTCGAGCCTCATGACCATCGTCCCATCGATGTCATCGGTGCTCGGATCCCAATCTGGCCCATGGACCGACCTTGCCTCCGACACGTACGAACTGATGCGGGTGTGGACGCTCGGGTTGCTGTAGGACTCAGGCGGGTCATCCGAGGTGAAGGTGACAGTCGACGTCGCCTTACCCTTGCAGGCCAGACCATATGCCATGAAATTGGAGATGGACTGCCCACCATGTGACGCCGACTGCGAGAAAGACAACAAGATGATCAGAAGAAACATGCAGAATGGAGCGTAAGAATACTAAAAATTCACGTACCCATGCTTGCTTGTACGCGCTAAGGCTACGGCTGCCTTGATGGTGTGTGGGGCCTGTCGCTGCCATACGCCGCTCCCGCCCCGCCTCGTGGTCCTGGATATAACCCTCCGTGAACCACCTGTCCACGATCATCTCCCAGCAGTCCCGATACGACTCGCACCACCATGGAATTGTCTACATGTCATAAAGAATTTGAGATGTAAGAAGACCAAATTAAAGTTACTTAATCTCAAAACGAATCAGTATTATTCTTCTTCATTTACCTCAAGGCACTATTCCCGCATCAGCGTCCTCTGTCTTGCTTGTGTCTTGCTGATCTTCTCACCAAGGTGCTTGGCATAGTACTTGACGATGCAAGTGAGGCGCTCCTCGTAGTGCATGTCGGTGATTCGTTTCCTAGCACTTTTGACCATCACCTTCTTCGCCCTGTCCTCCTGTCCCTCTTCACATCTGAAAAAAGTCTACAGACAGACACAATGTATCAATTCATTATGTCAAAAAAAGTCAAATGAATGCGATGTATTGATCAAAGTTGTGCGAGCGAGACTTACCCAGAACTCTCTCCTCACCCGCTCCTGCTTATCTCCACATGCATCGGGGGCATCTTTGTAGTGGTCCCATGATTTGGCCGACTCAGTGTTCCCCTTGTGCGTGATAATGCCGGGGTAAAAGTGCCTGCACACAAGACCCAGGATGTGGTTGGGGTTGCGTGAGTCACCAGGCGACACAACCAGCCAGTGCCTGCACAAGTCATTAACAAACATTATTAGTTTCTCTGACAATTTTCAACAGGTTATATGAAGTAGCTGTGATAAAATCTAAAGTTGCTTACCTGTCCGCCTGGGGGCGGATCACTGGGCGTAGGGGAAGAAGCGGAGGCCCAGGGAGTTTCGAGGGACCTCGCAAGTAGATGTTGGCCACAACAGAGGAGTCCGAACCAGCTGTGCCTCTAGCCTCACTGCCCTGCTGTGCCTCATCTCCCTCGTCGTCTGTCTATCGATCTAGCTCCTCCTCGTTCGAGGAGTCCGGGGTAAGGCGCTCCTCCTCTGGCACGTCATGTGGCCTGACTAGAGGAGGTCGGCCCCTCCTGCTGCCGCTACCACTACCGCTGCTCCTGGCCCTCTGCCTCCTCCTGTCCAACGACCCCTCTTCTGCATCCAGATCTACATCGCGTGCCCTCATGAACCTCGAGTTCACGTTCCTTGGCACACGACTGCCCGCCATCTTTGTTCAATCACCTGCAAATAAAAAGAAACAAACAAGACATATTAGTACATGTGTTAAAAATAGATGCTAAATAAAAAAACAAAACACGATTACAAAATAACATAGTATTACATGTATTAGAAGTAATCATCATTATTGGGATTATCTGGATCATATGTCTCGTCATCACTATCAAAATTGTCCAAATAAACAACACTGTCCGAAGGTTCAATGTTGCCTTCATCGTCATCGTCTAAATGTAATCGCTCAAGCATTTCTATGTCCTTGGCATTTTGCACCTCATCTCCTTCTTCCTCATCATCGACCCTTTCATTGTCTACTTCCATTCCGATCGCCTCGGTTAAGTCTATCACCAACCTCCCTAGTAGCCCATCTTCTTGATAGAACTCTCCTTCATATGTGTTTGGGTTGAAGTTGTAATCTTCATCGTTTGGGACAGCTAGTCTACCATGTGGCGATACCTGGTGCACAATAGCCCAACCCTTAAGAGCCTTGTTGCCTTGGCACGCGTATGGCAAATAATAAACCTGCACGGCCTGGTGAGCCACAATAAAGACATTTTTTCCTTGATAGACGAAATCTTGTCGAATCTCGACTTGACCAATATTAGGGCTCTGTTTCGTTAGTCAAGGATTGAACCAGTGGCATTTGAACATGACGAGACAAAGAGGTTTTGAACCATAAAATGAAAGTTCATAGATTTCTTTGATTATGCCATGATACTCGAGGCCATCAGTGCCGGGAGTACAAACTCCACTGTTTGTGGTTTTTCGATGGGGCCGAGCTCGCTCGTAGCTTGCTGTGTGAAAGCAATATCCATTCACATCATAACCTGAATAAGCTTTCACCTTATTGTCGAAGCCATTTGCAACCTGTCTCAACTCCTTACTCATAGTTGCATCGGTTTGGGCCTACAAGCGCAAGAATGAAAGATTGCCGGACTAAGTACGCGAAACTCGAAATCTCGAACTAGGTACGAGGTAAATTGGACAATACCTTTGTTTTGAACCAAGAAATGAAATCAGGCCTTCCTGCTTTCGGACTCTATGAAAGAAGGGTATCGGTTTGCCGTGGGGTAGGACCCCTTGGTTGATGCCTGGATACACGAATAAATTTCCTGTGTAAACGAGAAAGAATCAGTTGGATGCAGAATAGTGACGGCGTATTGAAACAAGTTCGTTGAGAACTTACTCAATGAATGGCTTCACCTCGGTTAGGTTCTGTAACACATATAGCATGATACTGCGCCACTCTTCATTATCCAACCTCTTATTGGTCGATCCACTTGCGCTTCCGAGTTGCCCTTGGAAAAGGCTGAGGTTGGATTCATTCTCGTCAGCATTGTAGCGAGGGAGTGGATTATGCACGCTAGGAAGGTTCGTTGTGTAGTATAGCTGTGTGAAGTTTGTCACCTCCTCCAGAATGGAAGCCTCTGTAATGGAAGCCTCAATTTTGGCTTTATTTCTACATTTTTTGCGAACGGCCTTCAGACATCTCTCGATTGGATAGCACCAACGGGCCTGCATGGGCCCCCCATACGTGCCTCATACGGGAGGTGCACAATCAAATGTTGCATCGACAAGAAGAAGCCAGGTGGAAAGATCTTCTCCAACTTACAAAACAGCTCAGGTGCCACTTTCTCCAAGTTTGCAACCACGGTCCGAGATAGCTCCTTGGCACAAAGCTGGCGGAAGAAATAGCTCAACTCTGCAAGCACTAGCCAGACATGCTCAGGAACATAGCCTCGTACCATCGCCGGAAGAAGTCGCTCAATCCATATGTGGTAGTCATGAATTTTCATCCCGTTGACTCGCATAGTGCCTAAGTTCACTCCCCTGCTCAGGTTCACTGCATACCCATCAGGGAACATTAATGCCTTGATCCATCATAGTACTTCCCTCCTTTGTTCGGGTTTCAAGATGAAATTGGCCTTAGGCCTTTTCCAGTTCTTGCCATTTGTAGGAGGCCGCATCTCTTGCTGTGGTCTATCGCACAACGTCGCTAGGTCCACTCTATCCTTAGGGTTGTCCTTAGACTTGTCAGTGTCCATGAGTGTTGCCCAAAGTGCATCGGCGATATTCTTTTCAGTGTGCATTACATCAATGTTATGGGGCAGTAGGAGGTCATCGAAATAGGGGAGCCTCGTCAAGCCGGACTTATGAGTCCACATGTGTTGCTCACCATATCCCACAAAACCACCTTCTTCATTGGGCACGAGAGCATCTATCTGAGCATGAACCTCGGCACCAGTCTTCAAGTGTGGTCTAGGGTCTGTGACTACGACACCTTTCCTTTGTTGTCTTGTTGGAATGGATGGTTGGAATCTAGGAATTGACGATGTTGATCGAATGATGAATACTTACCACCCTTCTTCAACCAAATGAACCTCACAGCTTCCTGGCATATTGGGCACGGGAACTTCCCTTGAACACACCAGACGCTGAATAACCCATACGCCAGGAAGTCATGCATGGAGTATTGGTACCAGACGTACATTTTGAAGCTTTGCTTTGTAGCTCGGTCGTATGTCCATACCCCTTCATTCCAAGCTTTGATCAATTCATCAATCATAGGCTCCATAAACACACCCATATTCTTCCCCGGGTGTCTAGGAATTATCAATGTCAAGATCACGTTATGTCATTGAAAGGCGACGCCAGGGGGGAGATTGAGAGGGATAACAAACACGGGCCAACATGTGTAAGGGGCGGCCATCATGCCACAAGGATTGAATCCATCTATTGCTAGCGCGACATGTACATTATGAGCCTCATCGGATTTCAGACGATGTTTGTCATTAAAGCTGGTCCATGCTTCCCCATTAGATGGATGTACCATCTTATCAGGATTGTACCGTTTGCCATTCTTGTGGGACGTCATCTGTTTCGTGGTTTCCTCGGTCATGAATAGCCTTTGAAGCCTCGGCATGAAGGGAAGGTGCCGTAAGACTCGGGCGGGTATCTTAAGATGCCTCTTCTGGCCACCACCATCACCAGACTCTACCTCTAGGAACCTAGAAGCTTTACACTTTGGACAGTTATTTGCCTCCTTGTGTTCTTCATGAAATAGGACACACCCGTTCGGACAAGCATGTATCTGCTCATACGGCATCTTCAGTGCTTTAAGGAGCTTCTGTGCCTTGTACATGGTCTTCGGCAACATGTGGTCGTTTGGAAGCAGGGTGCCAACCACGGCCAACACCTTATCGAAGCCTTCTCGACTCATGTTCAAATCGGACTTCAACCCCATCAAGCGACTAATGGCATCCAGCTGAGAGACCTCAGAATGAGCGTGAAGGGGTTTCGCCGCTGAGTCCATCATGTACTTGAACGCATCTATGGCTGCCTGTATCTCCGCCTCCTCACGTCCTTCAGCAAACTGTGCTTGGTAAACGTCATCTACCATGTCTGCTACCCCGGCATCAGCATCGAAAGCCTCGACGCGTGGTCTCGCCACCTCCTCTCTCATACGATCGGCTTCACCATGGTGGACCCACCGGGTGTAGTTCAGCGTAAACCCATTCTTGTGCAGATGTATACCCATGACTTCCTGGTTTTGCATTCTCCTGTTACCACACTTGCTGCAGGGACACAAAGCCATTTTTAGGTATCTAGCGGCCTTGCCAAATGCACGCTTCAAGAAACGATCGGTCTTGTTCATCCATTCAATGCTGACATCACCCTGACTTGTCCGGCCCGTGTACATCCACTGACGGTCCTCCATCCTCTAGCATATATAACATCTCCACAGGTGACCATCAATTGCATCTACGCGGTGTCCCTACTCTCTAATAGGTGAGGATAGGTCCTAATCCCACCCGCGGATGCGTAGATGAGGTTAGTTTCCATGCTCCGCTCCTATTCGAGATAGAATTTCGGCAGCACCTCCCCGCTGTTCTCCCGATACACGTCCTACAAGGGAGAGTGTGTATCCGGAGAACAACAGGGGGTAATGCCGAAACACCATCTCGGACCGGAGCGGACCATGGAAATTAACCCATCTACGCATCCGCGGGCTGTCCAAAAAACGTGGACAATCCGAAACAGATACGGTCGCAGATATACAAAGATCTGCATACCTCCAACCGTATCTCTTTCGGACGGGAGACACCTAACTAGGTTACGCGACCAAAGACCACATACAAATAGAGGGGTTATACCTAGGGTGCCGGTGAGGTCAGGGTAGCGGGGCGGTGGAGAGTCGATGCAGTGGCGAGTCGACGTGGTGCAGGAAGACCCGCAGCGCCGACGAAGACGATCAGGGTCGCCGAGTCCCTCCCACAGGTCCTCCTACAAAAAAGGGCAAAAATGGTTAGTGTCGACTCAAAATTTCGACAGCACCTCCCCTGCACGGGGAGGTTCCCAAAACCTGCAAAAAACATGGCACAAAGGCCAACAACCACATATATACCAAACATGGGCACGAAGGCCAACAACCACCAATATATCAAGAGGAGCCATGTACTTTAGTTCTCTTTCCATGCATATGAAAGTATTGAAGTAGTACAACAACAATTACTACTAACCCTACAACTACTACTAAAACTACTACTAACAACTACTTAACTACTAACAGTACTAATACTAAGAACTACTTAACTATTAACAACTACTACTACTAACCACTACTACTTACTAACTACTACTATTTACTAACTACTGCTACTACTAACCCTACAACTAACACTACTAACTAATACTACTAACCACTACTACTTACTAACTACTACTATTTACTAACTACTACTACTACTAACCCTACAACTAACACTACTAACTACTACAACTAACACTACAACTAACACTACTAACTACTACTACTACTAACACTACAACTAACTACTACTACTACTACTAACCCTACAAGGGTAGGGCTTACCTTGGTGGCAAGAACGGCAAGAGCGAGGGCTGACAACGATGGCGGGGATGACCGCAGCAGCGCGAGGATCAACGGGCGGTTGGAACAGCGCGAGGATCGACGGGCGGTCGTGTCGGCACCTTCCTCTTCTTCCTCCTCCCCCTTCTCTTTCTTCCTCTTCTTCCTCCTCCCCTTCTCTTTCTTCCTCTTGCTCCTCTCCTTCTCCCTCTGTTGGCCGACCGCAGGGCACGGCGGGGCCAGTGGAGCTCGGGGCCAGCGGGGGAGCTCGGGGCCGGCCGGGTCGCTGTCCCCAGGGCGCTCGAAGCCCAGGGCGCCGACGAGCTCGGGGCGGCCGTAGACCCGGGGTGTGGGCGTGGGGCCGCCGGGGCAGGGGCGCTGGGCCGCCGGGGCCGGGCGGGAGCGCCGGCCGGGCGTCGGGCCGAGCACCGCCGGGACGGGGGCGGGGGGAGTGGGATGGGGGCGCCGGGGCGGGCCCGGTAGGAGCTCGCCGGAGGGGGACGACGGCGGGGGAGGCGCGGGCGGCCGGGGGCGGTGGCGGCGCGGCAGGGGCGCAGGGGCGGGTGGGAGAGGAGTGAGGAGGGGGTGGAGTTGGGCCGGCCCGTTCTGGGCCTTTAGGTTAAAAGGTTTGCCGAGTGCCGGGCCCAGCGGCACTCGGCAAAGGGTTTTTTATTTTTAAAAAAAATTCTTTGCCGAGTGCCCTGTGACCTGGCACTCGGCAAAGGCTTCTTTGCCGAGTGCCAAGGTTGGCGCTCAGCAAATTAATTTTTTTGTTTTTGTTTTTTTCGCCCCATTTTTTCTGGGGCCTTGCTACAGTAATTAAAACTCTATTTCAAAATTTGGGACAATTTTGAGTTTTTTTACTATATTTCCTTAATTATTTTTGTTTCGTTGAATTTTTCCGACTATTTTAAATTTGAACTGCATGTACATGAAATAATTAAGACTCGGGAATTTGGTCAAAATTTGAAATAGTTCAAATTTGAAATAGTCGGAAAAATTCAACGAAACAAAAATAATTAAGGAAATATAGTAAAAAACTCAAAATTGTCCCAAATTTTGAAATGGAGTTTTAATTACTGTACCAAGGCCCTAGAAAAAAATGGGGCGAAAAAAACAACAACAAAAAAATTAATTTGCCGAGCGCCAACCTTGGCACTCGGCAAAGAAGCCTTTGCCGAACGCCAGGTCACAGGGCACTCGGCAAAGAATTTTTTTAAAAAAAATAAAAAAAAAAAACCTTTGCCGAGAGCCTAACGTCGGGGCACTCGGCAAAGGCTGACGGCAGGTGGCTGCCGTCACGCCGGCCACCTTTGCCGACGGCCACTCTCGGCAAAGGCATATTTGCCGACGGCCTATCTTTGCCGAGTGCCGCTGGGTCCGGCTCTCGGCAAAGATTGTCTTTGCCGAGTGCTCGACAGAAAGCGCTCGGCAAATCGTTTTGCACTCAGCAAATCGGCCGTGTCCGGTAGTGCCCGAAGGCACCGGCACTCGTGTCCACCAGGGAAATTATGCACTCACCATAGCACACGTTGCCAGATAACGCCATGATACGGCACTCGTCGATAACTGTAGCCAACAAATATGAAGAATTGAAGCCCCCAACGAACAAAGATTTGAGAAATATATATATGCGTTCGTGCTAGCAGATAAATTAAAATTAAATACGAGTGAATAGATATGTGCATCGGAGTAGCAAGTATTCAAGTAAGATCTATCAGTATGTAGTGACCTTTGCATCCGCCGTCGATGTAAGGGTTGCCCTGGTAGCCGGTGTTGCATTGGCACCAGGGGCGGATCTGCCAAGGGCTGCCGGGGCTCAAGCCCCTCCTTACCGCCATTGGAGCCTCCCTTAGCCCCTTTATGAATTTTTCAGCCATTAACAACAGGGAAGAAGGTGTTGCAGTGCTTCTGACGGAGGTTGAAGATGAGTTTCGAGTTGAAGATGAGTTTCCAGCCCCCCTAAATGTATTTTCTAGATCCGACACTGATTGGCACGTAAAGCCACCACCATTCTCTTGCCGGCAGGACTGCCCCGATGAGTTGCCGGGCAGCGTTGTGACGCCTTGCTTAACTGCCCACCGTAGAACAAGGGGAAATAACATGTAATCGGTCTTGGAAATCGACAGACCAGTTCTGTTTAAGATCATGCCCCACTGATTAGTCAACCCGTCCTCTGAGATGAACGCGACTGCGTAGACGAAGGGGGCATATCCATGGCTGGTGCGCAGCAGTTGGAGACCTTTAAACTCCATCATCTCGGCCGGAGCACCATCCACCGTTGGTGTGCATTCGGACCAGTGGCCCAGCACTGAACCTTTCATCTCCATACAGGATGTAGTTGCGTCTGGAGCTGCACGTGCAGTTGCAACTGCTGATGATGCTGTCAGTGGAGTTTCTATACTCGCCATACAGGGTGGCTTGCATGTTGCACCCGGAGAAGATGAACTCGTTCCTGGTCGACAGCGTACATGGCTCGCCGATGTGAGGGATGTCATAGAAAACTCTTGTGTAGGTGTTGCTCTCATTATCTTGCAGGTCGGTGGGATCACTAAAGATCCTGGCGTGATGGATGACGTGCACCGTGGAGTCGGCCAAGGAGATGTTGACGACCTCAAGGGTGCCGTTGCTGTCGAGAAGCAGCCGCGGGGAATCGCAGCTTTTGTGTTGCATGTCTGGTTGAAACCCTGCAAGGAGCAACCTGGGCCGATGCCGAAGGGGTACGGAACTCCCACGTCACCACAGCTGGTCCTGCAGTTGGGGTGCAGCCCTAACGGCAACGGAGCCACAGTAGGCGAGGACAGTAGCGCATCTGCTGCAAATAAATTACTATGAAATTAGTTACTACTAGTCTTACTGCACGCAGCAACATTATATTTATTTGATTGAGCTCTGTTTGGATGGATTAGGACTACTTGTTAGCCATGGTTAAAAAATAGTCAGCTAGATTAGGACTACTTGTTAGCCATGGCGAAAAAATAGTCAGCTAAATGTCAGTTTGGATCATGAACTAATTGTTGAATTTTATAGACTAGAACCAGTTGTTAGCCCCTGATAGTTAGATTCTATGAACCAGTGAACTAACAACTAACTCGGGTTTTGACTAAACTTTAGCCTATCCATTAGTCATTCTGTTTGGATCCTTAAGGGCTAAAGTTTAGCTAAATAGTTGTTAGTCTAAAGTTTAGCCAACCAATTGTTAATTCAAGGGATCAAACAGGGTCTTATTAATTATTTGCGTCCAAGAATAAGTACGTGCGCCACAGGACGTACGTACAGGTGTAACTACTGACCTCTAGTGGATTTAATCTTTGACACAGCCACCTCTTGCGCAGGGATTGCCAAAAGTTCCATGCGGGCACCGGCATTCCATTGAACCGATCGTGTTGATACATTCGCCGAAGCATTGAGTCTCATCCCTTGGGAGCTTGCACTCGTCGATATCTGCATGCATGGCGGAGGGAAATCTGTTTAGTATCCTGGCTTTGTGTTTGGATAACAGAAAAATAATCCTACATGTTCACTCTCAAAGCCTAAATACGTAGTACACTGCTAGTACTTAGAGAACAATATATTTTGCAAGGTGTCCGTATAGATGAAGGTAAATTACCCACCGTACCTAGAGCAACTCAGAGACTATTTTCTAATTGCTAGGAATAAAGATTTTTATGAAAAAAAATATCTTTCAACAGCTTCTCTATTGGTTATCCGAATATAGCCATATTCTATTCTGGATTTCTTGCTAGCCAAATATAGAAAACAAGAATGGCTCTCTAGCACGGCTAGAGCTTCTTAGACTTAGGCCATCGGCTCGCTTACTCGCAAGAACAGTTCCTCGCTCAGTACAACCGTCTAGTGCCACCGTTCAAGCCGGTGATTTGTGTCAGTGTTCAACCCGTTGTATGCCAACAGCAACTCGCCGTCGTACCCTTCGAGTCGTGTATCTTTTACTCTAACTTCCCTTAATGAAGCACGTGCTAAGCACACTTTCGAAAAAAAAAATAGCTCTCTAGAGTGCAAACAAGATATAGATAATCTGTTGAAGAATGAAAAAATGTAGAAAGCGATTTTTATACGAATGACTCTCTAAATGATGATTTAGCGAGTGAGTTTTAGAAAAAAAAACTCTTAGAGATGCTCTTACGCAAACATTTTTTTTTGCGAACACTTACGCAAACAATTAACTCAAAATACCTCCAAACTAATGCAACTTCTAAACTAAACCAATAACTAATTAATACTATATGAATTCACTCTTGCTACGTACGTAATTCATGCGCATAACACCTAAACTAAACTAATTAACTTGCAGTAGGACCAGACCGGACCAACTAACCTTGGCACCCACCGGGGCCGGCGAGGTAAGGGTTGCCGTCGTAACCATCCTCGCATTCGCACGTGTAGCCTGGAGCTTGGTAGGGGCGTTCCTGCAAATGCTGTGCTTGCTCTTGCACAGCTTGCCGTGTACGTCGTCGTCGCACCACAGAAGGGCGTCGTCGATGCGTTGTGGGCGTGGCCGCACGCCCCTCGTGACGGTCCACCTGAGGAGAAAAGCAACCTCCTCGTCGAGGCTCGTCAGCTGCTGCATCTGGATCCACCCCGTCTCCGCGACAAACACGTTCACTGGCAACTGCTTCTCCTCCACGGTGATGTCGCTCCCAGTGTAGAGCCGCTTGGCCTGCACTCTACTGGGTGGGTTGGCAAAAGTCGTGACGCTGGACTGGCAGCAGCCCGAGGTGCCGGTGCATTGCTGCCCTGCTGTTGGCCCGTACACGTCGTTGCTATTTATGAAGAAATCGTCGCCACTGCCGTATGCCTTGCTGCATAAACTGGCGCAGCCGCCGATCCTCCCGGGGCTTTTACCCCAACGCCGTCCGCGAGGAGCATCGCGACGACGTTGCACCCCAGGACGACCAGCTCGTTTCCAGACGCCAGCCACTACTGGAGGCGGGTTCTTTGCCGAGTGCCTATTGCACTAGGTAAAGGCAGCTTTGCATTCGGCAAAGCCTTTGTCGATTGCAACACTCGGCAAAGAGCCTCCGTCGAATCCCCTTCCGATAAAAATTGCTTTGCCGAGTGCCAAATTTCGGGCACTTGACAAAAGCTTTGTCGAGTGCCGTGCGGACACTCGGCAAAGATTTGACGCTGTCGGCCGACGGCCGACGCCGTCTAATTTTTTTTTAAAAAACTCTTTGCCGAGTGCCACAGCTCCGGCACTCGGCAAAGAAATCTGTTTTTTTAACCTCTTTGCCGAGTGCCACAGCACCGGCACTCGGCAAAGGGTGTTTTTTATTTTTTATTTTTTATTTTTTTTGCCGAGTGCAATGATCATTGCACTCAGAAAGCGTGTTTTTTATTTTTTTTAATTTTCTTTGCCGAGTGCAATGATCATTGCACTCGGCAAAGCCACCTCTAAATTTCTTTTTTTTTTCTTTTTTGCTTTTCCATTTAAACAATAATGCATATATATATATAATAGAAACCACAATTCAACAGCAATAAATTACAAACCACATTTATATATTACAAACGACCAAATTTGTCTGAAATCCATAATTTATTACAAACCACAAGTTCATAGTACACAAGTTCACAAGTTCGATACACAGAAACTACTCCGCAAGCGGCTCATGGCGACTGCGCCCCAGCGTGCGATCCCAGCGACGGTCAGGGTGCGGATGGCCCGACTTACGATGCCGGCGACCCTCCGACCTGGTTCGACACCGCCCCTGATGTCCGCTGCAAAAAAAAGAAGATATTGCACGTGAGTGACAAGATAAAAATGTAAGGAGTTTAAAAAAAAGTTGAAAATTTCGACAGCACCTCCCCTGCACGGGGACGTTTCCAAAACCTGCAAGAAAAACGTCGGCACGAAGGCCGACAACCACATTTCCGGTACGAAGGCCGACACATCAACTAACTCGGCACGAAGGCCCACACATCAACAAATCCGGCACGAAGGCCATCTCTAGGTTTGACACTAAGTATGAGCATAGAAAGTAAAACATACTCACCGGAGTAGACTATGGTGGTGGCTGTGGTGTAAGCAGGTATAGTGGGATCTGCCAACCTTGTTGTTCCCCAAGTTGTTGTACGAACCTGAGCAAACCTTCTTGCTGGGCCTCAACAACTTGTAGCCTCTGACGCTCGGCCTCCCGCTCGGACCGCTCAGCCTCCCGCTCGGCTCGCTCAGCCGCCAGCTTGTCTGGGTTTTAGGCATCCGACGTCGCAACTTGCTCGAAACCTTCTCAATTTTTTATCATAGACTCTACATACGATAACACGACGCCTCGACAAGTTTCGTCATTTTCGGACTTCGTTCGGATTTTATATAATTTAAATACACTTTTCCCGCAGGTACCTCGTCATGTTACGTCCACAAGATGCTCGAAATTTCATGTGAGTTCCTAGATACGGCCTAACATACACCAAATATCATGAATATTATTTTTTGAACGACCAAATTCGATTATTCCATGAGCACCTGCAGTTTAAATTTGAAATATTCCATAAAATTCAACGAAACAAAAAAAACTAACAAAATATAGCAAAAAAAGTCAAAATTGTCCCAAATTTGAACATAGAGTTTTAAATAATGTAGGAAGGCCTCACAAAAAAATGGGTAAAAAAACCAAAAAAATAATATTTTGCCGAGTGCCGGCCCTAGCACTCGGTAAAGAGGTCCGTTGCCGAGTGCCAGGAAGTGGCACTCAGCAAAGAAGGGATCTTTGTCGAGTGCAGGGCCTTGGCACTCGACAAAGGCCCTCTTTGCCGAGTGCCAAGGCCGACACTCGGCAAAGAATTTTTTTTTAATTTGACGGCGTGGGCGGGCTCGGCCGTCAAGTGCTACAAATTACCGAGAAATTAAGTTGATGAGCCATGCTATGAAGCTATGGGAGAAAGTTATCGAGCATCACTTGAGAGCAATAACGCGGGTCTCTATGAACCAATTTGGTTTCATGCCCGGAAGGTCAACCATGGAAGCCATTTTCTTAATAAGACAAGTTATGGAGCGGTATAGGGAGAAGAAGAAGGACCTACACGTGGTTTTTATTGACTTAGAGAAGGCTTATGATAAAATACCAAGGAATGTTATGTGGTGGGCGTTGGACAAACATAAAGTCCCAACGAAGTACGTCGGGCTCATTAAGGACATGTACAGCAATGTTGTGACTAGAGTTCGAACAAGTGATGGAGACACGGATGACTTCCCGATTAGGATAGGACTACATCAAGGGTCAGCTTTGAGCCCTTATTTATTTGCTTTAGTGATGGATGAGGTCACAAGGGACATACAAGGGGACATCCCTTGGTGTATGCTTTTCGCGGATGATGTAGTGCTAGTTGATGAAAGCCGAACAGGAGTGAATCAGAAACTGGAGTTATGGCGGGAGACTTTGGAGTCCAAAGGTTTTAGACTTAGTAAAACTAAAACTGAGTATATAAGATGTGACTTCGGCACTACTACTCGGGAGGAGGAATATGTTAGTTTGGAAGGTCAAGTAGTGCCTAGAAAGGATACCTTTCGATATTTAGGATCAATGCTACAGAGGGACGAGGATATTGATGAAGATGTTAGCCATAGAATCAAAGCAGGGTGGATGAAGTTGCGGCAAGCGTCTGGTGTCCTATGTAACAAAAGAGTACCACAGAAACTAAAAGGCAAGTTTTATAGGACGGCGATTAGACCTGCTATGTTGTATGGTGCAGAATGTTGGCCTACGAAAAGGCGACATATTCAACAGCTAAGTGTCACGGAAATACGTATGTTGCGTTGGATTTGCGGTCATACAAGAAGGGATCGAGTTCAGAACGATGATATACGTGAGAGATTAGGGGTAGCGCCAATTGAAGAAAAGCTTGTCCAACACCGGTTGAGATGGTTTGGACATGTGCAACGGAGATCTCTAGATGCACCGGTGCGTAGTGGAATCCTAAGTCAGGATAGTAACGTGAAGAGAGACAGAGGAAGACCGAAGTTGACTTGGGTACAGGCAATAAAAGGAGACTTGAAAGGATGGAATATACCCAAAGACTTAGCCTTAGATAGGAGTGCTTGGAAGACAGCTATTCACGTGCCTGAACCTTGATTGCTTCTGTTGGGTTTCAACTCTACCCTAACTTGTTTGGGACTTAAAGGCTTTGTTGTTGTTGTTGTTGTTGTTCGAGTGCCACTCTTTGCCGAGTGTTGCACTCGGCAAAGAGAGCTTTTGCCGAGTGCCGCCATTTGCTGAGTGCCGGGCACTCTGTGGCGCTCGGCAAAGCCACTCTTTACCGAGTGCCACCCGGTCCGGCACTCGGCAAAGAGTGGTTTCACCGAGTATCTGATTTTTGGCACTCGGTAAATCTGCGTTCTCCCGTAGTGAGCAGGTAGCCGTGCTCCGTGAAGCCGTGGCCAAACAAGTCGTTCCAGCCGGCCTCGGAGATGGAGTCGCCGCAGTACTGCTGCAGCATCTCCCAGTAAATTTAAAAAGTGATATTAGACTACTCTAGTACCATCTTTTGTGGAAGTTATATTAGAAGACTGCTGGAGATGCTCTAAATAGAATGGAGACAAAATGACATGGAGGAAAAAAAAAAAAGTTTAGACCAATAACACCCGTGATAGCTCGAACTTTTTAATGATTTAAAAACAATTATAAACTTTTATAACAGCATGCAAGTAAAACTCTCATACAACTAAGACAAGTTAACATCCATGTATCCTTGGCAACATATATCAGCAACTTTGTGAATTATTTACTTCACATCATCTTTTACAGAACAAACCAAACCCTGTCCAAGAAGATCCCATTGAAATAACTCATCACAATCAAATGCAGAGGTGGTCGTCTATACAGTATGCACTAATTAAACCTGACGTACAGAGATGCAATCCAGGACTGAAATTACAGGCCCGAAAGCAAAAGAACTGAAACGGTTCGTACGTGCACAAAAGAAAGCAGTAACACACGCAGCCAAGAGAGTTAATTTGTGAACAAATGGAGCATGCTTGAATCTTGAGCAAGTCATCATTGGCATATTTCTTCAGAATAAAGACTCAATCAGAAACAGTCCACATATGCAACATGCTTGCACAGTAGCATTTTTCTTCCCCAGCCAGACACAACTAGCAAATTGCAGCAACACTACAACCACAGCGACGGCGACACAGGCAGACCAAGGAGAGGAGCGAGGCGCGGCCGGCCTAGCCTCCGAAGCCGTAGAGAGTGCGGCCCTGGCGCTTGAGCGCGTAGACGACGTCCATGGCCGTGACGGTCTTGCGGCGCGCGTGCTCGGTGTAGGTGACGGCGTCGCGGATGACGTTCTCCAGGAAGATCTTGAGCACGCCGCGGGTCTCCTCGTAGATGAGCCCGGAGATGCGCTTCACGCCGCCCCTCCGCGCCAGCCTCCGGATCGCCGGCTTCGTGATCCCCTGGATGTTGTCGCGGAGCACCTTCCGGTGACGCTTCGCGCCGCCCTTGCCCAGGCCCTTGCCGCCCTTGCCGCGCCCCGACATCTTCGCAAGGGACACGGAGACGAAGGAATTGGGGATCTTTCGCTTGGTGTTGTAGTGGTGGGGTGACTGAGCTTGTGAATTGGATGGATGGGGACGGACGGATGGAGAGGGGGAATAATATAGAGGCGGGAGAGGAGCTGGGAGGCGTCGGATGGGGGCGCGATCCGCGTGAGGGGCGCGAGGGGTCGCGCCAGCCGTTGGATGGGGATGGCTCCGCTCCTATTGGCCGAGAAGCCGGCGGGCGGATCGAGCAGCGCGTGCGCTTTCCTGGCTTTGGCGAGCGGTGCGCGCGTGGGGGATGGGAAACTAGTAGAATCGCTTCGGAAGTTTGGATTTCTGGTGGGAAATGCGAAATTTTGGTTTTCGGGCTTGGGGAGGTTGCGGGCGTTGCTAAATGCTGATGGGCCGTGGGTTGGACTTCGAGTATTCGACGGAAGCTGGTTGCGCTTTGTAGCCTGGCTTACATTTTAACAAGCGGGCGAGAGTCTTCCCAGGCCTATCCATTTTGACAGTATACAAGGATGGGCATCTTGACAAATGTGGGAACAGGAGAACCGGGCATACATTTTATTCGGTCTCAAACGCTTGCATACGGTCATCCTCCCCGTCCGCACGCTGCCTTACTGGGCATCTTGACAAATGTGGGAACCGGGCATACATTTTATTCGATCTCAAATGCTTGCACATGGTCATCCGTCCCGTCCACACGCTGCCTTAGTGGGCCTGCACAGCGAACAGGCTCAACAGGCGTGCTCACCTCTATGTTTCTTCAACCTCCGAAATTTTTCCCCACTCGCACTCGCGTCGGTGTCCATGCTATGAGTAGAATATTTGTTTTGGTTTACTTCTCCATCAATAGTATAAGTTATTAATATTTGTCTATGCTAGACTTTCCCTGTGGTAAAAATTATAAATAACGATACATGAAATACTTTCGGGTGAAGTACTACAATGGTATATTATCTATGCGCTTGCAGATATTTTTCATTCATATCTATATATTCTTTCTAGTCACATAAGATAATAAAAAAACCACTTAGTATCATTCTAGTAGTGATGCTAGGCAGCACCAACAAGCATCTCTGGTACCATCGCTGAGGATGACAACCTACTAAATTAATATTAGGAGATGTAGGTAATTAATAGGTGGCTATTAAAACATGTGACAAGTTAATAAATACCAACAATGTTGCCGCTCAATGACTCCCAACGCGCGCGCACAATCAGCAACTGACCGGACTCTCAAACTCCAGCATCCAATTGAGTCCAGAGAGGTTCCAGAAATGAATTCTAGCGACCGGACGCGTCCGGTCACTACTGACCTGACGCTGGCAGAGTCCGGTTCTCACAAGCCTCGCACACACACGCTTGTGTCAGCGTAGTCACCACCTGACTGGACGCAGGCCTTGCGCGTCCTATCACTTGTGCAACACCCTAAGCCGTGTTGCCATGGCTTCTATTGACCGGACGCAGGCACAGAGTCCGGGCGCTACGAAAGCAGCGTCCGGTTACTAAAAAACTGTGCCTTCACTTTACCAACTTCTCCACCCTTGTTCAAATGTGCTAACACCACCAAGTGTTCACTATTTTGTGCATGTGTGTTAGTTTTTTATAAATATTTTCCAAAGGGTTAGTCACTTAATTCACCATGCCACTCGATTCTAGCAACGATGCAAATTAGATCACTCAAGTGGCACTAGATGACTGATATGCAAATAAGTTTGCCCCTTGATAGTATGGCCATCTATCCTAAACCCGGTCATAAACTTCTCTCCATACCTATGATGCTATGACCGATGAAATAAAATGCCATATAAATATACCTTTATCTTACGCATTCCATTTCATCTTCCTCCGGTGTTGATGCAACACATGCACCAACCTTGATCAACAAATAATATGATCCACTTCATATTATCATATGATCGTATTGGTTCATCGATCTTGACCTCACTTGCTCTTCACCGTTGCCTCGGTCTGTCAGCGCCAAGTCCTCGACTTGCCCTTCACTCTTGCAACTGGTCCATCAAGCCAAGCCTTGTCTTGATCTTCTCCACCTTGGTCACATGACTCAATGTCATGTCTTATATGCAATGAGCTCCTTCATCACATGTGTGAGCCTTACAACAAGTCCAAGCCATCTTCACGATCATGGCATGTATTGCTCACACACATATACATGTGGACTAATCACCTGTGTATTTCACTCAAACACATATTAGTCCACCTAAGGTTGTCACTCAATTACCAAAACCAAATAAGAACCTTCCAACCGTGCATGCACGTGGGAAGAGGAGGGGGATGGAGGCAGGGGCACAGCACGAGCAGGGCCCAAGTGTGTGAAACGAGAGTTGCTCGGGTGTCGTGCAAGCACCGGGCGTAGGAAGCGGAGGGGGATGGGCGTGCGGCCTCATGTGCATGCGGACACTGAAAGTAGAGGGTGCGCAGGTGTCCGAACGGGAGGCGCGGAGGTTCCCACGTGTGCGCGACGCGCGTGAAATGGAGTAGCAGCGTTGACATCCGGACACAGACATCCGTCTGGACGTCCGGGCGCTAGCCACGCCCTTACTTGTTTTCTCATTTTCTCGAGTCATGAATGAGCAGTTAAAATGCACGATCCCGAGCCACACAAACTCTAGTTTTTCCAGGGGAGATGCAATTCAAATGTCGCGGGTTTTTGTTTTATTTTGAATTTGGTGTGCTTGACAAAAACATATAGTGAGACGTGAAAGCATATCTATATCTCTTATAAAGATAAACTCCACTCGCAATTTATCTTGCCATGCAAAGTGTCAACATCAGCATCCGCTAGAACATCCTACTAGCACAGTCAACTATCTCGACATGTAAAGTGTCCACACCATCATCCACTAACACATCCAAGTAACACATGCCATTATGTCTTCGTTCAAGCTATTCACATTAGCAAACCACATCATTTACTAACATATATTTAATTGTCCACATTAGAATGCTAAAAATCATCCACTAACATGTATTATGATATTTATTCAATCATATTAATAAATATAAGTAGTATAATTTCACCAGCGATCCCCGCAGCAACGCGCGGGACGTTCTTCTAGTTTCTCCAATAATAGAAGACAAGTGATGGCCTATCGATAGTGATGAAAAAAAAACAGTTGAGCATTCAAAGGTTTATGTATCGCCCTAACACCTTCTTGCCTTATATTACTCTAAATACTCTAAGGGTTGTTTGGTTTGTGGAATGAAGTGGTCCACCATCATCTCCACTCTCTAGTTTTTTTTGTTTGGTTTGTGAAATAAAATGAGTTGATCCATCACCACCATATTCCTCCCAAGCTAATAATTGTATGAGGAATGTGGTCGTTCCACTAAATTTAATTATGCATCACCCCATATAGAATGAATTAGTTGCCCAAACAAAACACTCCATAAAAGAAGCTTAAAACACGTAGATGAAAGGACTATTAAAGTTTGGTGTGGACAATAGGGCTAGGCATATTCATATCGTAAACTAAAAACCGAATCAAACAGAAGTGTTGGTTTCTTTTTTGTTTTTGGTTTTGGTTTTAGCAGTTGAGAAGTTCGGTTCTCGACTTCAGGCCCCAATCGAATCAATGAACCGACAAAACCAAACTACAAGTCTGTTAAAAAATGTATTTGATAGCTATCCGTTAAAATAGTTTGACTTTGATCTAGTGAAGATTTCCACTTTTTTGGAGTAGAGGATAAATGTTTTGGATCCATCGTTGCTAATTTTTGCACGTACTCCTTCAATTCTAAATTAAAAGTCCTTGGGTGGCTTTTCTAAATACATAGCATACATGTTATATCTAGATATATATGAAAAACTATATATCAAAAAATAAGAACAATTTATAATTTGGAACATGAATAAGTAGCTATTAGCAGGCATCATCCAAAGAGGTCCTGCTCTTACAATTTTCCTTCGCGTGGCACTAATCTTTTACCGAGAGAATTTGAGACTAACTTCTCGAACTGCACTCGCTGGCCGCCGCACAGGTGGAAACTATGTCGCGAAGCTATTCAGTATTCGCCGCCAATGATTTGCTCTACCACTCTACAGGTGGCGCAGGTACCACGTCGCCACCCACATCGGTCGGCCCTTTTAAAATTTCGCTGCATTGCATCTGCATGCCACCTGCTAGTAGCTACGACGACGAAATGCCAACGAAGGCCCAGTTCCAAATTTTTAGGCAAAATGGGTACCGTAATATTTTCGTTGTTATTTGTCAAATAGTGTCCAATCATAGTCTAATTAGGCTTAAAAGATTCGTCTCGTGAATTTCGTCTAAACTGTGTAATTAGTTTTATTTTTTATTTATATTTAATGCTTCATGCATGCATCAAAGATTTGATGTGACGGGAAATGTGAAAAATTTTGCAAATTTTTTTGCAAACTAAACTGGACCGAAAGCATTCGGAAACCGTAGGCAAGCAGGCAACTGCCGACGCCTGGACACGCTGGCGTGCTTGGCAATCAGCGTCAACGGGCACACGTGAGCACGCGCCGCGCTCACGCACCCGCCGCCCGCGGCGCCCCGCAACAAATCCGGCGCGGCCGGTCGCCTCCACCCACCGGCCCGGGCACCGCCGCCAGCCAACCGCACGCCTCCACGTCGCGGATCTCGCTGCGGGGCCTTTGGGCTCGACAGGTCAGCCGCGACAGCTTTCGATCCATCCCTTCCTTCCCGTTCACTTTCTCCTCCTCGTGAAGCGAGCGCTCCTTGCCTCCCCCTCCCCTGCGATTCCATTTCCATCCCGTCCCGGACGAAACGGCTTCCAACTTTCAAAACGGCCGCGGCGCAGATCCACACGCACAGGCAGGCAGACGGACAGGACCGCCGCCGCAGTTTTCAAATCCCGGGGCGGATTTCCCTGCAGAGATAGACACAGAGAGAGACGGAGGCCAGCAGTAGCACCACCGGGATCTCTCCTTCTCGTCGTCCACCGGGGCGCTAGCTACAGCCTAGAGCCATGGGGAACAGCATCTACCGGTTCCTGTGCGGCCTGTGCGCGCCCTCGTCGTCGGAGCACGGGCTCCACGGCGCGCACCCCGCCGTTGCCGCGCTCGGCCGCGACATCCTCAGTTTCCAGAGCACCTCGCAGGTGAGCTATCCGTCCGCGAGCTGAATTCCCCGATTGCACGTTTGCTCGGCCGCCGTTCGGTGTGGGTTTTGCTGGCAATTACCTCTACATGAGCTTGATTAATTTGGCGGGGTTCTGTCTGCTGTGTTGTGGTTTTTTTAAGGTCCCGGACGAGCTGAGCCGGCACGTCGTCTCCTCCAAGAAAGCGCAGGCGAATTGGTACGCGATTTCTCTATTGTTTTTCTTCCTTCTCTGCTTCATTTCTTCCATCTGTGCACCGGCTGGAGCTGTCGTGGTTGCGAGGGCTTCGATAAGTGGAGTTGAGAAAGAGACTTTATCTTTAGAAATTAATGGAAAACATAGCGGCGGTAATTAACCTTAGCTTCTTCTGAATTTTGTGGCCACAGAACAAGACAGTGACATAAATTCAGTGCAGCCAGCGTGTGGTAGCATATTTATCTAGTACAGTGTACCCACATAAATAAAAGGAAATAGAGCTTTCCTTATGGCAAGAACGAAGGACAGATGGCAGTAGACTCGTTCAACGGCCATAACAGTGAGCTACTAGTACGAGTAGTATACTCTACATTTTCCTTTCTTTACAACCGAAGAAGTTTTGATAACAGAATAAATTACTGAGTTACTGTGCTAGTAGATCTAATATCGCCGGCTGATTTATCACTTGAAGTAAATTACGTCATTTAATCGCTAAATTCGTTGAAAAATTGACTGCGGTAGCTGGTAGTGGTACTAGTAGGCTGTGGATTTGTCGTTCATCATGACGACAACTGACAAGTAGCGAGCACCAACATCTAGCTGGGACTGTAAAATGCTGTCATTGATAAACTCCTTGCGCTCATGTAAGGTACAAGAAAGCTGCTGGTGGCATGGAAGAAAGCCCGGCCGCCTCCGAAGACGCTCGAGGAGGCTGCGGCCTTCGTTGTGCAGACGCTCAAGAACCATCAGAAAGCAGATGTGGAGGTACCTTCAACTTCCCAACCCCACGCGTACCTCCAACCCACAATGGTGCTCAAGCTCAACAACTCTAAAAATATTGGTTCCTGCTTGTGTTCTCCCAGGGCCTGCTGTCTTTCTACGGCCTGCCGCATCCGAACGCGGCAGCAGGCGCACCCGCTGCTCCTCCGCCGCCCAAGCCCCAGGGCGCCAAGTTCGAGCTGCACACGCTCCCCGTAAGAGCCCGGCCGGCCGGCTCCCATTTCCTGAATCTTTCCGTGGTCACTGTCTACGGGTTAACGACTAACGAGTGTTCTCGCTGGTTTGTCAGATTGACCCCAAGTCTGTAGCCGACGGCGACACGGTCAACGTGTACGTCGACACGGCGGACCCCCGGGAGTCCGGCAGCGTGCCCCGCGAGGTGCAGAAGGCTGCGGCGGAGCGGGCCAAGGCGCGGGCCGCCAAGAACTACCAGAAGGCCGACGCGCTGCAGAAGATCATAGTCGACGCAGGATACAGGTGATCACTACGTCACTGGCTTCTGAAACTTGGCTTCACTCTTCTCGTGTTTTCGGCAGAACACCTCAAAACAGTTTGGTTCAGGCTGCTGTGACGGTTCTGTTTCTGAAACTTTGCGCGATGCGATGCAGGCCGGTTCCTAACGCGAGAGGCGAGGAGGTGCTAGCGAAGAAGTACAGGATCAGGCTGAGGTTTGCGCAACGCGTGCTGTTTTTATTTACCAATAACAAGGAGCATGTGCGTTGATTCCTCTGCTTTTCTGCAATCAGATCAATCCTGAAGCAGTGAGAGTTGAATATGCATGTGCACTGTGCAGGGGGATCGATGCGCCCGAGAGCGCGATGCCGTATGGCAAGGAGGCCAAAGAGGCGCTGCTCAAACTTGTGCAGGGGAAGAGCTTGAAGGTCTACGTGTATGACGAGGACCGGTATGGTAGATGCGTCGGAGACATCTACTGCGACGGCGTATTTGTGCAGGTACGATTGCACTCGCTTGCATGTCTTTTTTTAAAAAATTTGCCTTTTCACTAGTAGTCATGTAATACATTAGGCGTGGATTATTCATTTGCTTTGTTTCGATGAAGGACGAGGGATGTTTTTTCTTATCTTATTAGGGTCATGAAAAGCTTAGATGCATGTTGCACATGATAGACGCAAAACTAAAGACCTCTGCATTTTGCAAGAAACTGTCAAAAATGTTTGAGCTGTAACATCGTCGTCAACAATGCACTGTAACAAACAATTAGTCTATCCTGAACGCCTGACAGTCCTTCAATTAATTATGGGATTGTCCAACTTGCTTTCTATGCTCAGGAGCAAATGCTGAAGAAAGGTTTTGCCTGGCACTACACCGCCTATGATCAACGCCCAGAGCTGGCCAAGGTAAAGCTATGTCGATCACTTGGCTGAAAAAGATCACGCAACCTTGTGAACTTTTCTGAGATAATGGTCCAATGCATAATTTCTGAAAAAGAAATGCCCTTCTCCTCTTAACCAACAGTGGGAGAAACAAGCACAGACTGGCCGGAAGGGATTGTGGGCGTCGTCGAAGCCACAGAAACCATGGGAGTGGAGGAAGGACAAGCGCAACGGGACAGCATGAACAGACCCCCGAGGCTCAGTAATAGCCATGAACACCAGATTGATTTATTTAACTGCAGACCTTTAGGGCAGTATTTGAAATGAGCACCACCGTAATCAGTATATCGCGGGGTTCAGTATATATTGTGCAGGCTTGCAGCATGTTTGTGTGTACACTAGACGATTCCTTACATGACTGTGAAGCAGGGTGGCAGTAGATTGGTGTGATCCCTAATTTCGTATGGGCATTTGTCGTATAATTTTTTATCAAATGCATTGTATTAGCACCACTTATACTGCTGTGAAGTAGATCAACTGAGCCCGTAAAATATGTTGTATGGAAAGCCACTGTTGATATAGAACTTTGGATGGATGTCAATAGGCTGAACGAATTGCTATATATGTCCTAAAAACGATGTAACTGACCAGTGGTTTTCTTGGGGTCAACCTTGACCGTTTGTTTCTATGCCATCACAAATCGCGATTAGATTCAGTCTGCAATTCCCTGCATAACGTCACGTCCATGCTATTGGACTGTTGCTCGGTTCGTTTGGCTGATAAGCCTATGGCCTGGAGATTGGCTAATTTGTTTTCGAGAGAAAAATACTATTCGTTGGCTGAAAAAGTACGGCTTATAAGCCAGACGAACAGAACGATGTATCTTGGTGGAGTGGGGCCCAAGTGGCTCGCCGGGCGTGTGTAGAACTGTGTTGTACATACGGCCGTAACCCCGTAAGGGACTGGTTGACCCACGCGGCACGCGCTCCCTCTCCAGATGCAACAGCATGCGTCGTCGCCTCTTTTGTGTTCACCTTCACCCCACCGGTGCTTGCCCTTTCTCTCTCTCCTCAGACTCCCCCTGTTTCAGTTGTTTGTCACGTACGTTCACCGGCATCCGGCTCGGCTCCCGTTCAGTTTCACTGCCCTCTTCCACTTGAACACTCGCAAGCTGTCACTCTGCATCTCCTATCTTCCGGTATCAAGATCGCTATTATCGTCCAAGGCCAAACGTTCAATTAGGGAATCTTTTGTCGGTTTGTCCTGTCTCTCTGTTTTGCTTATGTTTAGGAAGTAATAAATTGCATTTCAGAAAAAAAAGTCACATCACTTAGAAAACTCAAATATATCAAAGTATATATATATATATATATATATATATATATATATATATATATATATATATATATATATATATATATATATATATAGTGTGTGTGTGCGCGCGCGCGCGCGCGCGCGGGGAACAGCGGAAGTAAAAAATAATAAGAAAAACTATTATCCTAACAAATGCTTAAAAATTATTCAATAGTGACGAAACTCTACGATAAAGAAACTAGGAGTATTATCTCCTATCTTCACATTGAACTTGCTCTGGCTCTACGGAAGGACGGGCACCAACCAAAATGGTTTGCGCGAGAGAGCAGGTATGTCCTGAGTTGGAGCAACGAGCTCACGAGTGCCTTCCTTGAGATCAAAGATGTGGAAATCGTTGCTATCCCCGAGACAATCGTCGGCAAGGTAGACACACCCGCTCTTAAGGTCATGCTCCACCGCAGAGCACGAGGCCGCAAAGCATCTGGGACCAAGAAGAAACGCGGCGTCTCCAATGTCGGTCACCTTGCACCATTCCTTCTTCGAGAAATCCATCACGTAGGCGCCGACCTCCTCGACGCGGTCGAGGGTGCAACCGATGTAGAAGAGGCAGACGAGGAAGAGATCCTTCGAGGATTCGAGGAGGTAGTGTCTGGTCACTTTCCGCTGCGCGTCCGTCGCGAGAGTGGGCAGCGGAGCTTCGAAGGTGACGAGCTCCAGACACGGTTCCGGATCGTCGGGCAAGATGACGAGAGTACCGACCACGTCTACCGACTCGTGATCGAGGTAGAAGTACATCCCTTGCACAGCAGCCATCTCACCGATGGCCCTCGGTGTGGGGACTTTCCCGGGGACCTCACAAAGGCCCATGTCGTAGGACTGCTTGACCCACGCGCTGCCGCCTCTGATCCGGCAGAACAGAAGCTCCGGGCGCGTGAGGTCGTAGACGAGGACCAGGGGGTCTGGAGGAGCGACGTCGTCAGAGATCCAGTCTGGTGGAGAAGAGGTGGTGTCAGAGACCAGGCACCGGCAGTGGTCCGGTAGCTCGCCGTCCATCGCGGGCAGCGCCGTCTTCTCCCCGGTCTGCGGGTTCCACAGCCAACAGGATCTCGAGGCGGCGTCCACCATGAGCACCAGGCCCTGCGGAGTCTCTACACACCTGTATTCGCAGCACATCTCAGGCACTTGGATGGTGCGCATGGAGCCGTCGGCGACCGAAAGCACGGTCTGGAAAATCTCCGGTGGAACGCCGTGCTTGTAGTCGTACACGAGCAGCGGGAAAGACGAGGCCGCCGCCGCTAGCGGGCCGACATCCTGGGTGAGTTTCGATTCCATCTCGAACGCACCGACGAGAAAACGAGAAACACCGCGCCGCGGATCTGCTCCCCTCGTAGGTTTTGCTCTGTGATTGCTGTTTGGGCTCTGCAACACCACGCCTCGCCCCTCTCTCTTTTAAAGGATCAGACTAGGGAACTGATCCGAGTCGGAGGGCACATCTCAATCCATGTTAATACGAGAGATAACCGTAACGGACCTAGACTCGAGTTCGCTCCGGATCCGTGCAGGTGCCCGAAACAGGGCGGATTACAGGGTGATGATGAAGGCGGGGCGATCGGTCGCCGTGAACCGGCTCGGTCGACAGTGGCGGCGGCGATGCAGAGTGCCGATGCGCTCGCGGTATTCTGGACCGCGGTTCAATCCAGGCAGTTTTTTTATAATTATATAAAAATCGAGACAATTTGTTCCCAGTACAACAAACTTGTGTCGTGCCCAGATGATAAAACTGACCCAAGTATACCAATTGAACGATTCAAAAAAAAGTATACCAATTGAAGACTCGGCCCTCAATCGCTTCATATCAAGACTCGGCGAAAAATAGTTACCTTTCTTTAAACTACTAAAAAAACAGACAAGTTCGAGTGGACAGAAGAAGCCAACGAAGCTTTCAAAAGACTCAGACATACCTCACAACCTCACCCATTCTCACACCTCCAAAGAAATACGAGGACATGATGCTGTACATTGCGGCAACTTCTACTGTGATCAGCACAGCGATAAGCCGTAGAAAGAGAAGAAGAAAGACGCGTATATAAAGTACAACGACCCGTATACTACATCAGCGAGGTGCTGTCAGAATAAAAAATCCGGTACCCGCATGTGCAAAAACTACTCTACGCCCTCCTAATCACTTCACGCAAGCTTCGCCACTATTTTGAAAGCCACAAGATTACCGTTGGTGACAGATTTCCCACTCGAAGACATCCTACACAATAAAGACGCAACATGACGCATATCTAAGTGGGCAGTTGAACTTGATGCTCTGAATATCGATTTTACCCCACGGAAAGGCAATCAAATCTCAAGCCCTTACCGATTTTGTGGCCGAGTGGACAGAGATTCAACAACCCATACCAAATACCATCATTGACCATTGAAAGATGTACTTTGATGGATCGCTCAAGCTAGGTGGAGCCGGTGCGGGACGTTCTCTTCATTTCTCCAGATGGAAAACAACTCAAGTATGTCCTTCAGATACTATGGCAAGCCACAAATAGCGAAGCAGAATACGAAGCCCTCATCCATGGACTTCGAGTAGCAATTACCCTCGGAATCAAGCGATTACTCGTATATGGCGATTCGGCGGTAGTCGTCCACCAAGTCAATAAAGATTGGGACTACACCAAAGAAAATATGGACGCTTACTGCGCTGAAATACGAAAGCTCGAAAAAACATTTTCAAGGATTGGAAATTCTACATGTCCTGCGCGATTCTAATATTGCAGCAGATGTACTCGCCAAGCTCGGATTAGATAGGGCAAAGGTCCCACCCGACGTATTCATAGAGGAGTTATCAGCTCCCTCTATAAAACAACCCGGTGAGATAACCTCTGAACTCCCAGCAAAAGGCACCCAGATTTTGGTAATCACCACCTCATGGATCCAGGTTTTTATCGATTATATTAAAGAGTAGAAGCTTACCAGGTAGATAAAGTAGAAGCTACCAGAGTTGTTCGCAGAAGCAAGAACTACGTCCTAGTAGGGGACAAGCTGTACAGAAGAGCCGCATCATCAGAAGTACTCCTAAAATGTGTCTCGTTTGAAGAAGGCAAAGAGATCTTAATTGAAATACACTCAGGGTACAGTGGGAATCATGTCGCTTCAAGAACACTAGTCGGCAAAGCGTTCCGCACTGGATTCTACTAGGCCAACCGCTTTGAAAGACATAGAAGAACTCGTCAGAAAATGCAAAGGTTGTCAAATGTTCGCAAGACAAGCTCATGTACCAGCACACAATCTCATGTACATCCCTCCCGCTTGGCCTTTCTCCTGCTGGGGGCTAGATCAAGTAGGACCTCTCAAGAAAGCAAAGGGCGGTTTCGAGTACATCTTTGTAGCAATCGACAAATTCACCAAGTGGATTGAATACAAACCACTCGCAAAATACAGCGCAGCCAAAGCAGTCGAGTTCATCCAAGACATTATGCACCGTTTCGGCATGCCAAATCGAATCATCACAGATTTGGGTTCTCCCTTTACAGCTATAGAATTCTAAAGTTGGGCACAGGATTGCGGTTTCGGCATAGACTACGCATCAGTCGCACATCCAGAAGCCAATGGACAGGTAGAAAGGGCTAATGGACTTATACTAGCCGGATTAAAACCAAGATTATACGAAGAACTAGTGGACTATAGATCAAATGGATTGAAGAATTACCCAAAGTAGTATGGAGGCTACGGACTCAAATAAGCAGAGCCACCAGATACTCACCCTTCTTCCTAGTTTATGGATCAGAAGCAGTACTACTGGCCGACTTAATCTGGACGTCACCAAGGATAGAACAATACGACGAAGGAGAAGTAGAACACACCCGGAAATTAGAACTCGACAGTACGGAAGAAGTCAGAGTAAATGCTACCCTTCAATCAGCCAGATACCTCCAAGGTTTAAGACACCATTACAACAAGAATACCCAACCTCGATCACTCCAAATCAGAGATCTAGTACTAAGAAGAATACAAAAAACTGACGGACGCCATAAACTACTCAGTCCATGGGAAGGTCCTTTTATTGTCACAAAAGTTACTGGACCAGGCACGTATAAGTTGATAACTGAAGATGGAAAAAAAATCAACAATACATGGCATATCAGCCAACTAAGAAAATTCTACGCGTGAAAAACAAATCAAGGAAGGATATACGTACAAGCTACAAGAGATCAACGTTTATGATAAATAAAGATGATTTTCCATGACCATACGTGTATTACTATGGATTTCCCCCAGTTGTTTTCAATAACCATGTAAACGATCATGATCAATAAAGATGGCTCTCCTCGATAACAGATGTCTTATTACGAATCTTCCCGAGTTGTTTTCACTGAGCATACCGGCTGAGAGCAAAAGAGCTGAAAAGATGCTTGAACCCGCCGATGAGAGGTAGCTAATAAGCTAACACCCGATCCAAAAAGCAAAATGGCTGAAATCACGCCTGAGCATACCGGCTGAGAGCAAAAGAGCTGAAAAGATGCTTGAGCTCGTCGATGAGGGTAGCTAATAAGCTAACACCCGATCCAAAAAGCAAAATAGCTGAAAATCACGCCTGAGCATACCGACTGAGAGCAAAAGAGCTGAAAAGATGCTTGAGCCCGCCGATGAGGGTAGCTAATAAGCTAACACCCGATCCAAAAAGTAAAATGGCTGAAAATCACGTCTGAGCATACCGATTGAGAGCAAAAGAGCTGAAAAGATGCTTGAGCCCGCCGATGAGGGTAGCTAATAAGCTAACACCCGATCCAAAAAAGCAAAATGGCTGAAATCACGCCTGAGCATACCTGGCTGAGAGCAAAAGAGCTGAAAAGATGCTTGAGCCCTCCGATGAGGGTAGCTAATAAGCTAACACCCAATCCAAAAAGCAAAATGGCTGAAATCACGCCTGAGCATAGAGCTGAAAAGATGCTTGAGCCCATCGATGAGGGTAGCTAATAAGCTAACACCCGATCCAAAAAGTAAAATGGTTGAAATCACGCCTGAGCATACCGGCTGAGAGCAAAAGAGCTAAAAAGATACTTGAGCCCGCCGATGAGGGTAGCTAATAAGCTAACACCCGAACCAAAAAGCAAAATGGCTCTACAACTAGAAGAAAGCCAGACAAGCACTCGACAAATCAAGAAAGTGTGTCAAGACAATGATCTACAAATACCGAGTTGTTTACACGGCGTATATGAAAGCTAGACAAGCACTCGACAAATCAAGAAAGTTTGTCAAGATAATGATCTACAAATACCGAGTTGTTTATACGGCGCATATGAAAGCCAGACAAGCACTCGACAAATTAAGAAAGTTTGTCAAGACAACGATCTACTAAACATGAGTTGTTTACACTGGCGCATATGAAAGCCAGACAAGCACTCGACAAATCAAGAAAGTTTGTCAAGACAATGATCTACTAAATACCAAGTTGTTTATACGGCTGCATATGAAAGCCAGCACAAGCACTCGATAAATCAAGAAAGTTTGTCAAGACAACTGATCTACTAAAACCGAGTTGTTTACATGGCGCATATGGAAGCCAAGCAAGCACTCGACAAATCAAGAAAGTTTGTCAAGACAATGATCTATAAATACCTGAGTTGTTTACACAGCACAGTTAAAAGCATGACAAACACTTGACTAAATCAAAGACATCAACAAAAAATAAAGGATTTTCATTCAAAAAAGAAGTATAATATCCTTATTACAGAGGCCAGAGACTAAAGTCAAAATACATCAAGCATCGCCATCAGGAGAAGAAATATCAATATCAAGATTGTCTACAATCCTCCTAGCCAAATCTTCGACCTCAGGCTCCATCTTTTCAACAGCATCAAGATATTCTTGACTCTCAGCTTCCTCCGCAATCTTGGACAGGGGCATCTCCAGAGCAAGAACTCGGACCTGAGCAAAAACATTTCTGGTACATAGTTGGGTGCATCTCTTCATGAACTCCTAGAAACGGGTCAGAACTTGGGGAATAAACTGAGCCCAAGATTGACCATCATCCGATGGAGTCCGGAGAAGATCGGCTACTGACCGAAATGATTTCCACAAAGCATTCTAGTTCTTAGTAGCCGTCGCCAACTTACCATTCAAGACTTCAACTGTTTTTTGGGCCTACACAAGATCCCTGTCAGCTCCATGCCTAATCAACTTGGCAAGCATGAGTTCTTCCTCAACACGAATAATTACCTCTTCAGCCCTGTTGTGGCTATTGCGAGCGAGTGTCTTCATTTCCTCAATACCCTCCAAAAGCTTTTGCTTTTCAACTCGAAGAGCTAAACCAGGCACCAAAAACAAGTCACCAGAAAGGAAAATTCGAACACAAGAGGAAACAAAAAGAACCCGCAATACCATTGCACTTATTCTTCATGGCCTCCACAGCTGCATCCCTCTGCTTTCCTGCCTCAACCACCTGGGCATGGAGAGCTTTCTCCTCCTTTTGGTGCATTTGACGCTCGGTCTCCATCTCGGCTCGGCAAAGATCAAGCTCTATTCTTAGAGCACTAACCTCATAAGACAACTTTTTCTCGGATTCAGACGAGAAAAAGAAGCCAGTATGATCCCGAGAAAAAGACTGAGCAAAAAGAGAAAGAGAAAAACAAGACATAAGAACAGAAGAAAGACGAACATCTAAAGAAAGAACTTCAGAAAAGACTTACCTGGAGCTTTTCACCAAAAGAAGTCGTGAGGGTACCCCAAGCAGCGGTCAGCTCTAACAACCGATGAGTGGCATCGAATTGTTGCACCACATCATCATCTAGACGCTGAACTGCCACTAGGAAGAGGAGCAGAGGGAGAAGCCGGCTGAGGCAAAGAAGACAAGACCAGAGCCATACCCTAGGAAGCCCTAGCTACCTCCCCAGATGGCTCCACCGCCATGGCCACGGTCACCTCTAGGGGCCAACAAATCAGCAGCAGCGGGATCAACTGGAGAACCCTATCACCCTCACTAGCCACCTCGCCGACCGCACATGCCGAGTCCAGAGACTTAGAACGTAGGGGCGCGTCAGAAGACTAAAAAGAAGTCGACTGAGGGTTGAGGGAAGGCGAAGGCCTGCAAGATGATAAAGAAAATCGACGATAAGAATATGAATCAGAGAAGGGGAAAACAGAAGCAGAGAAACATAACCAGGATTCACTCACTTAGCTATCTTCTTCTTCATAAAACCCCCAAGACCAACAGAAGACCTTAGAGGGGGAACTATAGAAGCAAAAATATCAGCCACCACCTTGCAATGGGAGTGGCGTGGTCGGAACCGGAGCTCCAGAAGAACTCGAGGTCGACGATCGCTTACTACAAGAGAATAAGGTCAAAGTCAGGACAAAAAGAAGTGTTCAACAGCAGAAAAAGCAGGAAAACAACTCACCGACGTGTAACAAGGGCCGCATCATCATCCTCCTCTTCCTCACTCTCAAGCATGGCAACCACAACGCCATCTGAAAAAGAAGAAAAGTACTCAGTTAGAGGCAAAAGCAAACAACAAAAAGACAAAACATATTAATATGCTCACCTAGGAGCATGCTACCTATAACTTGAGTACCTGGACGAGTACTCGATTGACGAGACTTCTTGGCGGCAGACAAACTAAAGAAGAACAATCTACTCGCCCCCTTTTTCTGACACTGCAGGGAGCTCGAGGAACTGGATGAGGAACATACTCTACATATGTGTCAAGAATAGCAGAAGAAACACCAAGAAACATCATAGTGGTTTGAAACTTACTGGTTAAAGATGCCCCGACAAGATTCTCTCCCAAGCTCCACAATAGTGGGGTAGTCATCAAGGGGGATCGGGTCAACAAAGTTACGCCCCAATTCCTATAAAAGAGTAAAGCAACCAGACAACAAATATTAAGCGAAATTGGAGACAGTAAAGGAAATAAGAAAAGTACTAGCACAAGAAAAAACAACTCACAGCAAGAGGCGGGTTGTTAGCACAATACTCAGAGACAGTATGCGGGACGATGCTTACTCCTTTCAACATCTTCTGAAGGCGCTCGAGTACCTCCTCTCCAGTCAGCTCAAGGGCAGGGACCATACGAGAAGGGTCCTTCGCTCTAGAGTATTCAAAACCATAGTTTTCTCGCTCCTTCAGAGGTTGAACACGGCGGCAAAGGAAACTGGAGACGATGCCAAAGCCGGTCAAGCCTTGCTATTTTCAGAGCACATATCCTCTCCAAAAATGGCTTGATCGCCTAGAGCTCATCCACCGTCATAGGATTCTTCTCCCATCGGTCGTTAACCATAGGACCAGAAGAAGAATGGACAGCAAGAGGAGGGATCATATTGGCGGCATAAAACCAGTCGGCACACCTAATCCCTCACAGAATCAACCAAATCATAATCAAAGAATCAAATCTTATGACCCTGATGAAACTGAATCCCACAGCCACCAAGAACATGGGTGTCATCGCTGTGGGGTTAGGGCTTCAGACGGAAGAAGTAACGAAAGAGAGAAAGAGAAGGAGAAATTCCAAGAAAAGTTTCACAAAGATGAACAAAGACAGAAAGATGAAGGACAACATTGGGAGTAAGATGGTTCAGGCTAATCCCAAAATAATTGAGAAAGCAATGAAGAAAAGCAGAGGCAGGAAGGCAAAGACTAGCACGGATAAAGGAGACAAAGAACAATCTCACCAGAGCCTAAGGTTGGAACCCGATGCTAGCCTGGAGCTCTTCACTCAGCAATCTCCTTGTCCTGGATTAGGTAATCACTGACCAGCTCACGCAATTGATCCTCAGTGGTAGTCGGAGCCGGCCACACCTTCTGAGCAGCCCTCATGGCCATGAATTCTTGATTTTCAATCACAGAAAGTGATGCCTCCTCGTCTACAAAGGTTGCCTAGGGACTTGCTCACGGATTTCTTCCTACCCATATACTAGCGAAAGCAATAAGGAACTGAGAAATGACAATGGTCAGGTGGCAGCGCTCAGATGACGGCGACAATGGCGACGACGGAGTAAGAACTAGGGTTTCAAGGCAAAGGCAGGGCAGTAAAGAAAAAGAAGAAAGAAGGCCTTTAAATAGATTTTTACAGCAATAAAAATGCGGCCCATTAGGCCCATTTTAACACAGGCATGTGAACGCAACGGTTCATTTCCCAACACAACTAACAAAGCTGAAATGATGGACGACACACTTCTACACAACGGTATAGTTCAACAGGGCAGATTTTAGACTTATCCATCCCGCACCAAGGCAGAGTTAACATATGGCTACAAAAAGAACTCATCAACAATGAAGCAACGAAGGGTTGACAAACAAGGAACAAAAGAACTCGGATCTTATAGAAAGAACTCAGGGAATCTCACAAACAACCAGGAAATCAGCAGAAAAAAGAATGACAACCCAGAAGACAATATTCTTTCTATTATAAATGACTTCAAAAATTACAAGATTACACTATCTTACAAGATCCAACGAACTCGGTACCACGACGAACAAGATAGCAAAAAGGAACCTAGACACAACTAGGCTCCGGAACGACTACGTGTTCCAAATCGCTACTCGGTAGAACAAACCGCACTCGGCTACACTGTTTTCTTCAAAGGACGGATACATAACATCCGAGGCAGGAAGTCAGTAGCACGGTGGGGCAACATGGAACAGGGAAGCCCAGCAGGCATCTGTCTACCCAAGTCTGACGTGACACTAGATTAGGCAGTTGATCTGCACCGGGCAGTCGCAGGGCAAGCAAGGGGGATTTACCCTAGAATAGCTGGATGAAGGAACATATCCCACATCACAAGACTTCCTCCAACTACCGCAACGTACCTCCTGGTACAATGCCACTACGAGATTAGTCTACCTCTAATCTCTATCACAAGACTCCCTCTAGCTATGACAAGATATACAAGAGCTACGAGATATGCCCAGGGGCTGCTCTACTTCAGAAACTATCATATTCATGGCTACGAAGATTTCAGACCACTCAACAAAATGCTCGATGAATCAAAATAGCACACCAGGAGGGTATTTATAGACCAAAGAAGCGGTGCACATGGACTAGGAGCACCAACAGAACAAACCTAACAAAGGGCATAGTGAAAAGACATAATTCAATGAAAGAGGACTCAGGCGTGAAGGAACAGTACTCAAGGACAAGCATATTCGAAAGGATATACCAACACTGTACAACTCGTGAGCAAACGGCATTTACACTCAACCACTACCATACAACCACATCTGACAACAGTAGACTACCAGAGAATATGCCTAAGACCCTGCACCCGAGTTCTTTTTGGGTAAAAGAACCTAGGATATACGCTCGGAGGCTGCAACAGAAGAGGTTTTTTAGCTCTTTTGAACAACATAAGATGCGAGACCCTCCAGCTCCTTGTTCCAAATAGCAAGAGGCTCAGGGGCTACACTCAGTGAGTGCACTTTTTTCCTTGAAAAAAGCGCACTGTCACCCAGAAGATTTCTTCAAGATAAACAACTTCAAGGACTCATGTCAAAAAGAACCCGGACCAAGCAATATCCGAGTTCTTTTTGATAAAAAACTTGGACGAGGAATCAAAACAATTTCAAGACAAGACCCTCCAGCTTCTTGTTCCAAATAGCAAGAGGCTTGGGGGCTGCACTCAGGTGGATGTATTTTTCTTAAAAAAGCACACACCAATCGAAGATCCCAAGAAGTGCTACACGGTTTCACTCAGGAAAGCACTCGGACAACACTTGTTCCTACTCAGCAAGACCTGAAGGAACAAGATGAGGATTCCAGAGCTCAACCATAAAGTGCTCAGGGGCTTTTCGATATGGGACCCACCGGATACCCCATAATGCAGGGAGAAGATCTAGTCTAACTAGGATTTCTTTCCCTGTAAACTTAGTAGTAGTATTATTCTGTAATCCTACTGAGGAATCTTATTGTAAATCGACTAGGACTCTAGGCCTCCGGACTATATAAAGGAGGGTGGAGTTCCTAGAGAAGGAACTGAGGCAACACAACACTTGACAATCAATCCAACACAAAGGCTAACGCCGACTGGACGTAGGGCTATTACTCGATCACTGATCGAGGGCCCGAACCAGGATAAATCGACTATCTCTTGTGTTTACCATCGAGTTCTACATACGCTGAAGCCCGAACAAACTGCCCCGGGTACCCCCATGGCAGGCTATCGGTGGTGAAACATCGACAGAATTGAACTCGGGACTTTGAGGTACTACTAAGACTTTTGTAACTACTAGGCTACTAGGCCCTTTCATAGACGCTATACATATATTTGTACAAAACAAGGATTACCGGATAAAAGGGATCATCTAACAATATGTCTAAGAACTAAATTTATATCTATATATTTATATTGATGAATCAAAATTCCATTTTTTATCTCTCTTTAACACTTAGACAGTGGACACTTTTTCTCACCCTATTTTTTTATTTGATCCAAACTTATGATACATACTCATACGAGTTAGAACAACTCACTTCTAGTGATGATTGATATACGGTCCAATTTCAATACGTATTGGGCCACACTCTTCATCATATCTCATATGTGACCTAGACTTTTTTTAATATAATGGAAATAAAAGTTCCTAGCTTCATCATTCCTCTATGAGTAAGAATAGAGGAATAATCAGACCAATTATTACAAACTCACACTAAAGTGAAAAACCAAGGAACCACTCCTGATGTTTAAGATGATAAATGAAACTCAGCCATGAGAAGCAAACAAAAACATGGCACTAGACTATAAAAGCCTACATGCCTCCACAAAGGGATGTCTTGTGTTCATCTAAGCGCTCTAATTGAGTCTAGAATCGGAGCTAATATGTCCCGTGGAAAATTACCTGCAAAAAGTTTGTTTTTGACATTTGTGGAAAACGAAATTGTACAAGAACAGCTCGTGTCTAACTGATGATAGGAAGTCGTATTTGGGTTTCATCGCAACACATGAGCACCTTTGCTAGTTAGAACTAACTGTGGTCTGTAATGGACCAAGAGAAGGCAAGGGGAGGATCTGCAACCTATGGCTATTGAGGCTCCAGCCTTGGTCTAGCCAAAACAAAGCGATACTCCTCTTAGGGCCCAGTTTGATAGAGATTCACTAGCTCTAGATTCACCAAATCTAGCTCCACTCTACCAAAAAATTTCCAAACACTCCAAATCCACTAAATTCGGATTCACCAAAATAGTGGATCTAGAGGCCAGATTCACCAATTCGGTGGAGCTCCTCAAGGGGTGCTCCACAAACTCAAGTTTGGTGGAATTGAGAAAAATTACCCACCACTGTCACTTGTTACAGAAACAGTTCGATTTTTTCTTTCGCATCTTCCCCATCATGTCTTCTTCCCCATCCGTTCGCATGACCAGCCCCGCCGCTGCGTTGCCCCGGCCGCGAGGGAGCCCCGGCTGCGAGGGAGCAGCCTCGCCGCACTGAGTCACCCTAGCCGTGAGGAAGCCGTCGTCCATCCGCGCCTCACCACAGCCGGCCTGTACGAGATCTGCAAGCTCCGCTAGAACCTGCCTCCGGCTCCGGCTGTGCCGCGCCCAGCCATACTAGGACCGGGCACGAGCTTCACAAGCCTCATGTTCACTTGGTCCATCCACACCACCACCATGGCCGGGCGTGCCACGCCCTGCCCGTGTGCCCTAGCCCGTGCCTCCCCGTAGCTATACCACCTTGACGCCGCGGCCATGGTCACCGGTCCACCGGCACACGTGTCCAGCAGGAGCCCCCTCCCGTCGAGCCGTTCTCTATCCTAGGACCACACGGGTCAGGCGTTGCTCGCCACCGGTCTTGCCCTACCTCGGGCTAGGCCCTCGCCGTCGGGTGGCCGCGCCGGCTCGTGTGGGCACCGTGTACTGCCGGTCCCACCCTCCCTCAGTCGGGATTCGACCACCGGTCGGTCCTCCCCTGCTTAGGCCTGAGCCGGCCGAAGGAAGAAGAAAGCGTTTTTTTTCTTTTTGCCTCCTGAATGCGTGGGGTCTGGAAGAAACTTTCTTTTTAGAGCAACTTGAAGAGATTCGCTATATCCTTCCTAAATGCTAGGAATAGAGATTTTGGTAAAAAAACCCTCCAATAGCTTTTCTAAGTGGTTATTTAAATATAGCCATCTTCTATTTTCGGATTTTTCGCTAGTCAAAAACAGAAAACAAGAATAGCTCTCTGGAGTGCCCACGAGATATAGAAAAAATGTTGGAGAATGAAAGGATATAGAAAGTGATTTTTATATAAATGACTCTCTGAATAATAATTTAGAGAGTGAGATTTAGAAAGGCTCCTAGATGCTCTTAGACATTGACATGTAGGGCCTACAAATCTGGCTATTCCAAAAAAAATGATCTTGCGTGAATCTAGAGCTACCGTTTACCTAAACAGGTCATTCAGTAGATTCATATATCTCAGCTCCACTGAGGAGTTGATCCACGGTGAATTTTAGATCCGATTCACCTTTTGCAGCGGTGGACCTCTACTAAACTAGGCTCTTAGGGTGCGTAGGAATCCAGATTCTCATAGAAACATTTTGGATTCAGATTCTCTCAAGAAACATTTCTGGTGAAGAATCTGAATCGCTGAAGCTGTTTGGCTGTTAGGTTGGATTCGGATTCCAAAAAATATTTTTTTAAATAAAAATTACATAAATAAAAATATGCTCCAAAAAAATTCTATACTTTTTGTGGGTGAAGAACAACTTAATTGCAACCCATTTTAGTGTGTTGTACTTCTAAAGTATTAACTAAAAAAATAAAATGACTATTATATAGGGCAAATTAAAAATAGAATCGGTAGAAATCAGCGTGTGTCCGTTTCACGTTCTCACGTAGAAAACCAGAATCGTTTCAGATCCGATTAATGCACCGACGCACCTGTTTGGCACCGTTTCTAGTCTAGTGATTCAAATCAGAAACAGAACCGTTCCATCTATCCAAAGGCGACGTTAAATTTTCTCCCTCAATAGCCTGGGAAACTCTGACCTACAAGGCCCAGCCCTACCCGACCAGACGTCCTTGTTGGAGTTTAGTCCTACATCGTATAGTGATGGTGGGGGAGCACAACATATAAGGCAGGAGAACACTCACCTATCAGCCTAGTCTTTTAGGTTGAGTAAGCCCAAGGCCTTATATATTGTAGCTCCGGTGGACCTGGAACCTGTGGGAGTGCAGGCTCGTGGTAACGAGCCGGGCCGGCTGTAAGCTAGCTCCAAGATCGTGAACTCGGTGGTCACCACCGGTTCCAACAATTGGTATCAGAGCAGGTACCCATGGTTAGGAAAATACTAAACCCGATAAAAAAAATCTCGAGTGTTGGGGTTTAGTCCCAACCCAAAAGACTAGCCTAATAGGTAGGGGTTATCCTGCCTTATATGTTGTGCTCCCCCTACCATCGCTACACGATGTGTGACTAAACCCCAACAGTCCTAACGTCCAGCCATGCTCGGCCATTCTCTCCCAACCTCCATCTCTCTCGCTAAATCTGCGAGCCTTTGGCAGCGACGCTCGCTCCCGTTATTCTGTTCCATTGTTCCGCATCTTACCTTGTCCTCAGAACGTCGTGTCGGTCCCCTGCTAGTGCTCGTTGATCGGCCTCACCACCTAGGCCCGAGTCAGTAGGAGGCCAGGAGCCCTCATCGCCTGCTTGGGGTTTCAACTCCTATGTGTTGTGGCCTGGGCATGGGGCACCTGGTGGCTGGCGGCCTGGCGCAGTGAGTCAGAGAGGCCACAGGCCAGGGGCTTAGGGGCAGGGCATGCAAAGAGAGCCAAAGAGGCCAGACCATCTGCTGAATGCTGCTCTTCATTTTCTAATTTCCAGTCTTCACTCTTCGTTGTTATGTCTTATGTGCTTTCATGTTGCATCTTAGGTAAACTGTTAAACATTAAGTACCTATTCATCATTTCATCCCATTTTAGTTGGTGATTGTCAATATGAATTTCTAGTTGCATGTCAGGACCCCTGACACTGAAGATGATCAGGCTGACGAAGAGGAGAGGACTGAAGAAGGGAAGGATGATGAAGCGGCCTTGGGCTGAGCCAACGCTGGTAGGCCCACAAGACCAAGCAAGCCCAACCCAAAATACTTTGGCCCACAGTGGAAGGTGGCGTAGAGGAAAGGAACGTTGCCGTGAACGAGTACAAGAGGAGAACGACATCGTGGGGAAGGAGTTGAACAATGGAGTGAGATTGTGAGAAGCTTAGGCTTGGCCGGCGTGCCGAAAAAATTGTAAAAATGACACGAAAGATTGACTCTTGTTCACTGCTTCCGAGCGGTGTTCGTGAGATCCCATAGGTCCGCACCGAGGTTGAGTTGATTAGCAGAAGGATCCCAACCCGTTCTGTTTGTCCGCATCGCTAACCTACCCGATTCGTCCATTCTAGGCGGCGCCGCCGGAGTACTTGCTTCGCCCTGCAGTATCTCACCAGAGATCAGAAGAGAGTTGCGGCGATGGAGCAACAATTGGGGGATCTCACTACTCTGCTTCAGGGAGACGCAAACTCAGAACCTAGTCGATCAAGCGAGCTCTCGACGACAACACCGCTGTGCTAAAGGACTTCGCAAGCTAGAGGCCACAAGTGGATACCAAGGTGGACTGAACTCGCTTCATCGGTGCAGAACCTTCAGATCAAGGTGGATCAGATGGCGTGTTCGCCCTGTTCATCCGCCGCCAACTGATGCCAGCCTTCGCCACCGAGGAAATCGATCTGACGAAGTCCGCCGCTCCTGCATCATCGGCTACTTCTTCTGGTGCAAATTCGGGGCCAGCTGTCGGCCACGGCTCTGCACTTCATCACCGGGGTTCTAGGCAATGGTGTGGTCACCACATTCCTGCTACCCCCTGGTCACAGGTGCGAAATCCAAGTATGACATGTATTCTACACCCTATTCTGTTCATGAATCTCTGTGGCATCATGCCCTGCATCACCCGGCAAATCTGCATTCTGCTATACCTCCCATGGAGTTCCCTAAATTTGATGGCACCAATCCTAAGTTCTGGAAGAAAGATTGTGAAAGCTATTTTGAGATTTATGCTGTCCCTAGTAATCTGTGGGTCAAATATGCTGTCATGAATTTTGTGGGTTCAGCATCCTTTTGGAAACACTCGGTAGAAGCCTTTTTGCATAGAGCCAGTTGGTCTGATCTTTGCCATGCTGTTTGTGAGCGTTTTGATAGGGACCAACAAAACCATCTGCAGCGTCAATTTTTCCGTGTTAGACAGCATTCCACAGTTACTGAGTACATTGAGCGTTTTGATGAGCTCATCCATCAGCTTATGGCTCATGATCCCACCATTAGTCCATCCTTTATAGTTAGTCGTTTCATAGACGGTCTTAAATATGAAATTAAGTCTGTTGTTATTATTCAGAGGCCATCGAGTTTGGATACTGCTTGTTCTTTAGCTATGTTACAGGAGGAGGTGTTGATGGGGTTTTCAAGAAAAGATACTCGCCGTTATGACCTTTCACCATCTTTCAAGTCTTCTTCACCCAATCATTCAGTGGGGTCTTTCAATTCTTTCAGACCACCATTGCCGGTCATTGCTCCTAATGATAGGAAAACCATTGATAACAGCAAGACAGTCAGTTGAAGAAAAGTTGTCTGCTATTTGAAATTATCATCGAGCTAAAGGTCTTTGTTTCAAATGTGGGGAAAAATGGAGTCCCACACGTAAGTGTGCTAATACTGTATCTTTGCAAGTGGTTGAGGAGCTCTGGCAATTCATTCAAGATGACACTGTTCTAGTCCATTCTCCAACTGAAGATTCTTTCAGGGGAAGATTTGATGGCTATCTCATTGAATGCAGTTCAAAGATTAGATGGTTAGAGTTGTATATATAGCTTTCCACTCCAACTCAGTGAAGTGAGAGTTCAGTTTTGCCATCTCATCTACAAAGTTCCAGCCAATGCTGGTGCTTGTGCTATGTGTATGCACTCTGTTCTCCCTCCCTCTTCTACCTCCAGCCGTAGTGTGTGTGTGAGAACACCGGTGAGCGGTCAGCTCACCCCCTGTGGGAGATCTAGGGACTAACAAGTGGTATTAGAGCCGTACAAGCACCGTCGTCGGACTAACAGCTAGCGATGATGGACGGTTCGGAAGTGGGCGATAGTAGTGGCGCTGCTGTGGCTGCCCAGCTAGGATAGGAGGTTGTCGTGCGCACGGTGCAGAAGGTCAGTGGCACTAGTTGGCCGATGTTGACTCGCACCAACTATGGCGAGTGGGCGGTGACCATAAAGGTTAAGCTCAGAGCCCAATAGCTCTGGAATGCCATTGACAAGGGCACCGACAACAAAAAAGGTGACATGTTAGCGTTGGAGGCTATCCTTACTGCTGTGCCAGTGAAGTACAGGGAGCCATTGGGGGCGAAGAACTCTGCTAAGGAGGCGTGGGAGGCCATTACAGCGATGCGCGTCGGCTTCGATCGCGCAAAGAAGACGACGGTCCAGCTGCTGAAGCAGGAGTATGCCAATCTCAAGTTTAAGGATAGTGAGTCGGTGGAGGACTTCTCCCTCCGCATGCAGTCGCTCATCAGCAAGCTGAGGAGTCACGATGTCACCACCGATGAAGAAGAGGCGGTCTCCAAGTACCTCTACTCCGTGCTGGTGAAGTACATCCAGATTGCTCTCTTCATAGAGACGATGCTGGACTTGTTCACCCTCACCATTGAGGATGTGACAGGTCATCTACGGACGGTGGACGTGCGCATGGAGCAGGCCACAGCAACGATGGACAGCGGTAAGCTGCTGCTGATAGAGGAGGAATGAGCTGCTCGGATGAAGGAGAAGAAGTCCGAGGAAGCCTCCTCCAGCCGTGGTGGCGATGGCAAGCGCCACAGCAAAACTTCTTTGAAGAAAAAGAAGAAGAAGGTCGACCCCAACGCCTGCCGGTACTGCGGAAAGATGGGCCATTGAACAAAGGAGTGCCCAAATAGCAAGCAAGAGAAGAAGACTGAGGCTCATTTAGCGTAGGCTGATGAGGATGATGAGGCCACTCTCCTGATGGCAACGTTCTATGCACTGCATGACGTTGAGACCAAGGAGAAGGGAGAGGTGATGGTAGTGGAAGGGCACGATAAGACTCTAAAGACTGTCAACCTCGACGAACCGTGCGCCCAACTCCACCTCGGACGTGTGGGCGGTGAGCAGGAGCAGCGGGGGTACTTGGACTCCGGCGCCAGCAACCATATGATAGGCTCTAAGGCAGCCTTCTCCGAGCTCGACGGCAACGTGACTGATACGGTGAAGTTCGGTGACGGCTCAAGGGTGGCAATCTGAGGACGTGACACCATCATCTTTAGGTGCCAGAATGGTGAGCATCGCACGCTATCGGATATATATTACATCCCACAGCCATGTTCAAGTATCATCAGCATTGGCCAGCTAGATGAGAGTGACAGCGAGGTACTGATCAAGGATGGCGTCCTTAGGATCAGGGACCGAGAGCAGCGGCTTCTTGCCAAGGTGAAGAGGTCCTAGAATCGATTGTACCTACTTGACTTGAAGGTGGAGCAGCCGGTGTGCCTGGCAACATGGCACACCGAGGAGCCATAGCTATGGCATACCCGGTTCAACCATCTTAGCTTCGACGCGCTCGGTCGACTGGAGAAGATGGTCCGAGGGCTGCCCCATATCAAGCACGCAGGCAAGCTGTGTGATAGCTGCCTAGCTAGGAAGCAAAGGAGGCTACCGTTCCCAAAGGTGGCCAAGTATCGCGCGGTGGATGCTCTCAAGCTCATCCACGGTGATCTCTATGGGCCAATCACGCCAGCTACAAACGGTGGTCGACGGTACTTCCTCCTACTCATAGATGATTGCAGTCGCTATATGTGGCTACAACTCCTGATGAGCAAGGACGAGGCGGCGAAGGTGATCAAGAGGTTCCAGGCGTGGGTGGAGGCAGAGTCTGGAAAGAAGCTACGCGTGCTGAGGATAGATCGCGGCGGTGAATTCACTTCGGTGGAGTTCGCTGCGTACTGCGTAGATCAGGGTGTGGTGTGACACCATACCGCGCCATACTCGCCACAGTAGAATGGTGTGGTGGAGCGGCAGAACCAAACGGTGGTCGGTATGGCTCGATCCATGATGAAGGCCAAGAGCATGCCGACAAGGTTCTGGGGTAAGGCAGTGACCACCGCAGTGTTCATCCTCAACCGCGTGCTCACAAAGGCCCTGAAGGACGTGACGTTGTTCAAAGCTTGGTATGGGCACAAGCTGAGTGTGTCCTTCCTCCGGACATTCGGTTGCATCGGCTACGTCAGGAAGACAAAGTCGGTCCTCACCAAGCTAGAGGATAGGAGCACATCGATGGTGCTCTTGGACTACGAAGAAGGTACCAAGGCGTACCGGCTCTATGACCCACCTAGAGGTAAGGTGGTTATCTCATGCGATGTCGTGTTCGACGAGAAGGCGGCCTAGGACTAGGACAGTCTGAGCATGGGGGAAGCTGGCGACTTCATCAGCACCTTCGTCGTTGAGCACTTGGTCATCCACGGTCGTGGAGACACTAGAGAGGAGGTGCCAACCACTCCAGCAACAAAGCTGAGCACTCCTAGGATGGTGCCAAGCACTCCGGGAGAGGTGCCGAGCACTCTAGGAGTGGTGCCGAGCAGTCCTGCAGTGGTGCCAACCACTCCAGGATGGGTGCCGAACGCTCCTGTAGCGAAGCCAAGAGGTCTTGCAGTGGTGCCGACCATTCCAAGACTGGTGTCGAGCACTCCTATAGTGGTACCAACCACTCTAGGAGTGGTGACGAGCGGTCCAGGAGTAGTGCCAAGCACTGCAGTCGAGGTGCCGAGCACTCCTGGTGCTATGCCGACCACTCTGGCAGAACATGGGACTCCATCGACGCCGATCGAGTTCGCCTCACCTCCAAGTGACATCACTGAGTTCGTGGATGCCTTCCACGACGGTAAGAAGGTACGGTTCCGTAGGCTGGACGACATCATCGGTGGCACAGGGTCCTCGGGCCTGGCGGGTCGGCTGCTCAATGACCCAGAGCTACTTCTCGTCAGTGCAGAGGAACCACCCACGTTCGCGCTGGCCGAGCGCGATGCAAATTGGCGACGGGCGATGCTAGAGGAGATGAAGACGATCGAGGAAAATAAGACTTAGGAGCTCGTCGATCCACCTCCAGGATGTAGTTCGATTGGCCTGAAGTGGGTATACAAGGTCAAGCGGGATGAGCATGGCGCCATTGTCATGTATAAGGCGCGCCTCGTCGCCCGTGGCTTTGTTCAGCGCGAGGGCATCGACTTCGAGGAAGTCTTTGCACTAGTAGCGAGCATGGAGTCTATTCGACTGCTGCTGGCTTTGGCAGCAGCGAAGGACTGACACGTCCATCACCTAGACATAAAATCGGCCTTTCTCAACGATGAGCTGGCTGAGATGGTCTTCGTCAGGCAACCTCTGGGTTTCGTCGTCAAGGGAGCGGAGCACAGGATGCTTCGACTGCGCAAGGCGCTCTACAGGCTGCGGCAGGTCCCACGAGCGTGGAACGCCAAGCTTGACACCACGCTGGGCGAGCTTGGGTTCACATGGTGCACAACCAAGCACGCGCTCTACACACGGCGACGGAGAAGGAGGAGCTCATCGTCGGTGTGTATGTGGACGACTTGATCATCACCGACGCGCGTGCGGAGGACATCGATAGCTTCAAGCGTGAGATGGCGGCTCATTTTTGAATGAGCGATCTCGACGTGCTCTCCTACTACCTCGGCATCGAGGTGAGACAGGGGAAGAAGGCGCTCATGCTCGGTCAGAGTGCGTATGCCTCAAAGCTGTTGGAGCGGAGCGACATCGCTGAGCGCAAGCCATGCGTGACTCCGATGGAGTAGCGGCTAAAGCTGACGAAGGCCAGTACCCCCGTGAAGGTAGATGCAACACTCTACCGGAGCATCGTCGGCGGTCTACGCTACCTAGTCGACATGAGGCTGGACATTGCGTTCGCTATGGGCTACGTCAGCCACTTCATGGAGGATCCCCGAGAAAATCATTGGACCGCGATGAAGCGGCTGCTGTGCTACGTCAAGGGGACGGTGGATCAGGTGATCGTCTTCCCCAAGATCGGTGGAAGTGGGCTGCAACTCACTGTGTTCAACGATGCAGACATGACGGGGGACATCGACGGATGACAGAGCGCCTCTGGCGTGTTCGTCTTCCTCGGGTCGACTCTAATCTCATGGTTGTCGCTGAAACAGAAGGTGGCATCGTTGTCCACGTGCGAAGCAGAGTAGTGGCGACGGCCATAGCGGCGTGCCAAGCTGTGTGGCTGCGCCGGCTGTTGGGCGAGCTGACCGGTGTGGAAGCTCACCCACCAGCACTGATGGTGGACAACCAGCCCGCCATCGCCCTCGCGAAGAATCCGGTTCTCCATGACCGGAGCAAGCATATCGACGTCAAGTTTCACTTTCTCAGGGACTGTGTCGATGGAGGGCAGATCGTCATCGAGTTCGTCAAAACTGGTCGGCAACTCGTGGACGTCATCATAAAGCCACTCGGCTGTCTTCGATTCACGGAGCTGAAGAAGATCGGCATGATGGAGGTTCTAGGGTTAGTAACTGGATTAGGAGAAGAATTATAAAGTAATCTGCTGCTCTCCCTCTGTACGCGCGGCAGAGCCAGGCACCGAAAGGGCTCCCCTGCTGCTGTACTGTAGCCGCGGCAGGGGCAGGAGCTGAAAGTCTCCCCTGCCGCACTGTAGCCACAGCAGGGGCAGGCGCCAAAGTCAGTCATGTTGTCATATCTAGTCACTGTAGCAGCATGACAGCCTGACATGTCTGTGTATTAGGATTAGATAGGCAGAGTTGTATATATAGCTTCCCACTACAACTCAGTGAAGTGAAAGAGTTCAGTTTTGCAATCTCCTCTGTAGAGTTCCGGCCAACGCTGGTGCTTGTGCTGTTTGTGCGCTCTGTTCTCCCTTCCTCTTCTACCTCCAGCCATAGTGTGTGTGTGAGAACGCCGGTGAGTGAACGGCTCACCCCTACGGGAGATCTAGGGACTAACAGAATACATGTTAATTGAGTTTAGCTTTTAGTCATATTTTGGAAACACATGCTGTTTATTTAAGCTGTGTTTAATCACTGATTTAACCAATGTTTGTCGTTGCATGTTCTGGATTTTGTGTGTGAAAAATGCCAATTGTTGCATGGTACTGAACTGGTGCTATTTGTTTGATTCAATCCAATACAGTAGTCTCTGCTCGTTTCCTGGGATGGATTCACTGGCTCACTGTAGCGATAGGGCGGAGGTGGCCAGCAGACACCAGCGGACGTGTACTGCAGCACTTCGCGGGCTGCAGCACCAACCCACAAAAAAATAGCGGCAGCATGTGGGCTGCCGCATTAGCTCTCTTATAGGACTTGCGGCTCCAGCGGACGTGGGGTGGGTGGGCCGCCCACCGCCGCCCCATTTGCATCCTTAATCAAGAGTGAATGTAAATGGAAATTGTATTCCTGTGAAACAAATTTATTGTGCCGACATTTGTTGTATATTCTGAGGCAGTGAAGTTGCCTGCATTTCAGGAGGCGAAGGATGATTTGTCTATACAAGAGAATAGTTAAAATAGACATTATATTAGTTGTCTAGTAAACATAGATGCCAGTGATAATAAGGTTTGATGGGGAAGAGGTGGCGATGAAAGTGCCAAGATCAGAGCGTAGGCGGCTTAACGGGGTAGTAATCTACACCTTTTGGAACATTTGGAAAGAGAGAAATAGAAGAATCTTTGACAACAAGATACAGACAGTGCCGCAGGTGGCAGCAAAGATAAAGGAAGATATAGAGCAAAGGAAGAGAGCACTCGATTATGTGTAACCGATGCCCCCTCACCTTTTGGGCCGTGTGTTTCCCTAACTTGCATGCTTGTGGGGGGTTATTCCTAACCTCGATTGCTTTAGTTTGTACATAAACTCTCTTTTCCCCAGCTTAATTGAAAGGCAGAGCTCCTGCCATTGCGTTCAAAAAATAATAAGGTTTGATTGTTCTGATGGTAAATGATAGTGACATGGCCTCTGCCATATTGTGTTTCATGAACGCCATGCATGTGTATTTTTAGAGAATTTGAAAACATGTTTGATCAATGAGAACGACAACTATGGTTTTGTGAAATAGTATGTTTTTCTCGCATACCTGTGGAGTTTTTTTGTGTATATATTCAGGCGGTGGAGTTGTCTGCGCATGAGAAATTGTGGACTGATCTTCCTGTACATATGGTGATAGAGGAGAGTTAAAATGCAAATTCCATTCGGCTATCAGTAAACATATATGGACTGCTATTGGATCATATTTCCTATATCTGCAAGATGTGCTTCTGTTGAAACCTAGTCTGGATGTGGGAGGTAGTGGCAATCAGAACAGCTGCTCCTACGGATGCTCTCTTTTTGGTGAGAACAATCTGAGTTACGGGGGTTGTCGATATTTTCTGCCACGATATAGACATAATTAAATAAACATGGAATGCTGAAGGATGGTTGTGAGTATGTGTGTGTGTGTTGGGAGGGGGGATGTGTGTCTGTGCGCTTAATGTGTGAATCTGAAATGATAACAATGAAAAAATGTATTAATGTGTGATGCTTGATTCTCAGGTAAGGGAACTATGTCTCCAATGCCTAAAACAGCATCAACTTGATAGATAATGCCGATTCTTTGTAGTGAAATGGTTGAGACACTGACACGAAGCTCAAATTGTCTTCCATAAAAAGCTGTAATCCGAGTTGGCAGAAATGCACTGATTATCCGTAGCAATGAGGGCATCAGGCATTCCAACTATTTCCTCTACTATAGAACCAAAGAACAACAGATCAGGCACATTGCTGTAGTTCAGTGAGTTTGCAGGGTGTACTGCAATTACAGCCAGTCAGTACCTATATGTATAGCAATGTGTTTAGCAATATGAACTTTTTTGTGATGAAAGCATCACATATACACTAAGGAAGATAACAATACGACAATAAACTTGCTGACCTTGGTTCACCGCTTGTTCCAGAGTTTTATTGCATATGCCACAGGCTGGGTACCACCATGATTGGTCGGTGAGCAGACTCTTTACTTGAACTCTGACGATACATCTATTGCCATGTTTAATAAGTATAAGGTTTAGTAGGGAGTTAGGGACCTCAGTAAAGCTAGAACTATCAGAAAGCAATGTGCTTACGTAGATAACATGAGGAATATAAAACTTGGAGAGCTCTGCAACTGTTATGTTCTGTGGCGCTACCTGGTTCATGCTTGATCCACAGCCCGATCGGCTGGGGCTGGCTGGCCAGCCCCCTCACATGGATACTATTTACATGAACCAGCCAGCAGCTCTCACATAAACGAATCAACAACGATACGAACCAGCCAACCGAACATGCTGCCAAAGTCCAATCCATGTGGCCACAGGAGTTCGACCAATGCAGCTACCAGGGGAAGCAAGCCACCGGAATTCCGGAAAGGACCTATATGTACAACAATAATAATCGATGGAACACAGGCTGACAAAAACAAAAAGGACAAAACAGCAACCCATGCACAATAAAAGTAGTTGAAAGGCACAGAGCAAGCAGGCCAAGTAGTAGTCCTAGGCACGGCCGTGGAACGAACCCCCTTCTCTCCTGGCGACACTACAAGAGCGCTCAAGACGCCGAGCATCGGCGCCTCGGCGGCAGCTGGCGACCGCGACGCGTGCGCAGGCAGCCAGAGTGCCAGACCAGGGCCAGCGCGGTGCGGCGGGAGCTTGGTAGCGGGGGGGTTGGCCGGCCGAATTCTTTACTATTTGGCCCTTTTTCAAAAGTTTCTCACAAATAGACCCCTGGCGGAAAGAATTCCGGAAATAGACCCTTGGCTCGGCGCCAGAGTGACTGGCGCCGAGCTCGGCGCCACGGTCACTGGCGCCGAGCTCCTGGGCACGGGGAAATGGCCTGCCAGGGGGCTCGGCGCCAGAGTGACTGGCGCCGAGCTCGGCGCCGTAGATCTTGGCGCTGAGCTCGGCGCCGGTCACTCTGGCGCCGAGCCCCCTAAATATCTGCCGCCCCACCTTTCTTCTTCTCCATCTCGCCCTAGCCGCCCCTGCCCGCGCCGTCGCCGCTCCACCGCCGCGCCTGCGCCCGCCCGCCCACGCCGCGCCGCCGTCGTGGCTCCGGCGGCTGAGCCCGCGCCCTCGCCGCGCCGCGTCGTCTCTGCTGCTCCGGCGGTCGAGCCCGCGCCCTCGTCGTGCCGCGCCGCTGCTGCTCCCTCGCCCGAGCCCGCACCGCGCCGCCGTGCCCTCGCGTCGTTGCCCGTGGTTGGCTGCAGCGCTGTGCTGCCACGCCCTCCACCGCCGTCCTCGCCTTAGCCTCACCTTGGTCTGCACCGGCGGCCTCGGCCTCGCCCCGCCTTGCCCCCTCCACCGCCGGCTTCGCCCAGCCTTGCCGCCGTCCACCGCCAGCGTGCCTCTCGCGCCCGTCGAGCCGGACTCGCCGCGCGGAGCGCCGGGCACCCTACGGCCGCCGCGCGCCACCTCTGTCGTCGGCCACACCACCGCGGGCCTGGATCTTCGCCTTGACCTATGCCCGTCGTCCGTGGACTCGGAAAGGTAAAAATTATGAATATGCAATGTACCTATTTAGTTGGTGTTTGTTATTATTAGTTACTGTGATGACTCAGTGTCGGTGCGGGGCCCACGGGATACCCCGCAAGGAAGGGAGAAGAACTAGCCTAACTAGGATTCTTCCCCTGTAATCTTAGTAGTAGTATTATTCTGTAATCCTACTAGGAACTCTTATTATAAACCGACTAGGACTCTGGCCTCCTGACTATATAAAGGAGGGTGGGGCTCCTTGGATTGGGAGTTCAGAGAACAATTGTACAACACAACACTTTACGATCAATCCAACGCAAAGGCTAACGCCGATTGGACGTAGGGCTATTACTCGATCTACGATCGAGGGCCCGAACCAGGATAAATTGAACTATCTCTTGCATTAACCGTCGAGTTCCGCATACGCTGAAGCCCGAACGAACTACCCCAGGGACCCCCGTGGTAGGCTATCGATGGTCAAACATCGATAGCTGGCGCGCCAGGTAGGGGCTTTCGGTGAATTTGCACCCGAGAGCTCGACGGACCTCGACAACATGATCTTCTCGACGGGATCAACCTTCATCTTCGGTTCATGGATCTGTGAGGCAGGCGACGACAGCAAGCTCCAAGGCCGTCTCCTCGAAGATTCAGATCATCATCAGGACTTTTCCATTTCGGCGACAACGACAGATTAGCTTGCTGGAAGATTCGCGTAGCTCGTAATGTCCAATCCAACTCGGATTCCGTGACTTCACGCATCCAATTCAAACTTGAGTTCCGCTTCTGAGACGAAGTCTTATCCGAGTTCTTTTAGAAAACCGAGTTCTTTTCTGACAAAGCTCCGAAACATGACGTCAACCTATCAAGAATACTACTCAGAGTACTCTTAGAGAACTTCAAAGAAGTCGGGTCCTCTTCTGTTCAGACTCCACAACATGGCAACATCTTATCAGACATGGCCCAAAGGATCCACCTATCCCGTGCTTAGAATGCCGCTGAAAGGAGCCCAGGAAGGTCTCGTTTTAACTATAACATCTCAAGACTACATCGTTCACTGGCCAGATACTGTTCCTAAGGATGATGGCACCCAACTAGTCGATGATACGACAATAGCAACTCTACCCTACCAAGAAGGAGACTCGATCTATGACCTTGAAACCTCTACTGAAGTTATCAATAGCTCTGGCAGTGTAGAAATCAACGACGATGATAGAACAACTCACGCTAGAGAAGTATTCATGATTCGCCGTCTTCGATCACCATTGATCCCCCAGAAGTACCCGACGTTAGGTCTTCAGATGAATCTGAATCCAACATATCACCATTTATCCAGGGGCACGATGGTGAGACTAAGAGTCAGAGGCAAGCAAGAGAAAGAAAGAACAAATTAAAACAAGGACGTCAACGCCGTGCTAAGCAGCGACAGGACACTTGGATCAAATATAAGTCAGATCTAGCCGAGTATAACAGAAAAAAATCAGAGCGAGAGGTCAAAGAAGGACGAGCAGCGAATACACCCTACGATAAGATCCGAGAAGCACTAGAAGAACTCAGGGCGACTTCACATCCCAATGAAAAACAAGAACAACTTTAGGATTTCCTCCGATCAACAATCCTAAGGACGCATGACGGAAGGGCCCGCTCAAGACTACCAGACAGGTCAACATCTCATGAAAAGGAAGATCAAAATCAAATGAAGTCCACCTTCGAGAGACTCGGACCAAGCGGAAGTCACAACGGAGAAAGTAGAAGAAATCATAATCAAAAAGACCAGGTTGAACAAATAAGGAAAGCCAGAAGCAAGGCGCCCACAAGGATAGCTACGCAAAACTACTCTCACCAAGATAACAGTTGGCAAGAAGGGGGCGCTGAATTAGAATACACAGAAGCCAGAGCACATGATAGATTCCCCTATTTTGCAAATAGATTGGCTTCAATACGACTACCTCACAAGTTCAAACCATCCAACCACTCCAAGTACGATGGCAAGACCGAACCAAAGCAATGGCTCAGGATTTACTCGCAATCGATTGAATTGGCTGGAGGAGACGATGACATCAAGACCTTGTTCTTTCCCATAGCCCTAGAAACCATGCCCCTTCAGTGGTTTGACAAATTAAATCCAGGATCAATCAGAAATTGAGAAGACTTGCAAAGAGCTTTCTGTGAAAATTTCGCGGCAATTATTACACATCCAATCACCCACGCAGAGTTAAAAGGACTCAAGCAGAAAGGAGGGGGAAGTCTAAGAAATTACTATCGACAATTTGACGAACTACGGGCTCAAGTACATGACATCACCCAACGAGAAGTAATCGAAGCTTTCTCTCATGGAATCATGGCTAGGTGGCAATTTTAAGACTTCTGCAAAGAAAATCCAAGAAACAACGAAGAATTCAGATGGACAGTGGAAAAGATGATTACTGCAAAGGAGAAGACACGAGAAAGATTTCTGGATAGAAACAACAGAGACAACCTGGACAGGCAAAATCCTCAAAACAACAAACATCAGGAGAGAAAGCGTGGTCCAGACAACACAGTAGCAATGGCTGACAAATCAAAGAAATTTACCAAGCCCAGAAGATATGACGACATTGAGAACATACATTGCCCCTTGCACCTAATGGAAAGCACACCATCGGAAATTGCTACACCTTCAATGAAAGATACACTAGAAAAGATAGCAAGGAAAACAATAAAGAAGACAATCAGAAAAAAGAAGGAGACAACCATGAAGACAAGGGATTCCAAAAATCCAGAGGGACAGTAGCAGTAATCTTTGTCGGGGTTCCAGATTCCAGAAGCAAACATCAAGAAAAACTAGCGTTACGAACCATCATGGCAGTAGAACCTGCTACACCAAGATATCTCAATTGGTCAGAGTATCCAATCCAATTTTCAAGAGAAGACTAATGGACTAGCATAGGAAACACAGGCCATTACCCACTGGTTTTAGATCCAACCATTGCCAGTATGACTGTTACAAAAGTACTAATCGACGGAGGAGCCAGACTCAACATCATTTTTTTAGAAACTCTAAGGAAGATGGGACTACAACTCACCGGGATGATCACACCAACAAGCACACCTTTTTATGGCATAGTACCCAGCAAGGCAGCAATGCCACTTGGACAAATCACTCTACCGATTACTTTTGAGACTTCCTCGAACTACCGCACAGAGTTCATCAAGTTTGAAGTCGTGGACTTCGATTCATCATTTCACGCAATCCTCGGGCGCCCAGCACTAGCAAAATTCATGGCAATACCACATTATCCGTACCTATTTCTTAAGATGCCAGGGCCTAATGATGTTCTTTCTCTTCGAAATGATTTAAAGCACGCATTTGACTATGATGTTTAGGCAATTCAAATTGCAGCAAAAGCACAAGCAAACGATGGAAGAAAAGAAATAGCCACTATTACCGTAGAAATAAGCCAAGAAGAACCAGAGATACCGACTAAAAAGCCAAGCATCCTAGCACCACCAAAAGAAGTCGACGTCAAGCAAATCAACCTGGGCATCGGTGATCCCTCAAAAATGACAACCATCAGTGCACACCTATCAGCAAAATAGGAACTCGCGCTCACCAACTTTCTTTGGGACAACAAGGATATCTTCGCTTGGAAGCCAGCCGACATGCCAGGGGTCCCAAGAGAGTTGGCTCAGCACAGAATTGATATCAATGAAGGCTCCAAGCCTATGAAGCAACGACTACAACAATTCTCTCCCAACAAGAAGGCAGCAATTAAAAAGGAAATTACAAAACTAATGGCAGCCAGATTTATCAGAGAAATCCTCCATCCAGATTGGCTAGCAAATCCAGTTCTGGTACAGAAAAAGAATACGGATGAGTGGTGCATGTGTGTCGACTACATAGATCTCAACAAACACTGGTCAAAAGATCCATTTGGGCTACCACGCATTGATCAGATAGTTGATTCAATAGCAGGATCTGTCCTATTATCCTTCCTTGATTGCTATTCAGGATATCACCAGATCACACTAAAGGAACAAGACCAGAGCAAGACATTTTTCATCACTCCGTTCGGCACCTACTGCTACAAGACCATGTCATTTGGACTCAAGAATGCTAGAGCCACTTACCAAAGAGCTATCCAAACATGCCTTGATGATCAGATCGGTGAAAACGTAGAAGCATACGTGGATGATGTGGTTGTAAAAACAAAGAACCCGGATGCACTAATTGAAGACTTAAAACAAACCTTCGAGAATCTAAAAAGGTGGAGGTGGAAATTGAACCCAAACAAGTATGTTTTCGGAGTTCCTTCAGGACAACTACTCGAATTCTTGGTCAGTCATCGTGGAATCGAAGCAAGCGCCAAGCAAATTCAAGCCATAATAGAGATGGGCCCTCCTCGAAGCGTCAAAGATGTACAAAAACTAATAGGCTGCATGGCGGCACTCAATCATTTCATTTCAAGACTCAGCAAAAAAGGGTTACCTTTCTTTAAACTACTAAAGAAGACAAACAAGTTCGAGTGGACGGAAGAAGCCAATGAAGCTTTCAAGAAACTTAAGGCATACCTCACCTCCTCACCAGTCCTCACACCTCCAAAGAAAGATGAAGACATGATGCAATACATTGCAGCAACTTCTACTATAGTCAGCACGACGATAGTAGTAGAAGGAGAAGAAGAAGGGTGCATGTATAAAGTACAATGCCCAGTATACTACATCAGCAAAGTACTGTCAGAATCAAAGATCCGGTACCCGCATGTGCAAAAACTACTCTACGCACTACTAATCACTTCACGCAAGCTTCATCACTATTTTGAAAGCCACAAGATTACCGTGGTGATAGATTTCCCACTCAGAGACATCTTACACAATAGAGATGCAACAGGGCGCATATCTAAGTGGGCAGTTGAACTCAGTGCTCTCAACATCGATTTCATCCCATGAAAAGCAATTAAATCTCAAGCCCTTCCTGATTTTGTTGCCGAATGGATAGAAATTCAACAACCCATGTCAAGCACCATCCTTGATCATTGGAAGATGTACTTTGATGGATCACTCAAGCTAGGCGGAGCCGGTGCTGACGTCCTCCTAATTTCTCCAGACGGAAAATAACTCAAGTATGTCCTTCAGATATTATGGTAAGCTACAAACAATGAAGCAGAATATGAAGCCCTCATCTACAGACTACGAGTAGCAATTACCCTCGGAATCAAGCGGTTACTCGTTTACGGTGATTCAGCAGTGGTAATCAATCAAGTCAACAAAGATTAGGACTGCACCAAAGAAAACATGGGCACTTACTGTACTGAAATACGAAAGCTCAAAAAACATTTTCAAGGATTAGAAATTCTACACGTCCTACGTGATTCTAATATTGTGGCAGATGTCCTTGCCAAGCTTGGATCAGATAGGGCAAAGGTCCCACCCGGTGTATTCATAGAGGAGTTATCAGCCCCCTCTATCAAACAACCCAGTGAGATAACCCCTCAAATCTTAGCCAAAGGCACCCAGATCTTGGTAATCACCACTTCATGGACCTAGGTTTTTATTGATTACATCAAAGAGAATAAGTTGTCAGCGGAAAAATAGGAAGCCACACGAGTTGTTCATAGAAGCAAGAATTACGTCCTAGTAGGAGACAAGCTCTATAGAAGAGCCGCATCATCAGGAGTACTCCTAAAATGCATCTTATTTGAAGAAGGCAAACAAATCCTAGACAAAATACACTCAGATTGCTGTGGAAATCACGCCGCTTCAAGAACACTAGTCGGAAAAGCAATTCGCACTAGTTTCTACTGGCCAACCGCTTTGAAAGATGTAGAAGAACTCGTCAGAAGATGCAAAAGTTGTCAAATGTTCGCAAGACAAGCTCATGTGCTAGCCCACAACCTCATCTGCATACCACCTGCTTGGCCCTTGTGGGGGGTACGACCCCGGATACCCATGGCAGGTCACATGGGCTATGCCTCCAGGGGCGGCCTAGCCCGCAAGAAGGAGCCTTGCGAGGCACAGTTCTACTCGGCGACCCCTGTAAGGCACGGAGAGGATATCCTGAAGATGTTACGAGATCTGATAGGATACGTACGATCCCATGTTTCTTGTAATCTGTTATTACTTTCCGGTTATCTCTCAAATCTAACCGACTTGTAACCTTGCCCCCCAGACTATATAAGGCGGGCAGAGACCCCCTACGAATTGACGATAAATCATACGATAGCTAATATAAACCAACAGACCACAGGAGTAAGGTATTACATTATACTGACGGCCTGAACCTGTATAACTCTTGTGTCTCTGTTGCCTTCTTGTTCTTGATCACATGCTCCTCTGCCGATCAATCTACCATAACGGGATACCCCTCGGTGGACTATCGACGATATTCTGTCGACAGTTGGCGCACCAGGTAGGGGTGTGCGTGCTATTTTCTTATCAAACAAGATGGTTTTTTCGTAGGCTCTTCGTCCCTCCCGCAGCCCAGCTAGATCTTCACGGTCGGATCCATCACGTGGGTCATCAACGCCGATGGAGTTGGAGAGCTTCTCGAGCTGGTGCAGATCCATTCTGCACCAACCACAATCGCACCTGCAACTTTAGATCCAATCTCAAAACCACTTCTAGGGTCGACTCCATCAGCCACCTACCACTCGCTTCCTTGCTACCAGAGGAGGCATATCAACAATGATGATCTGATCGAATCTATCGATCAGGTCGGCCTGAAACTCACCAATTGCCTCTCCATTGCTGAGTTGGCTCTGGACACCCTTGTTCAGCACCGAGCACCCTCCGATCTCGATCTGTCGACGTTCAATGCTCGGCAGACTCCAAGGCTCGCCGCCCTACCCTTCGGGCTCGCCAACACCATAGCTACATATCAGGACGCCTTGAGGGGCAAATTCGCCGACCAGCTCACCGACCAGCTTCCACCAACCGTCAACATGCTGCACACCGGCCGGGGTCTCGGAGCATCTCTCCAAACTATCCTTGAGGAAAATCCAGACTCTGAATCTCAAGGATCCACCGAGCCCCTTGCCGAGACCTTCACCAAGCAACCTCCTCTCCTGCCTTTCTGGGGTGGCACGATCTTCAACGTCAGTATCGATAGCCCCCCCTCGGAACGACGAAACAGATGAGGAATGCGCCGCCCATGAAAACAGGAACGCCAACCGTGCGCAACGGCGTGATAACAAATGCGCCATTGCGATGGCCGAGGACGCTCGTGATAACCAGTTCGATTCACAAGGAAGGCCCCTCCATCGTAACCTCAACGAAGAATTCCTCCGTGTTGATGGCCACGATGTTTTCAAGACTCCAAGCGCTAATCTGGCAGTGGCCGCCAACGAACTTGCTCACCTCCCGTAGACGCCCGAGCTCGCCAAGGTCGCCGCTATGCTTAAAGCGGCACACTGTCAAGTTAACGAGATCCGAGACGTTCAGAGACCTTCATGCTCCACAAGCGTGATCCGCCGATTAGCTGATCCTAGATCTAATCGCCGCCCTAGTCAAAGCCGCTTCACCGACCAGTCACCACCTCCCCAGGGGGGAGTTGGAGGCCACCACGCCGAGCATCATCGCCAGCACGACTAAGAGGTCGAACAGGACGCCCGAGTGCACCTCAGCAACCTTCGGGATGCACGATGGCGTATCGATCAACGACGTTTCGGGCGCCATGAAGATGAAGTACGACGTCGCTAGGAGTACGAGCAAGAGTATGGCAACCCGGACTCAGCTTTGGAGCCGATCGTTGCCGGTAATACTACTGATGTCGGCCCCGATAGCCCGGAAGGGCCCCCTGCGTTCACTAGGGCACTCCGAACGCTCCAGTGGCCCCGTGGTTTCAAAATCACCAGAGTCGAGCCCTATGAAGGAAGGATGAACCCAACTCAGTGGTTGCAGGCTTACGCCACCGCCGTCCGCGCCGCTAGAGGAGACACCAACGTCATGGCAAACTATCTCCCTATCATGCTCATGCCAGCCGCCATGAGCTGGTTCACAAGCCTCGCCCTAGACTCCATCGGCTCTTGGGAAGATCTGAAGAGAGTCTTCACCGACAACTACATGGACACATGCAGGTGGCCGGGCACCAAGCATGATCTCAACCGCATCAACCAAAAGCCGTCCGAACTACTCCGCAGCTACATCAGATGCTTCTCCGAGATGAGGAATTCTATTCCCAACATCACAGAGGCCGAAGTCATCACCGCCTTCGTCCGAGGACTTCATCACTGAGAACTCCGTTCTAAGTTCAATAGAAAGCCACCTACCGGCATCGGCGAGATGATCACAACCGCCAACCAGTACGCCAACGCCGAGGAAGCGGAGGTGCGTTTTAACAAAGATATGGGCACTAATCGCCCGCCTCGCCGCTAGGACGACCGCAACGACGACCGACAGCACAACGTTCACTGCCACAACGACCGCAACGACAACCGATAGTACAATGATCGCCGCTACGACGACCGTAGTTTCCACCGAGACAGCGGACGTGATCGGCCAGATGGATTCAAACCTGGTCAGAATCGCTGTCGCCGACCAGATCACTTTGTTGCCAACGTCAATGCGCCACGTGCAAAGCGTAACTACGATGAGCAGTACAAGAAGATCCTCGATGGTCTGTGCCCCCTGCACAAGAACGCCAAACACAAGATGAAAGATTGCCTTGGTTTGGCTAAGGAGTTCCAGGAGAAAAAGTACAACGACGACAATGGTGGGAACGGAGGACGCCGACCACCAGGGGATAATAATAAGGCCTTCCAGGACCACGACAAGGTGGTCACCACCATCTTCGGGGGTTTTGCCTCCAACGAAAGCAGAAGGGAATAGAAGCTCACCGCCCGACGAGTGCTCGCCGTAGTTTCAGAAGAAACTACCGCCAACCCCAGCTATCGCCCGTGGTCCAAAATCTCCATCACCTTCAGCGGGGCCAACCAGTGGGCAGACATACCCAACACAGGGCGTTTTCCCCTTATCCTTGACGCGACTATTTAGAAGGTGCTCTTCAGAAAAGTCCTCGTCGATGGTGGGAGCGCTTTGAATCTACTCTTCACTGGGGCCCTAAGGGTGCTCAGACTCAGGACAATAGACCTCATGCCCTCAGACTCCTCCTTCTAGGGCATGGTACCTAGTAGGGCATCCAGACCACTTGGGGAAATTACCCTACCAGTACAGTTTGGCATGACAACCAACTATAGAGTGGAGCATATCAACTTTTATGTCACCGACTTCGACACCGCCTACCACGCCATACTAGGGCATCCGGCTCTGACCAAGTTCATGGCCATTCCGCACTATGTGTATTTGGCGTTGAAGATGCCTTCACCTATAGGAGTCCTACCTCTACAAGGAAACCTCTCCGTCGCCTATGCCTGCGAGACGAAAAGTCTTGCCCTCGCCGAAGCCACCGACCTCTCCATCCAGATGGCCAGCGTGGTCGCCGAAGCCAAGACCGCATCTGCTGACGACATGGAGATCCCAGAGCCTCCTTGGGCCTCCGCCAAGTCTAAGGAAGTCAAGGAGATCGGCCTCGGCCTCGACGACCCTTCAAAGACGGTGAAAATTGGGGCTCACCTTAACCCCAAATAGGAAAGGGCGCTCGTCTCCTTCCTACGTGCCAACGCCGATGTGTTTGCTTGGAAACCTGTAGACATGCTGGGGGTACCATGGGAGAAGATCGAGCACTCCTTGAATGTCTCGCCGACTGCTAAACCGATCAAGCAGAAACTTCATCGATTCGTGCCGGACAAAAAGGAGGCTATTAGGGTAGAAATAAAATAGCTCTTAGCTGTTGGATTTATAAAAGAAGTGTATCATCCAGATTGGTTAGCTAATCCTATTCTTGTTAAGAAAAAGAATAAAGAATGGAGAATATGTGTTGATTATACAGATCTTAACAAACACTGCCCTAAAGACCCCTTTGGCTTGCCTCGGATAGACGAGGTTGTAGACTCCACCGCCGGCTATGAGTTGCTCTCCTTTCTCGACTGTTACTCAGGCTACCATCAGATCTCCCTCAAGGAGGAAGACCAGGTTAAAACGTCATTCATCACGCCTTTCGATGCATACTGCTACACCACTATGTCCTTCGGACTAAAGAACGTCGGTGCGACCTACCAAAGGGCTATCCAAACATGCCTCGATCAACAGATTGGCCACAATGTCGAAGCCTACATCGACGACATGGTAGTCAAGACTAGAACCACCGACAATCTTATCACCAACCTTGAAGAAACTTTCTCCAACCTAAGCAAATACCGATGGAAGCTGAACCCTTCAAAGTGCATCTTTGGAGTTCCATCCGGTATCCTACTCGGCTACATCGTCAGCGCTCGGGGCATCGAACCAAACCCTGACAAAGTCTTCGCCATCACCAACATGAAACGACCGACATGTGTCAAGGATATACAGAAGCTTATAGGCTGCATGGCTGCACTAAGCCGATTTATCTAGCGCCTCGGTGAAAAAGGGCTACCTTTCTTCAAGCTCCTCAAGGCCTCCGAGCTTTTTTCTTGGTTGGAGGAGGCAGACACAGCTTTTGAGCAGCTCAAATTATTTTTAACAAAACCTCCAATCATGACAGCACCATGACCAGATGAAACTCTGCTGGTTTACATCGCCGCCACTTCTCGAGTTGTCAGTACGGCTATTGTTGTCGAACATGGGGAAACTGGACACGCCTACAAGGTACAATGTCTGGTCTATTTCATCAGTGAGGTACTTAATGAGCCCAAAACTCGTTATCCTTAGGTGCAAAAGCTGTTATATGCAATTCTAATCACCTCACGCAAGCTCCGACATTACTTCGAATACTACAAGATCGCCGTGGTCACTGAGTTCCCTCTAGGAGACATTCTCCGCAATAAAGAGGCCAATGGTCGTATCATCAAGTGGGCTGTTGAGCTCGGCACCTACTCCATTGACTTCAGAAGTAGGTCGACCGTAAAGTCGTAGGCGCTCACCGATTTCATCGCTGAGTGGACCGAAATCCAAGAACCCATCACCGCCACTTGCCCCGAGCATTGGGTGATGTACTTCGACAGCGCCCTTAATATTAATGGGGCCGGTGCAGGCATTCTGTTCATCACACCAACAAAGGATAAACTCCGATACATTCTTCGCATAGATTTCCTGGTCTCCAACAACGCCGCGGAATACAAAGCATGTCTCCACGACCTCCGTATAGCCGTCGAGCTCGGCGTCAAACGCCTTATGGTATACGGGGATTCCGCGCTGGTTATCAATCAACTCAATAAAGATTGGTCCTGTTCCAGTGAGAAGATGGACGCTTACTGCGCCAAAATCAGGAAGCTTGAAGGGAAATTCTACGGCATTGAGTACCACCATGTGGTACGGGATCAAAACCAAATAGCCGACCAGCTATCGAAGATAGGATCTTCTCGCACCACGGCTCCGCCGGGGGTCTTCATTCAGGACCTCTTGACACCATCCATTAAGGAAGACAAGGAAGTTGTAGAAGTACCCCCTGCCGAGTAGTTGGTACTCATGATACCTTCGTAGGTCGCCGATTGGAGGGAACAGTTCATCAAATACCTCTCCAACGGCGAAGTACCCACTGACAAAATTGAAATCGAACGACTAATTCGCCAAAGTAAGCACTACGTGTTGGTGGACGGTAGCCTGATGAGGAAAAGTGCCAAGGAAGGGATACTGCAGAAGTGTATCATCCAAGACGACGGTGTGAAGCTACTATCTGAAATTCACTCTGGCTCCTGTGGCAATCATGCGGCTTCGAGAACACTGGTCGGCAAAGCTTTCTGAGCAGGTTTCTACTGGCCCATGGCCATTACCGATGCAAAAGATCTCGTTCGATGATGTGAGGGATGTCAATTTTTCGCCAAGCAAATACATGTGCCGGCACAAGAATTACAAACCATTCCAGCTTCCTAGCCATTCGCATGCTGGGGACTGGATATGATCGGGCCTTTCAAACCTATGCCAGGAGGTTTCTGGTACATGTACGTCGCCATTGATAAGTTCTCCAAGTGGATCGAGTACAAACCACTCATCGTAGCTACTGCTAAGAAAGCAGTCGAGCTCTTTGAAGACATCATACACAGATTTGGTCTCCCGAACAGCATCATCACCGACCTCGAGACAACTTTTATCGGCCATCATTTTTGGGACTTCTGCGAGGACAGGTGCATCTCTGTTAAATACATTTCCGTTGCTCATCCTAGAGCTAACGGTCAGGTCGAATGAGCTAATGGTATGATCCTTGACGCCCTCAAGAAAAGGCTCTATCAAAGAGAAGAAAAGCACCCGGGCAGATGGCTCAAAGAACTACCAGCTGTGGTCTGGGGACTACGCACTCAAGCTAGTCATAGTACCAGTGTATCTCCATATTTTATGGTCTACGGCTCAAAGGCCATACTTCCAGCGGATATTGCATGCTGAGCACTCAGAGTAGAAAACTATGATGAAGACCAAGCCGTAGCTGTTCGGACAGAAGACATTGATCGGGCCGAGGAAGAACGTCTGATTACTTGTGTTCGCACATCCAAGTACCTCGAAGGTCTGCGGAGGTATTACAACCGTCACATCAAAGGTCGTTCGTTCACGATCGGCGACCTCGTCTTACATCAGAAACAAAAAACCAAAGGGCTTCACAAGCTGTCTTCACCGTGGGAGGGTCCTTACATCGTAAAAGGTGTTACTCGACCAGGGTCTTATCGCTTATGCGACTTAGATGGACTCGATGTTCCCAACTCCTGGCACATAGAGCACCATATATGTTTCTACCCCTGAAATAACATAGATATGTATTCTTTACTTTAATATTAATAAAGTTCTGGTCTCCATAATTTCTCTACCTTTTTCCCTCATCATAAGCTTCACTTACCGTTAGCGGGATATAAGCCACTCCACGACGGCCTCCAATACGCTCGACAAGTATGCCCAAAGCGCCGAGTATGATTTCTCCAAATCGCTGAGCACAGTAACTCCAAATCGCCGAGCACGATTTCTCCAAATCGCCGAGCACGATTTCTCCAAATCGCTGAGCATGATTTCTCCAAAGCGCCGAGTACGATTTCTCCAAATCGCCGAGCACGGTAACTCCAAATCGCCGAGCATGATTTCTCCAAATCACCGAGCACGATTTCTCCAAATCACCGAACACGACCTCTCCAATTCGCCAAACACGTTAACTCCTGATCGCCGAACACGACCTCTCCAATTCGCTGAACACGTTAACTCCCGATCGCCAAACACGACCTCTCCAATTTGCCGAACACGTTAACTCCCGATCACCGAACACAACCTCTCCAATTCGCCGAACACGTTAACTCCCAATCACCGAACACGATTTTTCCAAAAATTGCCTACTATGCTTCCTCCGGGTCGCATAGGTTTTTCTACAAAAACAACGACGGTCTTGCGTTCCAATTTTCGCAACATAGCCCGCCGATCATCAAGCAGCACACCTTTTTCCTTCTATTTTCTATGGAAACGACACAGTCTCTGACTACATCGTACACGTGCTTAGGGGCTCTGCCCTCTGCGTTACGGTTGGTCGGCTACGGTTCCTTGTCCATGCCTATTCGTCCTACACGTGTCAGCGCCTCTACGCTCAATGTTATGGACTATGGGCTGGTCAAGGCCTAGATTTCAGGCATGAACTAAATGCTCGGACGCCGCTTTAGCCATTTCTCTCGCCATGTTACTCAAGTTGGCTGTTGGGCAGCATGTTTTTTTGCAACAGTAATTCCAGGGGACACCAAGGCTCCAACATCCCACCAAACGTACTATGAGCTCGGTGCTCTGCGTGTTGGGCGGTAGGCCACGGTCTTATGACTACGCCTATTTCTCCAACATATGCATGGGCTCCGCGTTATGCGTTACGGATCATGACCTAACTAAGGCATCAAGTTTAGTGAAAACTAACTGATCGAACAAAGCTTACATTGCGCATAACTACATCGGGTTGATAATACGACGATTCTTCATAGCCAGATAAATCAAGTATTACAGGCGATAATATCCGGGCAGTCCGTTAAGATTCGCCAACAGTTTCTGTTTTGCCAAACAGATCTATATCGCCGACAAGCACTTTTGCCACATCCTCAATGTCATCCTCCAGCTGCTGGGTTTGCACGTCACTCAGCCCATCGGTGAACCCACCACCTATCGACTAGATGTCGACGGACGGATAATGGGACCGAACCACCACAAGGGCATGAGTAGCGGCGGTCAAAACATCGTCGCGGTTGAAGTTTTTGAAGTTCTCCCATGCTGCCTTGCATCTCTAAACGATGGTGTCTGGTCCTTGCTGCCTACCATCAGGACGGGGCGTCGGTTCAACGTCGACACAGTCGAGCACTAGTTTTATTACGGCAGTTATAGTGTTGAAGTTGTCCTTCTAGACTTTGGCTTCCTGCACCAGCACATCGAACTGTGCCTTGGTTTTATGTCGATAATCTGCAAGAATTACAATGGTTCGTCATGGCAAAAAAGTATTACGGCGTCACTTCTGATCAGGGGAAACCTACCTTTCAATTCTTCGGACAGTTTGTTGGCTCGCTCTGACTCCTTCGCTTTCTCTTGTCGGATTTGTTCGACGGTCTGGCGAAGCTGGTTGAGTTCTGCATCTTGCTCTGCAAGCACAAAAGATAAGAAACGGAAAAATATATGGCCACTTACTGCAAAGCACATTATGTGAAAAAGAATACCGAATTTCAGCTTGGATACATCCTCCAACTGCTGGCACTTCCGGTCGAGCTGCTCAGTTTTACTATCGAGTTCTCCATTTTTCTTGCCCAACTGTTTGGACATTTTCTTAAGTTCCTCGGATACAATCGCCAGCTCCTCGGATGTCTTCTTCAGCTGCTCAGACGAAGCCGTTAGTCGCTCAGACAGAACCCCATTCTGATGTTCAAGGTCCCACGAGTTCGACTCCACAAGGTCCTGCTCGCACTGGGCCCTCTGAATACTTTTCTCTAAAAGACTTAAAGCCTCCCGGAGTATCTTATTTTCCTCGGCAAAGGGCTCCATCCTCTTTATCAGTTGGTGTCGTTGATCGGCTGTCCGAGCTACCCCCTGTGGATTAACAATGAAAGAGATAAACCTTGATCTTCCGACAACATATATCGGTGTTATTGGCGTGGCACTCACCTCGATTTGAGTCATAACTTCAGCGACGGTGGATTTCAACCTCTTTATCTCCCTAGTGGTGTTTTCTTCCTCGATGACAACCACCTCTTCCCCATGTTTCTAGAGAATCCAGACGGACTGGGGCTTAGGTGTGGCACGCTCAATCTCCACAACCTTGTCCTCCTCCACCGTCGCTTGAGGCACCACCGGGGGGCTCTATGGTCGGACTACCGCTCCGACCACTCCTGGCATCCCTGCGGGTGATGATGTTTGCTCCTCAGCCATTGACGGAGTCGCATCTGTAACCTCTAGTGCATCAACAACAGCCATAGTTTCCGCTTCCAAGGTAACAGCCTTTTTGGTCGTAGCCGAGGTTGCGGTCGCCGACGCGCCGGTCGTGTGCGCCAACGATTCACCATCGCCAGGTCTGCTGGGAGCGGCGGCCGGCCCGTCCTCTGTTCATCGAGCACTAGGGGACTCCTGGACGGGAGCAGTCGTCATTTTTTCTTCTGAGGTCATGGGCCTCGGCGTTGCACTGCGTAATATTGGCTTCTCAGTAACACGGAGAAATCAAGGAACAATATTATTACTCCAAGGCAAATATACTTACGGTTTGGTCTTCCGATTGATTTTCTTGAATCAGCGATGCCTGCCTGACCCCCCCCCCTAGGCGCGGCTGCTTGGTCGGCTTTGTGGGAGGACTCCTGCGCCTTTGCAGTGGGCTGCCACTCTTCTTGGTGCCCGGGGGCACCCCCTTCTGTGCGTTGTTCGGGGACTTCGGTAGTTTGCATCATCGGGACGTCCACCGTTGCCCAACCATAACTTTCCCATGATCAATGCTTGGGAGTGTCAGCATCCGTCGGTGCCTCCATCGTGCTCGGCGGAAGCGCTGACTGGTCCTCGTCATTGTCCGACCACTCCAGCATAGCCGTTCGTCGTGGCCGAACTGCTCGGTCCTCTCCAAGAGAGATGCCGCCTGGTTTGTGTGCATGAGAACTGGCGGTTTTTCTCCTTTTTGGACTGGCTCGTCTACTGCCAGTCTTTTCCCATGGACCTTCTCTGACACTGGGGATGGACTATCCAATGAGGAGCTCGGCTCATCCTCTTTGGGCTGCAGTGGCCGCCGAGGATCTACTCCTTTTGGCCAATTGGCTCTAGGCATGTCTGAAAAGTATATTGCCCTATCCTACGAATGGATCTTTTCATAAGTAAGTCAGTCCTATGCTTGGCAATTAATGCCTGATAGACGCAAAGCGAAATGGTTACCTAAGGAGGTGGATTGGTGCAGTTGAAAGCCTTCATTCCTTTTGGCCAGCTGAATGAGACATTCAAAGTAAATAGATCCATGGCACGGTCTATCACTTCCTTCTTCGTCAGATGGTCTGTGTTTTCCCGGGTACCGTCGTTGTCACCTTTATAGTCAAATGCCAGGTGGGCCCTCTCTTTGCAGGGCTAAAGGCGCTACACTATAAAGCTAGCCGCCACCAGTTCACCCCAAAGCTCAATGCCCTTAATCAAGTCCAGCAGTTCCATTACCTACTCCATCTCAGCATTGTTGGGTCTCTCCGACCAGTTAATATGATTAGCCGGGATGTGGTGGACGTCGCATCGAATCATTGGGTGACTTTGTTGGATATAGAACCATCTGGCATTCCAACCTTTGAGGGAGGTATTTAGTGGAATGCTGATATATTCACTGGCCATCCCATCCTTGAGTTGTAGGTAAACGCCGCCGACCACCTTAGAACCACTACCCCCCTTCTTCTTCAGACAGAACAGGTGCCTGAAGAGGTTGAAGTGCGGAAGAACACCGAGAAACGCCTTGCAGAAATGGATAAAGATAGAAACATGCAGAATGGTGTTGGGGTGCAGATTATAGAGGCTAATCACCCAAAACTCCATAAGATCCCTCAGAAAGGGGTGGACAGGAAACCCTAATCCTCGCCATAAATAATCCTCAAATACTATAGCCTCATCAGTATGTGGTGTCGGGAAGGGCTCACCACTAGCTGGCCGCCATCCAGCAGTGAGACGGTCTGGGAGAACGCCCACCGCCACCATCTTATCGAGATCCGCCGATGACGTCTTCGACGGCACCCACTCCTCATCGCGGCTGGCTCCAATGGCCACTTTCTTCGGCTTTGTGGCTCCTCTTTTCAGCGCCATTTCCTATGGATTGGTCCTAGGGTTAGAGGTGAATGCTCGCGATTGGTGCGGAATGTGAAGCACAGGGATTGCGAAGGCAGGAAGCAGGGTGGCTTGATAGAGGTAGGAGGTGATGTGTGTGGCGGCGCAGTTATAAAGCACTTTCCCCACTCTCCCTTGACTCTGAGGGTTTTTGGGAAACCGTTCCCGTGATCAGCGCTACTTCGACTCCTCCAAAATGGTTTAATGGGCCGCAACTTGGGCTATCGTGTCACAGTAGCCCATGCCACTCATTTATCGCCGCCACTTATTCTCCAAATTCTCCGCATTTTAATGAGGCTTAGTAACTGATACTGTACAGCCATTACTCCGAATTTCTCGCCGTGGTTTGATTTATCCGATACCTACGCCAGAAACACGGGGACTGGCTACCTGCTCGGACGGTTTACTAATTTCTGAGCCTAGCACCACGTAACTATGTTACCTACTGTTAGGCTCGGGGACTAAGTGAGCACACTTCACCTTGCGGTGAATGTGTTTGTTTTTTGTCTTGAGGCTACGCTCGGGGACTGGCTGCCTGCTCGGATGGTTTGCTAATTTCTGAGCCTGGCACCATGTGACTACGTCACCTACTGTCAGGCTTGGGGACTAAGTGGGCACACTTCACCTTGTGGTGAATGTGTTTGTTTTTTCTAAAAGACTCTGAGCCTCTAAAAGATAAAACTAGGTATCTTTACCTTCATTTTCGGATTCTAATTGGGCACACTTCCCTTTACCATGCAGGAATTTTTAATTTTGGACTTGAGCTCCTTACACCCTTATGACAAGCCGTGCTCAGAACACACTGCTCGGTGATGTTGTACGCTGCTCGGTAGCTGCTCACAACTGCTCAGCGACTCCTTATGGTGGTCGGACCATGATTTGGACAGCTCGGTTTTGGTTCGCACCTGCTCGGAAAGTCTCAAGACGGCGTTGCACAACGTGTACAAGGCGCTTGGGGACTAGCTGTGGGGGGTACGACCCTGGATACCCATGGCAGGTCACATGGGCTATGCCTCCAGGGGCGGCCCAGCCCGCAAGAAGGAGCCTTGCGGGGCACGGTTCTGCTCGGCGACCCCCGCAAGGCACGGAGAGGATATCCTGAAGATGTTATGAGATCTGATAGGATACGTATGATCCTATGTTTCTTGTAATCTGTTATTACTTTCTGGTTATCTCTCAGATCTAACCGACTTATGACCTTGCCCCCCAGACTATATAAGGCGGGCAGGGACCCCCTACGAATTGACGACAAATCATACGATAGCTAATACAAACCAACAGACCATAGGAGTAAGGTATTACGCCATACTGACGGCCTAAACCTGTATAACTCTTGTGTCTCTGTTGCCTTCTTGTTCTTGATCACACGCTCCTCTACCGATCAATCTACCATCGCGGGATACTCCTCGGTGGACTGCCGATGATATTCTATCGACAGCCCTTCTCCTGCTATGGGCTGGATCAAGTAGGACCTCTCAAGAAAGCAAAAGGCAGATTTGAGTACATCTTCGTGGCAATTGACAAGTTCACCAAATGGATTGAATTCAAACCACTAGCAAAATACAACGTAGCCAAAGCAGTCGAGTTCATCCAAGACATTATGCACCGCTTTGGCATGCCCAATCGAATCATCATGGATTTGGGTTCTTCCTTCATGGCCACTGAATTCCAAAGTTGGGCATAGGACTGCGGTTTCAAAATAGATTATGCATCAGTCACACATCCAGAGACCAACGGACAGGTCGAAAGGGCAAACGGACTCATACTAGCTGGATTAAAACCAAGACTGTATGAAGAACTTGTAGACTATGGATCAAAATGGATTGAAGAATTATCCAAGGTTGTATGGGGGCTACGAACTCAAATAAGCAGAGCCACCGGATACTCACCTTTCTTCCTAGTGTACGGATCAGAAGCCGTATTACCCGCAGACTTGATCTAGACATCCCCAAGGATAGAGCAATACAACGAAGGAGAAGCAGAACACACATAAAGATTAGAACTCGACAGTACAGAAAAAGTTAGAGTAAATGCTGCCCTGCAATCAGCAAGATACCTCCAAGGACTAAGGCGCCACTACAACAAGAATACCCAGTCACGATCATTACAAGTCGAAGACCTAGTACTAAGAAGAATACAAAAAACTAACAGACGCCACAAACTACTCAGTCCATGGGAAGGTCCTTTTATCGTCACAAAAGTCATCGAACCGAGCACATACAAGCTCATAACTAAAGATGGAAAAGAAGTTAATAATACATGGCACATCAGTCAGCTACAAAGATTCTACGCATGAAAACAACTCAAGGAAAAATATATATATAAGACATAAGAAATCAACGTTCATGATCAACAAAGATAGCGCTCACCAAAAACATATGTACCATTGTGACCTATCAATATTCATGATCAATAAAGATGATTCTTTCTTGACACACATATGTCTCATTATGGCTTTCCTTGAGTTGTTTCTTTAAAGCAAAATGGCTGAAAATACGCCTGAGCATCCTGGCCGAGAGCAAAATAGCTGAAAAGACGCTTGAGCCCGCCGATGAGGGTATCTAACAAGCTAACACCCAAACCAAAAAGTAAAATGGCTAAAAATACACCTGAGCATCCTGACCGAGAGCAAAATAGCTGAAAAGATGCTTGAGCTCGCCGATGAGGGTAGCTAACAAGCTAACACCCGAACCAAAAAGCAAAATAGCTAAAAATACGCCTGAGCATCCTGACCGAGAGCAAAATAGCTGAAAAGACGCTTGAGCCCGCCGATGAGGGTAGCTAACAAGCTAACACCCGAACCAAAAAGCAAAATAGTTGAAAATACGCCTGAGCATCTCGGCCGAGAGCAAAATAGCTGAAAAGATGCTTGAGCCCACCGATGAGGGTAGCTAACAAGCTAACACCTGAACCAAAAAGCAAAATGACTGAAAATAAGCCTGAGCATCCCGGACGAGAGCAAAATAGCTAAAAAGACGCTTGAGCCCGCCGATGAGGGTAGCTAACAAGCTAACACTCGAACCAAAAAGTAAAATGGCTGAAAATACGCCTGAGCATCCCGACCGAGAGCAAAATAGCTGAAAAGATGCTTGAGCTCGCCGATGAGGGTAGCTAACAAGCTAACACCCGAACCAAAAAACAAAATGGCTAAAAATACGCCTGAGCATCCTGGCCGAGAGTAAAATAGCTAAAAAGACGCTTGAGCTCGTCGATGAGGGTAGCTAACAAGCTAACACTCGAACCAAAAAGCAAAATGGCTAAAAATACGCCTGAGCATCCCGGCCGAGAGCAAAATAGCTGAAAAAATGCTTGAGCCCGCCGATGAGGGTAGCTAACAAGCTAACACCCGAACCAAAAAGCAAAATGGCTGAAAATAAGCCTGAGCATCCCGGCCGAGAGCAAAATAGCTAAAAAGACGCTTGAGCCCACCGATGAGGGTAGCTAACAAGCTAACACCCGAACAAAAAGCAAAAATGGCTAAAAATACGCTTAAGCATCCCGACCGAGAGCAAAATAGCTGAAAAGATGCTTGAGCCCACCGATGAGGGTAGCTAACAAGCTAACACAAGAACCAAAAAGCAAAGCGACTGAAACTAAGCCTAAAGCATAAATCAGAGCAATTTCAAGACAAGACCCTTCAGCTCCTTGTGCCAAGAAGCAAGAGGCTCAGGGGCTACACTTAAGGAAAGAGATAGATGCTGAACATAGTTTGAGTTAAGCAAAAAAGCTAAAAAGGAGAAGCTGAAGACGTTTGAGATCTCTGGTCCTAAGTCTTTTCAGTACTAACAAGAGCCCAGAGTTTGTCAAGACAACGTTCTATACCAAGTTGTTTACATGGCACAGACAAAAGCCAGACAAGCACTCGACAGATCAAGAAAGATTGTCAACACAAAGACCTACATATAACGAGTTGTTTACATGGCATAGAGGAAGGATAGAAAAGTACTCGACAAATCAAGAAAGTTTGTCAAGATAACGCGCAGAATTGTTTACATGACAAAGACGAAAGCAAGACAAAGTACTCGGCAAGTCAAGTAACCCTGATCACTTGGACAACTCATCCAAAGAATAAACAAGGCATCCAGGCAAAGAAGACATGAACAAAAAATCTTCATTCAAAAAGAAGTATAATGTCATATTACAAGGCTCGAGCATAAAGGTCAAATACATCAAGCGTCATCGTTAGGAGAAGAGATAACAATATTAAGATTATCTACAATTCTACTAGCTAAGTCTTCGACCTCAGGCTCCATCATCTCAACGGCATCAATATATTCTTGACTATCGGCTTCCTCTGCTATCTTGGACAAAGGTGCCTCTAGAGCAAGAACCCGGACCTAGGCCAGGACATTCTTGGTACATAGTTGGGCGCACCTCTTCACAAACTCTTGGAAACGAGTCGGAATTCGAGGAATTAACTGAGCCCAAGATTGTCCATCATCTGCTGGAGTCTGGAGAACATCGGCTACTGAATGAAAGGATTTCCACAAAGCTTTCTAGTTTTTAGTAGCCGTCGCCAACTTGCCAGACAAGTCTTCAATAGTTTTTTGGGCCTGCACAAGATCTCTATCAGCTCCATGCCTAATCAACTTAGCAAGCGCAAGTTCTTCCTCAGCATGAGTAGTTACCTCCTCAGCCTTATTGTGACTAGAACGAACAAGAGTCTTCATTTCAGCAATGCCCTCTGAGAGCTTCTGCTTTTCAACTCGGAGAGCTAGACAAGACACCAAACAGCAAGTTAGCAGAAAGGAGAATTTAAATACAGAAGGAAACAAAAAGAACCCACAGTACCATTGCACTCCTTCTTCACGGCCTCCAAGTTCTTCATGGCCTCCGAATTCTTTAAAGCCTCCTAGATAGCAGCATCCCTCTACTTCTCGGCCTCAACAACCCGGGAACGAAGACCTTGTTCCTCCTTATGATGCATTTGACGCTCAGCCTCCATCTTGGCCTGGCAGAGATCTAGCTCTACCTTCAGGGCGTTCAACTCAGAAGACAACTTCTTCTCGGTTTCTGATGAGAAGGACTAAACAAAAAAGAAAGAGAGAAAGAAGGCATAAGAATAGGAGAAAGACGGACATCCAAAGAAAGAACTTCAGAAAACTTACTTGGAGTTTTTCTCCAAAAGAAGTTGCAAAGGTCACGAAGTCTCCCCAAGAAGTTGTCAACTCTGATAACCGATGAGTGGCATCAAATTGATGAACCACATCTTCAGTAGAAAGAGGAGCAGAGGGAGAAGACGGCTGATGCGGAGAAGGCAAGACCAAGGACACATCATGGGAAGTCCTGGCTACCTCCCTAGATGAATCCACTGCAATGGCCATGGTCACCTTCGGGGCAACCAAGTCAGCAGCAGCATCATCACCAGAAGGCCTTGTCACCCCCACAACCACTTCACCAACAGTACGCTGCGAGTCCTAAGGCTCAGTACTCGGTGGCACACCAGAGGGCTGGTAAGAAGTCAACAGAGGGACGAGAGAAGACGAAGGCCTAAAAGTTGATAAAGAAACTCGCCAATGAGAACAATAGAAAAGGAGAACAGAAGCAAAGAGACGAAACCAGAATCTACTCACTCAGCTATCTTCTTCTTCGTAAAACAAACTGAAGACCTCGCAGGGGGAACCATGGCAGCAAATGTCCCCGCCACTAGGTGGCAGGAGTGGAATAGCCAGTACCGGAGCCCTAGAAGAACTCAGTACCAGAGCTATGGAAGAACTTAGCACCGGAGCTATAGAAGAACCTAGTGCAGGAGCCTCAGAAGAACTCATACCCGACGACCGCTTACTACAAAAAAATCAAGACCAAAGTCAAAACAAAAAGAAGGTTTTAAGTACAGGGAAATAAGAAAACAACTCACCGTCGCATGATAAGGGGTACATCATCATCCTCTTCTTCCTTAGTCTCAACCAAGGCCACCATAGAACCAGCTGAAAAAGGACAAAAGTACTCGGTTAAAGACAGAAACAAGGAACAAAAGGACAGAGCGTATTAATGTGCTCACCTAAGAGCATGCTAGCTATAACTTGAGTACCTAGAGAAGTACTCAACTGGTGAGCTTTCTTGACAACGGGCACACCAAAAGAAGAACCAGCCACTCGCCCTCTCTTGCTAACGCTACGAGCAGCTCGGGGAACTGAATGAGGAACGTACTCTTCATATACGTCAAAAAATGCAGAAAAACACCAGGGAGCGTTATGGGGGTTTGCGACTTACTGGTTAGAGAAGCCCCAGCAAGACTACTCCCAGCCCCCATAATGGCAGGGAGGTTGTGAAGGGGAATTAGGTCAACAAAGTTATGCCCCAATGCCTGCGAAAAGAATAAGACAAGGAAAATTAAGCGAAAGTGGATACAACAAAAATAAACACAAAAAGTACCCACACAAAGAGAAAACAACTTACAGCTGGAGGTGGGTTCTTTGCACAGTACTCAGAGACGGTAAGCAGGATGATGCTTGCTCCCTTCAGCATCTTCTGAAGGCGCTCGAGTACCTCTTTGTCGATCAACTCAAGGGCAAGGACCATGCATGAAGGATCCTTAGCCCCAGAGTACTCGAAGCCAAAGTTCTCTCGCTCCTTTAGAGGCTGAACATGATGGTGAAGAAAACTAGAGATGATTCTGAAACCGGTCAAGCCCTGCTGCTTTAGAATGCTTATCCGCTCAAGGAATGGCTGGATCGCCTGGAGCTTGTCTGGCGTCAGGGAGTTCTTTTCCCACCGGTCGTTAACTGAGGGACCAGATCCAGAATGTACGGCAAGAGAATGAATCAAATTGGCAGCATAGAACCAATCAGCACACCAATCCCTCACAGAATCAACCAGGTCATAGTCAAAAAACTTGCTTTTAAGACCCTAGCGAAACTGAATCCCACAGCCGCCAAGAACGTTGGAGTCTTCACAGCGGGGTTGAGGCTTCAAACAAAATAAGTGATGGAAAAGAGAAAGAGAAGGAGGAATTCCAAGGAAAGCTTCGCAGAGATGTACAAAAACAGAAAGATGGAGGACAACATTGGGAGTTAGATGGTTCAGACTAACCCCAAAATAACCAAGAAATTGATGAAGGAGAGCGGAAGCAGGAAGGCAAAGTTCGACATGGATAAAGGAGACGAAAAGGATAATCTCACCAGGACCTAGAACAGGGACCCAATGCTCGCCTGGAACTCTTCATTCAGCAATGCCCTTGCTCTAGATCAGACCATCGTCAGCAAGCTCACAAAGCTGATCTTCAGTTGTTGTCAGAGCCGACCAAGCTTTCTGGGTAGCCCTCATGGCCACAAACTCCTGGTTCTCGATCATGGAAAGAGACGACTCCTCGTCCACGAAGGTTGCCTAGGACTTGCTCGCAGCTTTCTTCCTACCCATGTACTAATGGAAGAAAAAAGAACTAGGAAAAGAGAAGGCTCTGACGACGGCAGCAATGGCGACGACGGAGTTGCAAAGGCTAGGGTTTTTTTAAGGCAAAGGCAGGGTACCAAAGAAAAGGAGGATAAAGGCCTTTAAATAGATTTTACACCGACAAAACACGGCCCACCAAGCCCGTTAAAACACGATGTGAGAACACAATGGTCCATTTACTGACACACCTAAAATGATGAAAGACACAAATTCACACAATGGTGCAGTTCAATGGGTAGATTTTAGACTTATCCATCTAGCAAAACGGCAGAGTTACCATATGGCTGCAAAAAGAACTCATCAGCCATGGAGCAACGGAAGGTTACCTCACAAGGAACATAATAACCTGGTTCTAACATAAAGAACTCGGGAATCTCATAGATAACTAGGACATCAGCAGAATAAAGAATCACAACTTAGAAGACAAGATTCTTTCTATTATAAATGACTTCGAAAGATATAAAATTACACATCTTACAAGACCCAACGAACTTGGAACTATGACAGGCAAGTAGCAAAAAGGAACCTAGAAACAACTAGGCTCTGGAACGACTACGTGTTCTAAATCGCTACTCGGTAGAACAAACCGCACTCGGCTACATTGTTTTCTTCAAAGGATAGACGTAGTGCACCCAAGGCAGAAATCAGCTGAACGGCAGGACAATATGGAGCAGAGAAGGCCAACAGGCATCTGTTTACCCAAGTCCAATGTGATGCTGGATATGGTGTTGATCTGCACTGGACAATCTCGTGACAAGCGGCGAGGATCAACCCAGAACTGCTAGATGAAGGAATGAAGCCCACATCACAAGACTTCCTCCAACTACTATCATGTACATCCTGGTACATTGCTGCTGTAGGATTAGTCTACCTCTGATCCCTATCACAAGACTTCCTCCAGCTACGACAAGACATACGAGAACTACAAAATGCGCCCGAGGGCTGCTCTACCTCACAAACTACCATATTCATGACTATAGAGACTTTAGAATAAGCAACAAAATGCTCAATGAATCAAAACAGCAATCTAGGAGGGTATTTATAGACTAAAGGAGCGGTGCACATAGATCAGGAGCACCAACAAAACAAGCCTAACAAAGGACACAGTGAAAAGATAGAATTCAATGAAAGAGGACTCAGGCGTGAAGGAACAGTACTCGATAACAAGCATATTCGGGAGAATATACCAACACAGTACAACCTATGAATAAAAGGCATTTACACTCAACCACCACCATATAACTATATCTAACAACAGCAGACTACTAGAGAATACGCTAAGACCCTGCATCCAAGTTTTTCCTGAACAAAACAACCCGGATATATGCTCAAGGGCTGCAATAGGAAAGGTATACAGTTCTTTCGAACAACTCAGATTCAAGACCCTCCAACTTTTTGTTCCAAATAGCAAGAGGCTCGGGGGCTACACTCAGTGAGTGCACTTTTTCCTTCAAAAAAGTGCACATAACTCAGAAGACTTCTTCAAGACAGACGACTTTAAGGCCACAAGATAAGAAGAATCCAGACATAGCTATATCCGAGCTCTTTTCGACAAAAAGAACCCGGACATAGCTAAATCCGAGCTCTTTTCAACAAAGAAACCGGGTATATGCTCGGGAGCCTTTTGACGAAGAATCAGGGAGATTTCAAGAAAAGACCCTCAAGCTCCTTATGCCAAACAGCAAGAGGCTCGGGGGCTACATCCAAATGGGGGTACTTTTTTCTTCAAAAAGGTAAACACCACGCGAAGAACTCATGAAGCGCTGCACGGTTTCGCTCAAGAAAGCACTCGGACGATGCTTGTTCCTGCTCGACAAGACTTGAAGGAACAAGATGAGGCTTCTAGAACTCAACCATGAAGTGCTCGAGGGCTTGTTGGTGCGGGACCCATGGGATACCCTGCAAGGAAGGGAGAAGAACTAGCCTAACTAGGATTCTTCCCCTGTAATCTTAGTAGTAGTATTATTATGTAATCCTACTAGGAACTCTCATTGTAAACCGACTAGGACTCTGGCCTCCTGACTATATAAAGGAGGGCAGGGCTCCTTGGATCAAGAGTTTAGAGAACAATTGTACAACACAACACTTTACGATCAATCCAACGCAAAGGCTAACGCCAACTGGACGTAGGGCTATTACTCGATCTACGATTGAGGGCCCGAACTAGGATAAATTGACTATCTCTTGCGTTAACCGTTGAGTTCCGCATACGCTGAAGCCTGAATGAACTACCTCGGGGACCCCCGTGGCAGGCTATCGGTGGTCAAACATCGACACTCAGTTAGTTGATTTAGTGAGATATATATGTAGATAGATAGAAACATAGATATATTGGTAAATAGATATAGTTAGATATCTTATTAGATATATAGTTATATTTGTAGTTAACTACATATAATCTAGCTATTTAGTGAGTACACTATAAATATATACGTAGTTATTATCTTGATTACTTAGTTTGTAGTTAGAAAGTACTTGTTAGGTACTATCTATCGTCTAATTTGGACTAAAAGACATATGTTTTGTTACATTTTTGAAATAGATGGACAACCTAGTGACCATATATCATGGAGGCATGGTTGAAAGCGATCGCTATAGATATGTTGAGTTTCTTGACATGCAAAACATGCATGTGCTATTCAATGATAGGCCTTCATTTAGTGAGATGGTTGCAAGGGCTCGGGAGGAGCTACATTGCTTTGGAGATGATGACATTGCAATTAATGGTGTACTGCACCTAGGTTGTTGTTGACACAAAATGTGACGTACTGTGCCTCACACACAGCAAGCCGAAAAGCGTGGCTTCAATTGGGTTTCCGGGTGTTTCATGATCCGGAAGCGTGCCAGTCAGTTTGACCTGAAAACTAACAAGGGATAAAACAATTAAATGTCAAACCGGAACATGTCGGGTAATACCGGACAGTTCCACATGTACGGCCCTGAAGCCACTTACAACGACATACGGCTATAGAGAGCTGTCTGCCAACAAATTCATAAACCATTCAGCTAATCGTAAGGTAAATGCACGTAAAGACCTAATTGCCGAATGCATGTGCATGGGAAGACACGTTTGAACAAGTGAAATTAATTATGAGTTAATGCATAACCAAGCTCGGCAATCCAACCGAATAGGGATCCATGAAGAAGGAACGTACAAATAAAAGCGATTAAACTAAACTAAAACCTGCATCTGCCGCACGATACCTAGTTTCGTTAAAGCTTAAACGTGATTAACATGCATGAACCCGCAACATGTGACAATCTAGATTAAGACAATTCGGCCACTATGAGCATGTTATCTATTTTGCAAGGGTAATATAAGAATAGACAATGATCGTTGAAGCACGAGTAAAACCACAAGAGAAAGAAGTCCGAACAATATCAATCTAGATTGGGCAGAAGTGTGTTACAAATATATAAGAGGTTTAAAACATGCAACACTGGATAACTTAATGAATCTATTTAGATTTGCCATATCTAATATAGAGCCGATAACTATCTCGCCTTCACTAAGCATATGAGTAAACGCCTGTCGCACGGTATCTACTCATAAACGAAGCATAAGCAAAGACTTCTTGATTGTCAAGCAAAGATCCGCCGCACGACCATTGAAAACAAACAAGACTGCTTGCACCATGTCTAAATCCACCGCATGATACTAAACATGATAACAAGGTTGTCGGAACTTACAGAGGTCGACGGATCGATGATTCCTCTCGAAGAACTCGACGACACGACAAGAGGACTCGAAAGTTGGCACGGGGCCGGTTGTATTGATTTGGTTGTGAACCCTTCTTACAATGGTCGAGGGTCAACATTTATACCCTAGACAAAATGTGAGTCCTAAAGGACTACGATTTACAAAGGAACTTCTAAACAAACTTGGAAACTTACGATTCCTTACCCTAAACTTATAGATTCCTTTATTAATACAACTCTCATCTTTCCGATCGGTCTTGCCTACCATCTTCTGTTTTCCCGAATGGAGTTACCGCCTTCCAGAATAACCGACCGCACAAGCATTTAGCCGACCGCTTGCGTTGTTTGCCGAACACCCTTCTTCCTGCATGTGGGTCTACCTGTCATCTTCCAGAATCGACCAAAATCCAGTGTTAACACATGCCCCCTCAATTTCGGGATAAAAGTTGTTTTATTCTGAAATTGACCACAAGCTCTTTCATCCTCCTAGGTCATCACCGTTCAAAACCGCAGCCGCTGCCCAAAAATTCAAGCTTTCAGCGCAACCTTGGACCTCCTTCCAATCTTCAATGGCGACCCAGGACGAAATTCCAGAGGTAAACTTCATTTATATTCGGCAACTTTCATCTCATCCTTCCGCTCCTCTTTTGATTTACTCCCCTCTGATTTCAATCATCTTCTAAAGGAGTACAAGAGCCAGATTTTGATCCCTTATGCTGCCAACCCCGACTCCTATTTCCTCGACCCAATGGGAAATCCTGACCCTTCTGAAGTCATTGAGAAGGAAACCCAAAGAATTCCTTTCAAGTCTGGGATTACCTCACCAAACCGATGGCCAAACACATTCAAGAATTGGCCATTTCCTCCAATCACCGGATGGCGTAACTGGTACAGGAGAATGTTGGAGAAGAGCAGCAGCCACTGGGAAAGTCAGGACATCAGTTATTGTTTGGAGTTATCTTTAGCAGAAACACCCAGGAATGATTCCCTTCTGATAGCAGCTTCTCACTTTTGGTCTGACGCCACCAATGCCTTTATCTTTGGTCATGGTATTATGACCATCACTCTAGCCGACGTATTCATGATGACTGGTTTGAATGTGTCATTGCCAGTATATCCTTATAAGTACAAGAGCAAGAGTAATCAAAGAGCCGTCAGTTCTGGATGTGGATGGATCAAACATATCCAGAACTATATGAATGCATCTGGCACCGTTTCTGACAAAGAGTTGAAAGCCTTCATGAATATGTGGCTATGCAGATTCATCTTCTGTGGAAAATCCAATGAACCAACCCTGAATCACATGGTAATGGCTGAAGACTTAGCTGCAGGCACCCAGATCCCATTAGGCAAATATCTTTTAGGATCTGCTTATCATATGATGCATCAGATCACCCTTCAGATGCGCCACGGTGGAGAAATTTCTTGTGTAAATGGTCCCTGGTGGCTAATTCAAATGTGGCTCCAATAAATCATGGAGATATTCAAGCGACGTTCGACTTAACTCAGGCCTGGCCCAGTCCAGTAACGGCCCAGCCGAAAGGGAACAAACCTACTCCGCCGTTCGGGATTCTCGCCCCACAACCCCGTGGAATTCGCCACGATCTTTCGCTTCGGCTTATAAATAGACCTTTCCATTGGCCTTCATCACTATCTTTGCCTCAGCGTTCTCACATCCGTCTCTTCCACTTCCTTCATTCGATTCAATCCAGAAGGAAACCCTAACCTCTACCAAAGCAAATGACGAACAGTGGCAACCGTGGCAAGCGTCCTGCCGACGGAGAGGCTGAAGGAAGCAGAGCGTCGCGCTGCCAGCGTCGTGGGTATGATTCGGTTCTTTGCCCCCTTTGCAATCTCCTCGTTCATCTATTAATTCCGATTTCCCCTTCCTCATTCATCAGGATAAGAGTCATCAGCTCCAGCCAATACCATCTCCTTCCTCCAGTGTCGGCAACTCAACCGGGAACTCCATTATCCGGCTCCTCCGGATCTTCCAGCTCCTCAAGCTCTTACCATTCCAACCCTTGGGGTTCGGCAGAGCCAGCAGATGCACACCATCCATACTCTCACGAGGAGGCGCTCAAGTTTCGCCAGGAGAGGGACGAAGCCCGGGAGGAGCTAGGCGACGTATCCAAGAAGTTCGGCATCGATCAAGCCGAATGGGAGGATCAGCGGAAACAATTCTGCGACGCCATCACCGGTTTGATATCCTCACTTAGTTTCATCATCCTGACTTCCTTTGCTTGCCGACCCATTTCTTCTTTCATGCCCAGCTCTTTCCGTGGAGAATGACCGCTTGAAGATGGCGGCGAACAAGATTGCCGACAAGGTGAATGCTCAGGGGGAGACATCCGAGGCACGCCTTGATGCTGTGGACGGCCGCATTGATCAGGCCGTCATCCAAGGTGTGCACCTCGGCGCTTCCCTCGGGCTGGCGGCAATGACCTCCCAAACCAACGAGGACTACTCCTCCCAGCCAGTTGGCTTCGTTGGAGGACGCCCGGACGAAGTCGACGACATCGATGAGCGTCTGGAGGCCTACGACGATCATGCTGCTGCCCTTGCCGAAATCACAAACCCCCAATCCGTCCTCAACAAGTTATTTGAGGAGTAGTTTGTATTAGGATGAACTTTATAAACAACCTCGTCTTTTGGAATAATATTTACTTCTTTGATTCTTTTCGGTAAAATTCCACTTGCGACTGTCAGAAAAAATGCTGAAAACAACCCAGTTTCAGACAAACATTTTTTGTGCTAGAGGCGATGCAAACTGCATCGGCTATTTTGTGCTAAAGGCGATATGAATGATATCGGCTATTCTCAGTCTTGTATCTGATTTTTAGGCTAAAGGTAATTTTTTCCTTGTCGTTTTTCTGATCTACATTCACGAACCAACCTCAACACTGGGATAGTATTTCTTAATAAATCTTCCATTGATAGCTCTGGTAAACTCTTCCCCAAATAAAGTCTTCAATATGTATGCATTGCTAGGTACACACTCTACTATTCGGAAAGGACCTTCCCAATTTGGAGACCATTTGCCGAATGCTCTATCCTTTGTTCCAACCGGCAATACAGTTTTCCACACCAAATCTCCTTTTGCGAATTGCTTCAGCCTAACCCTTTTGTTATAATACTTGGCAACGCGTAATTTATTTTTCTCAATATTTTCTAATGCCTTAAGACGAATCAAATGTAAATCTTCCAATTCATCCATCATCAGATTCTTATAGTTTTCTTCTGCTAATTCTTTCTGTAAAATAACTCGCCTTGATCCTGACCGCAGTTCCCATGGTAACACAGCATGATGTCCATAAACCAGTTCATAGGGAGACGTTTGAGTGGACCCATGACAAGCCATTCGGTAAGCCCACAATGCTTCATTAAGAACCAAGTGCCATTTCCTTGGTTTTTCATCAATCTTCTTCTGGATAATTTTAATCATAATCTTATTTGATGCTTCTGCCTGATCATTAGCTTGTGCATAATAGGGAGAAGAATTATACAACTTAATCCCCATACTTTTGGCAAAGTCACAGAATTCTGAAGAAGTAAATTGAGTTCCTTGATCAGTTGTCATAGTCTGAGGAATCCCAAATCTGTAAACTATATGTTCCTTAACAAAACTGACCATATTCTCTGACGTTACCTTCTTCAAAGGGATAGCTTCAACCCACTTGGTAAAATAATCCGTGGCCAAGAGTACAAATTTGTGTCCCTTACTAGAAGGAGGATTGATCTGACCAATTAAATCTATACCCCATCCTCTGAACGGCCAAGGCTTGATTATAGGATTCATAGCAGACGCTGGAACCTTTTGAATATTGCCGAATTTCTGACAATTGTGACACCCTTTATAATATTCAAAACAATCTTCCAACATAGTTGGCCAAAAATAACCAGTTCTCCTAATTATCCACTTCATCCGATAAGCTGACTGATGTGCACCACACAATCCTTCGTGAACCTCATACATCACTTTCTTGGCTTCTTCTTGACTTAAGCATTTGAGCAATACTCCATCGATGGACTTGTAATATAACTGATCATCAAGAAACATAAATTTGAGAGCTTTGTACCTGAGTTTTCGGGAAACCTTTTGAGATGGATTTTTCAGATAATTGGTAACTTCGTATCTCCAATCACCATCTACTTGATCAGTATTTAAAACATCTTCTTCTATAGCAAAAATCTCCCGATTCTCTCGATATCCAGAAGCAGCTTGAGCTAACTTATTTGCTTCTTCATTGCACTCTCTAGGGACATGATGCAAGGTTACTACCAGAAAATTCTTCAAAAGTTCTCTACATTCCTCATAATATTCTCTTAACACATTGTTCTTGCATTCATACTGACCATTCAATTGATTAATCACCAACTCAGAATCCCCAAAGATTTCGACAGCAGCAGCCTTTACTTCTATAAGAAACCGAAGCCCTCTAATCAATGCTTCATACTCTGCCTGATTATTAGTAAAATGAAATTCAATAGGAACCACGTATTCAAAAGTCTTTCCTTGTGGGGAAATCAAGAGAATACCAGCACCACCACCTTTGTTACAAGATGATCCATCGAAGAACAAAGCCCAAGGCACAATGCTTACCACTTCAACAGAAAGATCCCGATGTTGGGTAATAAAATCGGTAATAATTTGACCCTTTACCGCCTTTGCCGATTCATATCTTAAATTAAATTCCGACAACGCTAAAATCCATTTGCCAATTCTTCCATTCAAAATCGGCATTGATAACATATGCTTGATTACATCAAAACTAGAAACCACCACGCATTCGGAATTCAACAAATAGTGCCGAGATTTGGTACATGAGTAATATACACATAAGCAAAGTTTTTCTGCAGCCGAATACCTTGTTTCCGGGTCTAACAACTTTCGGCTAAGATAAGCTATGACTCTTTCTTTTCCTTCAAACTCTTGCATAAGGGCCGATCCTATCGTTAGGCTATCGGCCGCCACATACAACTTAAAAGGCTTGTCAAGTTGTGGAGGTACCAGCACAGGTGGTGCTTTCATATATTGTTTGATCTCATCAAAAGCCTTTTGTTGTATGTCACCCCATACAAATTTTTGATCTTTCTTGAGCTTCAATAAAGGGGAAAAGGGTAAAACTCTTTCTGAAAGATTGGATATGAATCTTCTTACAAAGTTGATTTTGCCTAACAATGATTGCAATTCTGTGAGATTAGTTGGCGGCACAACTTTGTCTATTGCTTCCATGCTCTTCTTACCAACTTCAATTCCTCCTTTATGAACTAAAAATCCCAAAAACTCACCAGCCGAAACTCCAAAGGCACATTTGTTTGGATTCATCTTCAAGCCATGCTTTCTTGTGCACTCCAGAGTCTTTCTTAAATCGGCTAAATGTCTTTTATGATTTCTAGACTTGACTACTACATCATCGATGTAGATTTCTACAATCTTGCCGATCAGCTCGTGAAAAATATAATTCATAGCTCTTTGATAAGTTGCACCGGCATTCTTTAACCCAAACGTCATGACTATCCACTCGAACAAACCAATATGACCAGGACATCTGAAAGCTGTTTTCGAAATATCTTCTATTGCCATAAAAATTTGGTTATAGCCAGCATTACCATCCATAAAACTAATGACCTCATAACCTGCTGCTGCATCTACCAGCAAATCGGCAACTGGCATTGGGTAACCATCCATGGGAGTTGCCTTATTAAGATTTCTGAAATCTATACAAACTCTCATTTTTCCATTTTTCTTGTATACCGGTACTATATTTGAAATCCACTCTGCATACTTGCATGGCCGAATGAAGTTTGCTTCTATTAATCTTTCAACTTCCTTCTTTACATCGGCTAATACCTCCTCTTTGTATATCTTCCGTGGAGGTTGTTTGTAAGGACGAAATCCAGGTTTAATGGGTAATCGATGCTCAACAATGGAACGATCCAATCCAGGCATTTCCGTATAATCCCAAGCAAAACAATCTTTAAACTCTTTCAACAGGTTTATCAACTTTGATTTATATTCTGGGTCTAACTCTGCACTAATATACATCGGTCTTGGCTTAGAATCATCACCAACATCAATTTCTTCCAATTTATCAGCCGACATAAAACCACGTCCCAACTTTCCTTTGTTGCCATCGACAGGATTTCCCATTAAAAATTACTATGAGAGCCGACTGCTTGGATCGGCTGTTGGTCCTCGCTGAAAACATTCACAGGACCTTCTTTCCACACTTTTCCGGAGAAACAATCAACGCCTTCATATTCCCAATAGGTAGACTCTGTAGCAGCAACACTTACCGAATCATCAGCATGTACAATTTCAACATCATCTCCAATCCATTGAATGAGAATTTGATGCATGGTTGAAAGAATGCAGCAATTAGCATGGATCCAATCTCTGCCCAAGAGTAGACTATATGCCCCCTTGCCATCAATGACAAAAAAGGTAGTAATCAGAGTTTTCGATCCAATGGTCAACTCGACATGGATAGCACCTCGGGTATCGGAAGGATTGCCAGCAAAGTCTCTGAGCACCATGTCAGTTTTCAACAATTCTTCATTAGTCATCCCAAGTTTCCTGAAGGTAGTATAAGGCATGATATTGATAGCAGCCCCTCCATCGACAAACATCTTAGTTAAAGGCTTGCCATTGACATATCCCTTTAAATAGAGTGGTCTCAAGTGACAATTCTTGATTGGTTTATCAAAAACAGCCTGCTGTGTTAATACAAGCTGAGCCATCAAATCCTGACATTCACTTTCATCAAAATCGGAGTACACCTCTTCTTGGACATCTTGGCTTTCGGGAGCTATAAACTCTGATGGGAGGAAGAAAGCCATGCAAGCATTAGCCAAAGGACCACATCCATCAGGCTTCTTTTTAGGACGCCATATTTGCTTTGTTTCGGCAACTTTCAATTCCAGCTCCCTATTCCTCAACCGTTGCACTCTTCTTTTCTGACTTTTCCTCAGGCCTGGAGGACACCACTGTCCTTTTTGCCATACGTATTTATAGAAGTCAGCTTCCTCATCATGCACTCTATTATGAATCCAACCCGAACCTGCAACTCTTTTCCTTTGCTGATTCTCAAAGCCACCTATCTTTAAGCGCCGATCATCTTCAGGAACCTTTGTTCCAAGTCTTTCATAGACGGGACAGCGGTTGACTCGAGATTGCCTATACTCGGAGTACTGAACACTACATTCCGGACAATTATTTCTTGCAGGCAACCTCAAACCTTCATTCCAACAATGCCTAAAGAACGAACAACCCCAATGAGACTGCTCCTGTTCTGTCATGTATTTTTCTTGCTCCCTTCGGTATACTTCTTCCTCATACCTCCGGCGTTCTCCCATAAACCATTGCTTCTTACAGTATTCCTTCTCTTGTTCCCTCTGCCACTTGTTTAGCAAAATACGTGATGTAATTCTGGGTTCAGAAGTTTGACCTTTTTCGGTTCGACTATTCTGAAACCGAATTCGTTGCTGTAGCTCTTTACTGGTGACTTGCCGATCCGGGTCAACAGCACCACTCTCCTTTGCTCTATCAGAAGTCAACACCTTCACCTTGCCTTTACCCTTGAGATCATTGGCAGAGACCATATTCACAGAGAAAGAAATCATATTTTGTGGAAAAGGCTGATCATCAATTTTCATCTTACCATCAAACCTCAAATGTCCCTCTTGGATAGCTTTCTGGATTCGTATTCTGAATACTCGGCAATCATTAATAGAATGAGAATTAGTGTTATGGAAACCACAATACTTTTTGTCTTTCACTCCTTCAGGACGTAGCATAGGATGTCCTTCTGGCAGCTTGATGCGCCCTTCCTTTATCAACAATGCAAAAAGTCTATCTGCCTTAGTAACATCAAAATCATAGGTCCCCTTTTGTTGCTTCAACCAGCGTTGACTAACTTGAGTGGGTTCCTTTGCCCAATTTAACTCAGCTGCAGCTATCTCATCTTCATCAATATACTCAGTCGCTTCATCCAGAAAACCTTGATACACCTCATTAGTGGCATTGTTCTTCTGAAAGCGATTATCTCTCCTAAATCCTTGGGCTTGGTTACTCATAGCTGCTAAACGCTGTGCAAGTTGGCCAAGATCATCAAACTCCAAACCGAACAACTTCTCCCTGATATTCGGCAACATTCCTGCTATAGCTATTCCAGGTAGTTGATCATCTGGTAAATTTAAAGAATAACACATATTCTTGGTCTCCCTAAATCTACGAAGATATTCCAATGGTGTCTCATTTGTTCTCATCCTCAGACTCATGAGATCAACTAACTTCTTCTCATTAGTACCCGTATAGAAATATGAATGAAACTTCTGTTCTAGTTCTGCCCACGTACCAATGGAATGAGCTGGTAGAGACGTGAACCATGTGAAAGCTGGTCCTATAAGAGACAAAGGAAAATATCGAATTCTCTAAGCTTCATCTGAAGCAGCTTCTCCAAGCTGCATTAAGTATCGACTGACATGCTCTATGGTACTAGTATCATCTTGACCAGAAAACTTAGTTAAATCTGTCGGAGGCTTCACCCTTGGAGGTAACGCCACTCTGTTGTACCATTCTGGATAAGGAGACTTGTATAAATAGGATTGATTCTTTGGCTTCAAGCCGAACTGATTTTGCATCATATCGGCCATCCTGTGCATCAAAACATCAATGCCTGGATCCTGATTTCCTTGTACTTGCACTCCAGAAGGCAATCCTGAAACACTTCTATACCCTGGATTTGGCATAGCATTGATAGCACTGTAATCAGTAAATTCTTGATACCCATCACCATACATATTCTTTTGCAATCTGTTTGATATTGGAGAAACTCTATAAGCCGAAGGTGGCACTTCCCCTGTGGTACCAAATGTCACCTGGCCATAGGTGGGATGTGATTGCTTTTCAGTATGAGTCAATCCACCTATATTTGAAGGCGACGCTACTTCTTTTCCAACAGGCCTCTCTTGATGCTTTGGAACATTGAAAAGCGTCGGCCCATTGAGTGGTCCAACATTTTCTTCGAAGTATTTATCAACCATTGGACCAAAAGTACTGATCATGATTGCCCGAAAGGTATTCAGAAAAGTTGTGTGATGGTTTGTCATGGTTTCTCCCATGGCTTTATAGATCAGGGCTGCCATCTTCTGAGCATCTTCCTCTTCAGTGTAATCAGTTTGATGCGGAAGAAGAACCCTTGGCATTGACTGCTTTTGAAACACTTTATTGCTCTTGTTTTTGGAAAAAGACATCAAACACTTCCGTTGGTATTGCTCACATGCTTGTAGCACTAAATCCTTGTAATTATCTGGCAATTCTGCCATGCTTACGTCCAGAACATGATCATTGTTGATCTCAGATGCCATCTTGAACTAGCAAACTGTCCCACCGGGCGTGCCAAAAAGTGTGTTGACACAAAATATGATGTACTGTGCCTCACACACAGCAAGCCGAAAAGCGTGGCTTCAATTGGGTTCCTGGGTGTTTCGTGATCCGGAAGCGTGCCAGTCAGTTTGACCTGAAAACTAACAAGGGATAAAACAATTAAATGTCAAACCGGAACATGTCGGGTAATACCGGACAGTTCCACATGTACGGCCCTGAAGCCACTTACAACGACATACGGCTATAGAGAGCTGTCTGCCAACAAATTCATAAACCATTCAGCTAATCGTAAGGTAAATGCACGTAAAGACCTAATTGCCGAATGCATGTGCATGGGAAGACACGTTTGAACAAGTGAAATTAATTATGAGTTAATGCATAACCAAGCTCGGCAATCCAACCGAATTGGGATCCATGAAGAAGGAACGTACAAATAAAAGCGATTAAACTAAACTAAAACCTGCATCTGTCGCACGATACCTAGTTTCGTTAAAGCTTAAACATGATTAACATGCATGAACCCGCAACATGTGACAATCTAGATTAAGACAATTCGGCCACTATGAGCATGTTATCTATTTTGCAAGGGTAATATAAGAATAGACAATGATCGTTGAAGCACGAGTAAAACCACAAGAGAAAGAAGTCCGAACAATATCAATCTAGATTGGGTAGAAGTGTGTTACAAATATATAAGAGGTTTAAAACATGCAACACTGGATAACTTAATGAATCTATTTAGATTTGCCATATCTAATATAGAGCCGATAACTATCTCGCCTTCACTAAGCATATGAGTAAACGCCTGCCGCACGGTATCTACTCATAAACGAAGCATAAGCAAAGACTTCTTGATTGTCAAGCAAAGATCCGCCGCACGACCATTGAAAACAAACAAGACTGCTTGCACCATGTCTAAATCCACCGCATGATACTAAACATGATAACAAGGTTGTCGGAACTTACAGAGGTCGACGGATCGATGATTCCTCTCGAAGAACTCAACGACACGACAAGAGGACTCGAAAGTTAGCACGGGGCCGGTTGTATTGATTTGGTTGTGAACCCTTCTTACAATGGTCGAGGGTCAACATTTATACCCTAGACAAAATGTGAGTCCTAAAGGACTACGATTTACAAAGGAACTTCTAAACAAACTTGGAAACTTACGATTCCTTACCCTAAACTTATAGATTCCTTTATTAATACAACTCTCATCTTTCCGATCGGTCTTGCCTGCCATCTTCTGTTTTCCCGAATGGAGTTACCGCCTTCCAGAATAACCGACCGTACAAGCATTTAGCCGACCGCTTGCGTTGTTTGCCGAACACCCTTCTTCCCGCATGTGGGTCTACCTGTCATCTTCCAGAATCGACCAAAATCCAGTGTTAACAGTTGTCCTCCGAACATCTTTAGGCGAATGATCTTAATTGGTTGTGCGGATCAGTGGGAGAACTATGTGAGATCGGCTATGAAGAGCCAGCTGCAATGTTTGGATATGGTTATGCGTCGGGTGTTAGTTGATCCAATCCCTCATGGGTTTACCCCAGCAATGGATCATCCGGCACACATCGACCCTCCCGTTCCGGAACCTTACCTGCATGTGCAGATTGCGCCTACGGTTCCTGATGCTAAATCTGCCCCCAATGCGGTATTTGGAGATGGTTGTCATACTCATGTTTTTGTGACAGATCCTCCTTATGAGATCCCTTTGACATAGAATCATCCGAGTAAGTGTCTTAATCGCATGGTTTTTGGGAGCTTATCCCGTTCCTTACATCTATTTCTTTCATTCTTTCCTTATTTCTATAATGACGTTGCAGGAGACATTCCTAAGAATATGGATGTGCCCCATGTTGCTGCATAAGTGCACTTTAGAGATGGATTTTGTGGCTCCAATAGTGTTAAAATTATGAATGATTCGGAGCCATATGAGATGGCTAGGGCTCTTGATTCTGATGATGATCGTCCTGTTGGAGAGCTGACGGAGAGTGATGTTGAGATGATGAGGCGTATTTTTCCTGACCGTCGTGATCCTAGAGTTCATGAGTTTAGTGATCTTGCTCATTCTGATCTGGCGTTTGCAGAAGGACGTGATGATGAGCTCCTAGAAGCTCCTAAGGCGGGTCCTAACATGGTAATTGAGGAGGGGAGGGTGTTCAATGACCTCCCTGCTTTGAAGAGGTGGTTGCAGGCTTTTGCAGTGATATGAAAGAGGCCTTATAGGGTATTGCATTCTATAAGGAAAATGGACCCTTGGCCCATTTACTTTGGATTTTGGTGTTTGATGACCAAAACAACCAAATTAGACTAATGAATTTGCAAGTGTTTGTTTTGTAGTCTAATAGGGTGCAAGACGTGACTTGGACGAAGGCAACATGATGATCCAATGATCAACACCTTAAGAAAGACCTTAGGAGCACAAGAAAAGACCCAAGATATCAAGCAAAGTCCAAGCATGAAGATAGGAACCAAGCCATACGCAAGATCATGAAGAAACGAGCTTGTAGAGGTGACCGAATGCTAGAAGCGCGACTGGATGCTGGACCGGTGGCTTGGTAGACAGGCGACCGGACACGAGGACCGGAAGCTAGCGGCAACCGACCGGACGCAGAAACGTAGCGTCCGATCGAGTACAGAGAGGTTCTAGGCGCGCGAAACTGTGACCGGACGTGTCCGGTGGTAGGCGACCGGACGCTGGCAGCGTCCGATCGGTAGTTCACGGCTGCAACGATCGGTATGACCGGACGTGTCTGGTCAGGACGATTTAGCGTCCGGTCAGTAGTAGATAAATACAACCCCCAACCGGCCATTTGAGGTGTGTGGAGTTGAGAAAACATACCAAGGGTGTTGATATACCATTTTAGTGATCTCCACTTGTATAGTACTTAGTGTTTTATTAGGTGATTAGCATAAGTGCTTTGCGAAGTGCTTAGGTTGATTAGACCACTGCTTATGCGCTTGCACTAGGTGTTTGCCTAGTGTTTAGTGAGGTTTATACACCTCTTGCCACCCCGTGCTTGCGAGCATAAGTGTTGTACATCGGAGGGGATTGAAGTCTTGCGAGATCACACCAACCGCGTTTGTGGTGTGACCGCCACCGTGTACTAGAGGGAACAAGGCCCACGGCATTTCGGCCGAAAGCTTGATAGTGAAGACGGCGATGAGCATCCGGGAGAGGCTTGCCGAAAGGCACGTCGGAGACCCACTTGCACGTGGGGAAGGCTCGAGGCTATCCACGGAGTTACCTGACCGGGAGCTTGGCCCTTGCGAGGGATTCCTTGCGAGGGGCTGCAACGAGGACTAGAGGAAAGCTTGCACGCTTCTCGATACCTCGGTAAAAATACCGAAGTCGTCGATGGGAGTTTGCATATCTCTACCTTGCTCTTTAAGCTTCCGCATTTACATTGATCATATTATTATCATTTGTGGTAGAGATAGCAACACACTAGCAAAACCATAGTTGCACATCTAGATAGATTATCTTTTGCTAGAGGTTGAAAAAGAGGCCATAGTTTAGTGTTAGATTTTTTAAGTTGCCTAATTCACCCCCCTCTTAGGCGTCACGGTCCCTTCACATTCATATATGGAGCGCCATTACACAGTTGTGTGTGACAAGGAACGCTGCCCATGGAGGGTTTGTGTAAGGAAGCAACAGGTGACCAAAAATGGAAGATCACAAAAGTTGTTGGGCCACACAATTGTGCTGACCATGAGCTGACACTGAGGCATCAGCAGTTGACATCTACCCTCATTGCCAAGTGGTTGATGGGAATTTTGCAGGGAGAACCCAACATGAAGGTGAGAACAATTATTAGGACCATTGAGGCGTTGTATGGAGGATATATGATAACTTATGGTAAAGCGTGGAGGGCTAAGCAGCGAGCGTGGAAGATGATATATGGGGACTGGGAGGATGGGTATGAGCAGCTGCCAGTTCTTTTCAATGCAATCAAAGTGGTGAATCCAGGCATGCATTATGAGTACATCACAAAACCTAATGCATGAAAGGATGGGAAGCAAATATTTTTCCGTGCCTTCTGATGCTTCCCTCAGTGTGTTGAGGCCTTTAGGCACTGTCGTCCCGTCTTCTCCATTGATGGTACGTTCTTGATTGGTAAATACTAGAGTACACTTCTTATAGCCATATCCTATGACACGAACAATAAGTTGATTCCTTTGGCATTTGCTTTGGTTGAGAAGGAGAACAATGACAGTTGGGGATGGTTCTTGATGCTAGTCCGGATATACGTGGTTGGGCCTAGCAGGAAGGTTGGTATCATATCTGATAGGCATCAGGGCATACTTAATGCCGTGCGAGGGCAGTTAGAGGGGTATGCACCTTTGCACCATTGTTGGTGTACTCGACACCTTGCCGAGAATCTACTATGGAAGGACGGTGTCAAGAAAAACTTTGATCTATTCTAGGAGGCTGCTCGATAGCTTGAGGACAAGTACTTTAGAGAAAAGTTGGAGCAGGTCAGAACCACATCAAATGCAGAAGGTAGACAATGGCTCATAGGTTTGATGAGGGATTTGGAGAAATGGACGAGAGCTCATGATGTCGATGGCTGGAGGTATGAGTTTCAGTGCAACAACATGGCAGAGTCATTCAATAAGTTGCTATTGGGGATACGTGGTATGCCCGTGAATGCAATTATTCAATTCACCTTCTATAAGCTTGTTGTCTAGTTCAATGATAGACACGCCCATGCATTGCAGTTGAGGAGTGATGGAGAGATATGGGCTTCGAAACCAAAGGCACACCTAGAGAAGGCAAGAGAAAGGGCTGGCATACATGAGATTGCATGCTTTGCACTGACTTCATGCTTGTTTGGACATACAAACTCCAACGTATTCTTAGGGTTTATCACAGCTCGATCTCCGCAATCGCACAGAGCAGGTTCCTCGAGTCGTCTAACTACGGCTAGGTGCTTCTCCTTAGCCGTTATTGTCGGAGGGTTAGGGGGGTGGAACCCTCCGCTTGAAGTGCTCACGTGGATGTCTCCCTCTAAACCAATCGTCGAAAAAAGGTACCTAGGATCAAACTTGTCTGCACCATCGATTTACTGAAAGAAAAAGCACCTCTTATGGTCCTACACAACGAGATTCCAACAAAATATTAGTTCCATACTTAAACAAATAAAGAAAAAGGATAGTACAAACAATTTCTTACATTAAACCGACTACATGTGTAGAAGTAACGCGTGGCTATGTCTGGATGTTTCGATTGAAAAACATGGGCTAGAAAACCACAGTCACAGTTAGGGATAGGAAGGTCAGAAGGGACGGGGGCATCTTTGCTAGACGCGTCGGGGTATAATTCTCGAGGACGACTCCGTTTTCGCCAAAACTCCTCCCGAAACATTTCTTGCATCTAACAAAATGGATGTAATTTAATAAACATAAATAAAAACATCACAAAAAATATCAATGAGAACCATAACTACAATACAACCAATTTCGTTCTAAGAACCAAAAGCAGTTAACATTATACCCTAAACCTAGGGTTTCTCATTTCATTCACAATAATGAACCCATAACATAACTACATGTGGCTTGGTTTGCTAGCTTTTTCCACGCCTTGGAATCAACCTACGGTTGTATAATACATATATCGAGGGATACAATGAAACCCTAAGTGATGACGATTCTTAGGTTCAAAAATCCGACTAATATGTACCGAATCGATTCGAAAAAAACAAGGAGGTGAGCGAGTATACCTTGCTCTCGAAGATCTAGGGATCAAATCAAGGTTTTCAAGGTCCAATATGTCGATTCGTGAGGTAGGATGAAGTGGGGAGAGAAAAACCCGAGAGGGAGGAGAAATAAGAGAAAGAACGCTCGGGGAAGAAGGGTGGGCTGGATTAAATGCAGGTGGCTCGGCGCTAGTCACTCTGACGCCGAGCCCCCTGGCAGGCCATTTTCCCGTGCCCAGGAGCTCGGCGCCGAGCCAAGGCTCCATTTCCGGAATTCTTTCCGTCAAGGGTCTATTTGCGAGAAACTTTCGAAAAAATGGTCAAATAGTAAAAAATTCGGGTTGGTCGAGCGTGCGGCGGGCGAGCCCAACCGAGCAGTGTGCGAGTCGTTTAGGGCCACAGCCCACAGCGAATTTGTGACTTGTGAGCGAGTTTGTCGTGACCATCCCAAGCTTTCAGACCGTTCTCTCTAGGCGGGCCTAAAGGGTAGTCTAGGTAGGCCTAAGACTACCCTGAAATTTGGCCCAAATTCTTTTTAGTACTCATCATTTTCAATACTTATAGCCCATAAAAAATCTAGCCCAACAAAGAACGGAATGAAGGCCACTGGCCACATTTAGCTCTTCTCCTCCCGGCTGCTGCCCATCCCCACGCGAGCGACCGACCGGCCGACCCCGAGCCCCCGAGGCCGCGACGCAACACGCAAGACGCCGCCTCCGACTTCGAGCGCGAGCGCTGCCGCCCCGAGCGCGGAGGCCGAGCCGCTGGAGAGGCACCCAGCCGGCCGCCGGACTCTGCCCCGCGCCCCCGCCTGGGCCTGGCGCTGATCACCGAGCCGGGCTGCGCGCGTGGCCGCGTGGCCGAGGTGCCGACTGCCGAGCAGCCGAGCAAGCTGCACGCCGCCGGGGCTGCGCGCGTGGACTGCGTGGCCGAGGTGTCGACTGCCGATCATCCGAGCAAGCTGCACGCCGCCGGCCGCCGGCTGCGCCAAGCTGCAGAGCAGCGCGCCAGCGCCCCTGGACCGGTGAGTGTGCTTCTGAAGTTCTGAGCTCTCCCAAATCTCATACCGCCGACGTGGCGACACCCTACGCAAGCTAACCAGGCCTTCATCAGCCCTCTTCTCCAGGCCTTCGTCGCGTCCTTCGCCGGCGACGAGCACCCATCAGGTATGCTCACCCTTCATTGCTGTGCGACATAGGGGACCGAACCCTAACTTAAGCTATTTGGCTATCTGTATTCGGATCTGATCTAATTACAAGTGTATACATGCTTTACTGGGTTCGCCCTTGAACCGTTGCTCACCTTAGATTGGGCCAGGCCCCGGCAAGTTGCCCTTGACAACTTAGACGATGCCAGCAGTCTAGCTGGTAAGGAGAGCTCACACGACTTGCTTAGCTAGTTGAGTTGGACACAATTATCTAGTCTGGGCTGACTGTTGATGATTAGGTGATGACTACGCTGTGTTGTCCCGGAATCATAGCCTCATACAGAATAATAATGATTAGGATGACACATAGCAGAACAATTCATGGCAAGTATACGTCTAACGAGTCATTTGTACAATGCATATGGAACGAATGATCCTTGTCTTTCATTTTGTTGCTGGGATCCCTTTCCTCTTTCTTATAGATGTGCCTGTTGAATGTTGATAATGATGTCTTGCTAAATTATTTTTTAGTAAACAAGAGAACAAGAGGGGCTGGGGCCCCTTCTGGAAATAATCAATAGAACGAACAGTGGCAACCAAGTATAAAGTCTTGCTAAATTTTGCATCCCCCCCCCCCCGCGGGTATCTCTCGATCCCAAATTTGTATTTCATTGCAGCTTCCTGTTCATAAAAATCCTGCTACTCATAGCTTTTCAACAATGTGATGTCACCACTTGTTTTTGGTGATAATAAATAATCTCCGTGACCAGGTACTTTGCGCCAGGAAAGCAGTGCTATGTCAAAAGCTCCAGATGATCAGTTGCAAGCAACAGAGCAGGAAGGAAGTGTCCATTCAAGTCAACAAGCAGGGCAACAACATGTGAATACAGCAGATCAGTTCTCCAAAACAGAAATAACTGAAGGTTCAAAAAATGAACAACCTGTCCAAGTAGAGCAACAGAATTCCCACCTACAACAAGCACGTCCAGAAATTCAACTACAACAGGCTGAAACCAATAGCTTCCAGTTAGCTGAAAAAGAAACAGGGTGTTTTGGTCAACAGAGTTTTGCAGGCACCAAGGTGGATGTTACCCAGCCTTCAGTAGTTCAGCAGAATGTAAAGCAAACTGTTGGTCAACAAGCATCATCTGATGCCCAGGATACAAGGAAAGGACCATCGATACCATTTAATATGTTAATTCCAATCCTACAGGCACATCTTGACAGAGACAAAGATATGCAGCTTCAAGCTGTATGGGCAAAACTTAGGGTGCGTTTGTATCCCTCTGTTATCGTGCTCCAAACATAATAGACACTTTTGCTTCATCATTACCAATGAAAAGTGCATGACAAATAAACTAATTCAAGGCCTGCATTTCCTTAACTACATATGTCACCAAAACAAAGTGAGTGCATGACAATTTAGGAAAGACCTTGTTTCTACTAGTTTGTTCGTATTGAAGAAAGTAGATAACAAAAACAACAAAGGCTCAAAGAACACACTTAGCACCAGTGTTTGCACCAGCGTTGCTGAATGAACTAACTCAGTTATATCGTCCTTTGTTTGTAGCGTAATGAAGTCCACAAAGATGATTTCTTAAGAGTTATCAGGAATATTGTTGGGGATCAAATGCTCAAGCAGGCAGCTCATAAAGTTTTTGTACAGGTGAATGAATTGCATTAACTTCATTGCTTCCGTTTCTTTCCTTGACAAAAAACTACTTCGTCACACTTTTGTTTTGATGGGTACTCGTCACACTTGATGGGCCCACTCTTAAATCGAATGTTTAGTGAATGATTCAATTTCATATGTTTATTCTTTTGTTTGAACAATTTTTGCAGATGCAAGCACAGGCGCAAAGAAATAGCCAGGCAAATCCAAGTCAGCAGTCTTTATTCTCTCAAGTTTCTTCACAGCCGATGCCTTCCAGTGGTTCAGCACAGTTACATGATCAGAAACTTCGGCCACCTGGACCACCCAACCAAGGTCACAAAAACCAGGTGTCATCTTCACCTCAGGCTTTTGCACCACCATCAGGCACTCAAGCGCAGAATAGTGTACACTATCTTGCTCATGATAACCCGAACCAAAACCCTGACGCAAAGGGTACAAATGCTGTACCAAATCAACCACCTAGAATGAACACAGCAGTTCCATTGCAAGCAAAGAACAAACAACATCAACCAACACAGTTGCAGCAGGCCTCACAGCAAATATATGGAGCAAGTAATCCCGGTGCCCAGGCTTACCCTCGGTCAATCACTGGTTCTCTTAGATCACCGAGTCCTGTTCCAGAATCACAGCCATCCATGCATGCTCCTGGAATGGCTCCTGCAAAAATCGTCCCTCCTCCTACTCATCCAATGATGCAGCACAATGCAGTTGCATGGCAAATGCATCAAAACAAGGAATTGAAAACTAATGCTCCCCCTCCAAATGCTAATGTGAAGCAAAATTCTGAATCTGTTGGCAAAGCACGCGTAGCTGGCACAGCAAGTTCTTCTGCTAAAGGAAAGCAGGTGAATCCACCTAATATATCATTTGATCTGTCTCTGAAATGACACATGTTAATACATATAAATGTCACATGTGGTTCAGTTGATTCAAGTATCTTTGAATAATGTGAGACATCAATTACTTTTCATTTATGCAGTTTGTATTATTTATATACTCTATTTTTTTCTCTCGCTAGCATTTTATTTTCATTTAATTTCATATTAAACAGAATAGACAGAGTTAAAATGCATTTTTGCAGAGACTAGATTTTTTGTTGTTTGAATAGAAGATTGGCCATTGACTCACGTAGGATGCTCAGCACTTTGATGGCATTAGCATCTTTGGCACAATCAAGTTTTTGGAGCATTTAAATTTGGAAAATATGACCAATTGTAGTATCAGTTAGGTTTTGTTCTTATTCTGAATTTCAGAGAATGTTTTGTTCTTAAAGTCCCATCAAAGTACATGACCCTCATCAAGGACATGTACAACAATGTTGTGACTAGTGTTCGAACAAACGATGGTAACACAGATTACTTCCCGATTAAAATTGGACTTCATCAAGGGTTAGCCTTAAGCCCGTATCTCTTTGCCTTGGTAATGGATGAGGTTACCAGGAACATTGTTCGTTGATGATGTAGTGTTAGTGGACGAAAGTCAGGCGGGAGTAAATAGAAAACTAGAGTTATGCCGGCAGACCCTTGAGTCTAAAGGTTTTAGATTGAGCAGAACTAAAACCGAATACATAGATGCGACTTTGGCGGAAGTTGTACAGGAGGAGGGAGATGTGAGTTTGGAAGGTCAAGTAGTGCCTAAGAAGGATACCTTTCGGATATCTGGGATCGATGCTACAGAGGGATAGAGATATTGATGCGGACGTTAGCCATAGAATTAGAGCAGGGTGGATCAAGTGGCGACAAGCTTCTAGTATTCTCTGTGACAAGAGGGTACCACAAAAGCTAAAAAGCAAGTTCTATAGAACGGCGATTAGACCGGCTATGTTGTATGGAGCAGAATGTTGGCCTACAAAGATTCGACATGTTCAACAACTGAGTGTTGCAGAAATGCGTATGTTGCGATGGATTTGCGGTCACACAAGAATGAACCGAGTTCGGAACGATGATATACGTGATCGCCTAGAGGTAGCACCAATTGAAGAAAAGCTTGTCCAACATCGGTTGAGGTGTTTTGGCCATGTCCAAAGGAAACCTCCAGAGGCACCAGTGCATTATGGAGTCCTAAGCCAAGCTAATAATATGAGGAGAGGTAGAGGAAGACTGAAATTGACATGGGGGGGAGGCAATAAAAAGATATTTGAAAGCTTGGGATATACCTAGAGATCTATGTTTGAATATGAGTACTTGGAAAGCAGCTATTGAAGTGCCTGAACCGTGACTTGGGGCTCTTGGTGGGTTTCAACTCTAGCCTACCCCTAACTTGCTTGGGGCTGAAAGGCTATGTTGTTGTTGTTGTTGTTGTTATCAGAGAATTATTAACCACAAAGCACTTCTTTTTCAGTCATTTACCAACATTTATTCACCATATAATTTGACAATGTTGACTGGTTGGGCATATAGAAGATTGGTCATGACTCACCTAGGATGCTTAGCACTTTGATTGCATTAGCATCTTTGGTATAATCAAGTTTTGGAACAATATGACCAATTGCAGTGTCAGTTAGGTTTTGTTCTTATTCTGAATTTCAGAGAATTGTTAATCACAATCCACCTCTTTTCAGTCTTTTACCAACATTTAAGCACCATATAATTTGACAATGTTGAGTGGTTGGGCATATATTGCACAGGGTCTGGTTGTTGCATGCAGGGTAGTTCAGGATTGTAATGTGGAATGTTGGGTTCTGAGGGTAGCCTCTTCGTGTTTGGTGAGCTGTCAGATAATAGGGGTGCCCAGAGGATGCTTTACTGTAGAAGGCACATAACAAGATGTGATCAGCGATTTATGAATCATGTTTAACCATGTGTGTTGTGATGGGTGAGCTGAGATGCAGGGAAAGTGGTGCTGATTAGGCAGAACTGGTTTGTTGGGAGGGTGGTGGCATTGAGAATGTAGTAGGAGTGGAGAGAATTTTAGGTCACTCAGATTTGTAATTAGTACATGATGTGGTTTTAATGGATTTAGGGAAGAAGCTTCTAGACAGTAAAATGTGCATGTTGCCTTCTAAACAGATTACAGATCTAATGTCAATTTGTGTTGGCCAAATTTCAGGATAACCTAGTAATTAGTACGATAACCTAGTAACTAGTAAGCCAAAACCACAGTTCTGAGGGCATTTACTTTTGCATTAGTTACAAATGAGATGCTTAATCCTTCATATTAGCAAATGAGCTTATGGAGAGTCGCTTTGCATATAGTTAATATATATAATATTCAAACCTTAAGTTCTGTTGTCAGATAAACTCTCAATTATGAGTTCCATTTGCGTTGTTACAGTCTTCACCCAGACAAGGTGAAGTCCAAATGCATTTTTATTTTCTGAATGACAAACCTTACATAATTTAGAAATGAAATAGTAGTAGGATTCTTTCCCTGTCTGACTACCTTTGTTTCCTTTTTTATATACATATATTTTTGCATTTCTTTCATGCTTAATTTAGACTATGCAATTATTTTAGGCCTGTGCGCATGCCATTCAGACTCATACATTACCTCGTCTTTCTGTCTTGCCAGGGAACTCCTAACTCTACACCCAATGCTAGTGGAGGTGCAAAGAGTAGCAAGAAATCGGGTGGGCAGAAGAAATCATTGGAAGCAGCAGGCTCTACGCAACCTTCAAGGTTTTTAATTAAGTGAAGTCTAAATGTACTAAACTGCTATGGAATATTTACATTTTTTGGATAGCCCTAAGCATATTTCTCTTTTGTCATCAGCAAAAAGCAGAAGACATCTGGAGCCTTCCAGGAACAAAGCATCGATCAACTTAATGATGTCACAGCCGTTAGTGGTGTTAATATCAGGGTATGTACATCTCTGGTTGATGTTTTGCCAATTTTCATGTAGAAATAACCCTCCTGATGGACATTGGCCTCTATTGTAAATTCATGGCTGCACTGGTCACATCTGCTATATAACTGTGCAGCTGATGTGATATCAGATATAGTTGCTAAAATTTGATTTCAAAATTCTATACCAAGCTGATAAGCAATACAACATCTCTAGTGTCTACGATAGGGATGGATTGAATTTTAAATTTTGCATCAGGGTACTTCTACATTTTATAGCATCAGTGCACATGTTCTGCTGAATTTTCTGTTGCTTATGCTATGTCGGTTGGACCACAAGGATGTTCCAAAAGAATGTTTAAAATTCTGGCATACACCGTTTATGCTTAAAATTTCACAATTCCTGCCATTGTTATCAAGGCGTCGCTTAAGCGCCAAGGCGCTGCACGCACAACGCCACAGCAGACGACTCGCCTTAGATTCCACACCAGTGAGCCAGAGAGCGGGCGCGCTGGAGACTCCACACCAGTGAGCGGGAGGGGAGCCAGAAGCTGCAGGTCGCCCGCACCGACGCGTTCTCCCATTCCGACGGGAGAAGTTGCCAACCGCCCGCCATCGAGCCGTGCAGCCGCAGCAAGGAGCGGCCGCCTGCGGGCCGGGGCCGTCTTCCCCCAATCAGCGCTGGCCTGCAGCATCCCGCCTCTGTTCCTCTTCCTCCATCGGTGTGCAGCGTCCAAAGCAGGAAGGTGAGGGAAGCAAGGGGCGGAGACGGAACGAGAGAGAGGGAAGGAGGGAGGGAGGTGGAAGTCAGACCAGAGTGTTGCAGCGGCGGAGTGGCTCAGGAGAGAGATGAAGAGTTGAAGACACGCTAGGGCAACAAGGGTGAGGGGCACATGGGCTGCTTGGTGCACGTGGGCTGGGCCAGACCACTTCTTACTCCCTACTATCTTTTTCTTTTTTCCTTTCCTTTTTCTTTATCATCTATATACTGCTCTGAGCTGCTGTTTTAAATTTTTCTTTAGTTGGTAAGGCGTCGCCTTGCCCTCGCTTAAGCGTAAGGCGGTAGTTGGTCGCCACGCTTCGCTTTACCGCCTTCTACGTAACACGGATACGTGAGGTTGGCCACGTATCCCGTATCGGATACGTATCCGATACGGATACGCAGTGGATACGCGGCGGATACGTATCCGTGAAGTATCGGCAAAAAAATAAATAAAACAAAACTCCGATACGTGGACTGATACGTATCCAAGCCGTTTGGGCGTTTGGTGATACGGCCGCCCACCCACCACTGACTTGCGATATGCTATGGCCTATCCCACACGCACTGGGTGGGATGCTCGCCGGCCACGCGCTGCGCCACACCCCGCACCGCACCAACGCCGGCGAGGTCCGTGCTGCATTCGCGCCGGGCGTGCTGCCCGCCGGCCACGCGCTGCGCCGCACCCCGCGCTGGGCGAGCTCCGCGCCGACGAGATCCGCGTGCTGCATTCGCGCCGGGCGGGCTGCCCGCTGGCCACGCGCGTGGGGTGGAGTGGGGCGCAGCCATGGTCGCTCTGCGTCGAGAGGGACCTTGGTCACCGGCGCGGGAGGAGGAAGGCATGGCACTGGTGGAGGAGCTGCGAGGAGCAGGCCAGCAGGAGCGCAGTCACGCAGACAGCTGAGTGAAGGGGCACCGTGTGGGGAAGAATGTTGGGGAGAGAAACAAGACTAAAAAATCTAATCTTGGGCCCAGCTAAGCACATCCAGTGAAGACGTGCTGGACGTTTACATGCCAAAAATACCCCTCCAACCGCCAGCATAGGTAGAAGTAGCAACTAGAAGCTGTGAAATGATTGGAGTAGTCTCCAGAGAGCATCCATACATACCGATCGGCTGCAAATAATTTTAATGTCCTTTATTATTTTTTATAAAAAATAATAAAACGTATCCACGTATCGGGTTTTCTCAAAAAATGGCGTATCCGCGTATCCGTATCCCTCCGATACCGATACACGTATCCGTATCCGTGCTGCATAGACCGCCTTAATAACCATGATTCATGCATCATCTCCTGCACTCTATAGCATCTGGCCTGTCAGCCCAGTGTATCATGTGTCTATAGGAGTCAGACTTGTGTGCTTTTTTGGTCCACTGTTTGCATTTTGCTGATACGTTCTTACTTGACAGGAAGAGGAAGAACAATTACTGTCTGCCCCTATGGAAGAGAGCCTTGCCTCACAAGAAGCACGAAGAATTGCACAGGAAGAAGAAGAAAATCTTTTCCTAAGGAAGGGTCCACTCCTGAAGAAACTAGCAGAAATCGGTTAGTTTCTTTGAACTTGTTGCCAAAACTACAAATCCTACAACTTTAGTGGCAACAATAACAGAACATGTGTTTTTGACAGCTCGGAAATGCGATCTGAAGAATATTAGTGGTGATGTGGAACACTGTTTATCAATGGTGAGTTATCCTTATGATTTTCATTGAGAGTCCTGCAGTATCCATAACTTATAACTTTGCCATAGTGTGTGGAGGAGCGTTTGCGAAGACTCATAAGTACTCTCATACGAGTCTCAAAACAGGTTTGCTCTTTTCTTCAGACCAGCCAATGATGTCATAGTTCACTACTTTGTGATTCTAACCATTCTTATTTTTGTTAGAGAATCGATACTGAAAAGACCGGGCATCGACTAGTTATTACTTCAGATGTTGGTCGTCAAATTTTACAGATGAACCAGAAAGCTAAGGAAGAATGGGATAAAAAACAAGCAGAAGAAGCTGACAAGAACAAGAAACAAACTGAGGTGTTTCATAATCTCCATTTGATTCGAGTATTGCAATTTTGCTATAAATTTGAATATATAGTAGTTTTTTAGTTTATATACTTGCTTTGTGTAATTATGAACTGCTGGAATTTAAACTGTTACACAGAGAAGCATGCACATTCATTTATCAATGCCATTTGTATTTCAAGTTTTCCCATATCATGGTGCAAGCGGTAGTCTTACCGCCTGTGACCGGAAGGTCCCGGGTTCGAGTCGCGGTCTCCTCGCATTGCACAAGCGAGGGTAAGGCTTGCCACTGACACCCTTCCCTAGACCCCGCACAGAGCGGGAGCTCTCTGCACTGGGTATGCCCTTAAGGATTAATGTTTCTAGTGTCTCTAGATTTGGTTTCAGCTTTGCTATCTTTTTTTATGATATGTACTTAACAAGATTGTTGAGCTCTAGCCTAACCCTACTTGTGTAGGACTAAAAGGCTTCGCGATGGTTGTTGTTAACAAGATTGATTGAAAATAAATCTGCACTGACTACACTACTCTCCATTGCGTATTTCTTGTGATCATGCCATCATGGTGAACTTATGTTGCAGTTGGCCAATTTGATTAACTAAGTCCTTCCTTGTAGGCTGATGGCAGTGGTGCTACAGAATTGGAAAAAGAAAAAGAGGAAAGTCGCCCAAAGAACGTCAAGGTAACTTTTCTGCATTGATTTCTGAGTGTGATGTATCTCCATTTCCTGACATCCTTAACCTCTCACAGCCCAACAAGGAAGAAGATGATAAAATGAGAACGAATGCTGCGAATGTTGCTGCTCGGCAAGCAGTTGGAGGAAGCTGATATGCTCTCAAAGTGGCAGTTGATGGCTGAGCAAGCCAGGCAGAAGCGAGAAGGCCTTGATGTGTCTGCTGCTTCACAGCCAGGCAGAGGACCAGGTTCCAGGCCATTATCCAAATTTGGAAAAGGTCCTGGCGAACACCAGGAAGGTTCAAAGAGGAGCCATTCGGTGGCATTCGGAACTGGTAAAGCAGCAACAATATCACTAGCATGACCTCATCAAATTTTTTTGGTGTATTAAATCCACATCTCATATTTGCATAATGTTTTAACTAACGATATGTATGGTAATGTTCATTTCAGGAGGCATGAATAGACCAGGCAGGACACCCTATGCTGGTCCACAACGAATGATCTCCGTGAAGGATGTCATCTGTGCCCTTGAGAGGGAGCCTCAGATGACAAAATCACGGCTCATCTACCGGCTGCACGAGCGGTTGCCTGTAGATTCTACCGTAGATTAGACCATAATAGTCATATACTAAGGGCCCGTTCGTTTGCAGTTATTCCTGTCCGGAATGATTCTCGGTGAAGTCCGGTGTATACAAATGAAATAAGCGATCCTAGCCGGAATGGTTCCCGGACGTGAATCCCCGGGAACCGAACAGGCCCTAAGTGTGGTGCTGGTGCATGCCCAATTGCCCTTGCATGATATTTGACAGCAAAGAAGCATACCCGCCACTCCTTCCATTTGGTGTGGTTTGGAGTGGCACTGTATATTGGTGAAAAATCTGTATCACAAAGGCGGCGAATTGCCAGCAAAAAAAAGTCTCTCTGTACAAATTGCAGTGTAAGGGGGTTGTTTTTGGCATTTGTCTATTCTGCAACCACGGTTTGTTGGCTGGCTGGTTGCCATGCGCGTCTTTGTGCTCTGTCTGCGTGCCCTCTCAAAGTCTTTTGTAAGCACGGATTCTGACAGTGGACATGCGATTACGCGCGGTCAGTTATTTAGAGATAATGTTCTTGCTTGCAATTGCATCTAGACGTGGTAATGGGTGCATATGTATCCACCTAAATTCATGTGTAGAGTAGACTAAGCTAATTTTTTTTTTTGGAACAAGTTAAATTTAGTTTAAGATCTATCTCAATGCACTTTAGTACACATAAATTAAGAAAAATACGAGTACATTCAAACGAGCCTTTAGATGTGATAATAGATTAGGATCCAAATCTCTATAGAGAAACCCAATTAAAATTCAACGGAAGAAATCCTTAGTCGAATCCTGCCTCAATGCAAAATGACTGATTGTCAATACAATTGCTCATGTTGGCCCTATTACTATAATTACAAAACTATTACTATAGCTACATGTCTAAACCAATTCAATATGATACAATAATAATAACAAAACTGTCATTATCGCTACATGTTGGCCCTATGTCAAAAGTTGAGTTCTAGAGTTAAAAACCACGCATCTATATTTAAAAAAAAATAGCAAAATTGGCTAAAATGTATTAGAGATGACTCGTTATGATGCGACTAGATGTACATGTAGGCTCCACGTCAAAAGTTGAACCCTGGAATTAAAAAACTTCATATTCACACCTTAAAATTTAGCGAAGCTGATTAGATTTATTGGAGATGACTTGATATGATTGCTTCCTACTTTGTGCAAATTGATGTGACTACGTATATATGTGTTCATCACGTCAAAAGTCGGACCTTAGAATTACACATTTACACCTTAATGTATCAAAATTGATTGAAATTTGTCAAAGATGACTCAATGTAACCATTAGCTACTCTGTAGCTCTGAGCAGATTGGTGTGACTAAATCTCATTGTCAGCTACGAGTAGCTTCTCTGGTCTTCAAACCTTATATGGCGAGAGTGTTTTTTTTTTTGTCTTTTCAGTACAATTTTCAAGTTCAGAGGACAATGGACAACCCAAAGAAAAAGCGGATTGATTTGGTATTTGATGTACTATTTATATTCTTGTAAAGGGCATTTTGTGTCGTCGTAGTATACTGTATCGTACGGATATGTTTGGCTAATAATAATTAAAAAAAGAGAGGCTTTTATCAGTGTGCCATTATAAAAGTTGGTAATTACCCACAAGCCATTAAAAAAGTTGAGTTTTCACATGTGCCACTGCTCTGAACTATTTGCCCTCCACACCACTCCCGTCAAATTTGACTCTAACGGTGTCAAACTGTGGGTGTGAAAAGTCAAAAATCCCCTCATGTCTAAATATGCAATTAATTTTTTTAGCATCTTAACGATCTCAAATAAAAAACTTAAAACTAGAAAGTTGTAGATCTCGTCGAGATCTATAATATTTATATAAAAACTATCTTCATTTGATTCCATACAAAAAAAAATGTGACTTTTCTAAGACATATTAATCATATCAAATCATATTTTTTTTTTACAAAAATAATGAATATAATTTTTATACAAAAATTATAGATATTGTCGAGATCTACAACCTTCTAGTTTTGAGTTTTTTCATTTGAGGTCATTAAGATACTCAAAAAAACTAATTACATATTCAGACTTTAGGGTATTTTCGACTTTTCACACTCACGGTTCGACACCGTTACAGCCAAATCTGACGGAAGTGGCGTAAAGGGTTCATAGCAGTGGCACATGTGAGAACTCAATTTCTTTAATGATTTATGAATAATTACTAACTTTTATAAGCCTTAAAAAAAACATGTAGTGCCGGCTGGCCGGCAGCCTATTCGAGTCCGACCCGGGCCCGAAGATTGGCGAACCCGGCCGCCGAGCTCCTGCCGCACGGCGTTAGCTCTGCCTGGCCTGGCCGCTTGAGCGCGCCGCGCGGTTGCCAGGTGCCGCGAAAGTCCGGCGTCATGAGCGCTCCCGGGTGTCGCCAAGAGAGGAGGGGGTCGTTCCACGGCCGTGCCGGCGTCTCCGAGAAGCGCACGCCGCCGTCGCTGGTGCTTGTCTGCTGCATCGGCGCCATTGCCCTCCTTGCGGGCGCTAGCCGCACCCTAGCCTCAAAGGTATTGGTTCAGGGATTCCTTTCTCTCTTTCGTCTCCTCGTAGAGGATCCCCACCACTTGTGTTTGTGTCCTGGACTGCTCTTAGTTCATTTGGTGAAGAGTGAAACAAGATTCCTTCATAAATCTGTTCTGCAAGGTTGCTAGCACAGTAGATCCATCATCTGTAGAAATGCTGTCAATATTTTGTGTTTCCGTTAGTTGCTTTAATTGGTGCTCGCCTTATATTGGTTATTACTGGTATTGCCATTGCAGGAGCTCTGTCTTGGCTCTTTTTGGTGCATTCGCTTGACACCTATTGGCCGCAACCTTCAAGGGGTTAAGTATGAGTTGCGCACTCTTCCTGTAAGATGTTTCCCTCCCTTTGTATATCCATTGACATATTGGTAAAAGCGAAGTGCTGACAAATGCACACGCTAGTTTTTTAGGTGGATGCTAAGGCTGTAACTGACGGCGACACGATTACTGTGTATGTTAACATGGCTCACCATCCAGAGTCTAGCAATGTGCCCCAGGAAGTGCGTGAAGCGGGCATTGAGCGAAGCAAGGCTCTGGAGGCAAATAATTACCAAAAAGCTGGTGATTTACTGAAGATCATACTTGATGCAGGATATAGGTCCTTGAAAAATAGAGAACAATTCACAACAACCAAGTAGCCATCCTTCTCTTATGTGAGTTCTGATACTTTTGAGTTTTTTATTCCTGGGTGTAGACAGGTTCGTGGCATCGGTGGGGAACAAATTCTTGCAAAGAAGTACAGGATAAGGCTAAGGTTTGCCCACACTTGTTCTTTATCAATGATCACAGGCTTCTTTCTATTTGGAGTGTAGTTGTGATATAATAAAATGCAGTGCAGGGGGGTTGATGCACCAGAGAGCTTAATGCCATATGGCAAAGAGGCCAAAGAGGAGCTGGTGAGGCTGGTGCAGGGGAAAAGCTTGAAGATTTCCATATATGACACTGACTGGTACGGTCGCTTAGTTGGAGATGTTGACTGTGATGGGGTTTTCGTGCAGGTAAGAAACTACACTGACGTGCTTTTAGAGTTTCTTCTAGAAAGTAGTAGTGGCAACTCTTCTTGAAATCTAGCAGTGGTAACCTATCAAATCAGTGGATGATCTGTTGCTCCCTATGCTCTTTGAATTTTCTTGAAGGCACCTACTCTTGTAATTTTATAATGCATAGCTTAAACACTGCACCTGCATTGTCCCGGTTCTCTTATATATACTAAAGGAAATGAAACATACTGTTTGACAATGAGTGCTGTTTGATTGTGAAAGGTGTGGGATTTCTCCTTAGGAAAAAGTGTAGACATATGCGCTGGAACCAATCAATAGTAAAGATGGTAAATTATGCAAGAAAATGTTGCATCGCCTCAGCTGAAGATCACTTGTTCTGGCTTTAATGCTCAGCAAAACTGAGGACATTGAAATGAATTATTGTTATTATTTATTTTGCATTAGGAACACATGCTGAGGAAAGGACTTGCATGGCACTATAGTACTTATGATCATCGGATGGAGCTCAGCAAGGTAACTAGTACTCTCTTGTACCACTCTACTCAATATGGCAGAATGGACTGCTCCATTCCACTTGACTGACAAGAGCATGCTTTGGTCATTTTATTTCCAAAAATTCGAGGTTCCTGATAGATGTAAATTTTCAGTGGGAGAATCAGGCAAAGACAAGGCGAACAGGCTTGTGGGCATCGTCGAACCCTGAGAAACCATGGGAATGGAGAAAGAAAAAGCGCACTGGGACAGTATGAAGCAGTAATGGATTTTTATTTCATGCTGCGACCAGGTGTTTGTTGATTTACCGTTCAGAACTGTTGCCCAGAGGACCAAAAGTCCAAAAACACTGGTTCCATTGTTGTAGAGTGTGCTATTTGTGTACTTGCAAGTTGTAACATCGTTGTAAAGTAGAGCATACTCCGTAGTTAATTGATTGATGTAATCTCTAAATGGAAATGGTTGTACTAGGACTTGATTGATTGAGTCTTTTTGGCAAATAAAATTGATTGTTGTAATGAATCTCATGTTTTTAAATAGTTTGTGTTGAATGAACTGAAGACCTGTAGCCCTGCATCAAATTCGTAAGTTTAGAAGAACTGCAAAAATAATATAGAACTAGGCAAATAGATGAGAAGGCAACTAAGGCCCCGTTCGGCTTACCCCATATTCGGTTTGTTCGGCTTGTTTTTTCAGCCGGAACAGTATTTTTGTCTCACAACAATTCAGCCAGAACAGTGTTTTTCAGCCAGTTTCAGCTAAGATTCAGACCAGCGAACGGGACCTAAAGTTTAAACATTTGTCCTCTCTATCTTATACTACAGTAGTTTTCAAAACAGTCTAAAGATGTGGAAAAAAAAACTTCAATGCTGTAAATTTCAGTCTGCGAGGGTGTTGTGGCAAATAGCATACACATGGAATGGCTCTGGGTCTAAAGCTAATCGACGGTCCAGACGAATAGAAAGTACAAGCCTTGGAGACATCGCGTCCGTCAGTTACTTCTCTTCCTCCAAACCACCTATGTCGCCACCGGTTTGCCCTTGCTCTGTCCCTGTGCCGCCATTGCGAGTCCGCATCCTCCTAGGGGATTTCACTCCCAGGTACGCGTACTCCATGCGCACGCATTCCTATTCCGATTCCTGTACATTTCGTGGACTGGGAGGCTATTTGGTTGGACCGATTTGGAAAAGCTGAACTGGTACATAGCGGATGTCGTTTTTTCTCACCAGTTTGCTGACGGTAACGTTAGAAGCGAATCTGTATGGAGGATAGGATTTCTCGCCTTACTACTTCGTCAACAGCACAGCTAGCGATTCTTTTTTTTTCTTAGACGACGTTGTCTTCTTATAGGGAGATGAGGAGGGCATACAAAATTCATAAGAAGTGTCTTTTGATAGATTCACCCATTATCGTCCTTTTAGAAACTGACCATGTGAAGGCTGATGTGAGCTGTACAGGAAGCTTAGAGTCTTCTGATGGGCTCATACATGGGGCAGCAAGAACATGGGATATCTGATGGCTTGTACACTTACAAGCATCACCACGAGGGAGGAGCTGATATCCATGTCATCTTTGTCAAGAAGAGCAAAGTCAGGGTTCTGCTGTCATACATCGGCACAATGTTTCTTCTTGTGACTGTTTGCTGCGCCCTGTTGTCGAAGGTATTTTTCTTGAAACAGCACTCAAAACTGACTGTCGGTTTTCACTTTCAGTTTCGTCTTTTCCAGAGCTGGGCATGTTAATTACAAAAGGCGCAATTCAATTGAAACAATTCAGTTGTGCGGATATGCTGATTGCCATATAGCATCCTTTTCATGAGCTACTTATACTAGTAATATAGATTCAAGTTTGAACTAGTGAAGCGATATGTTAGGTTTCTGAAGAATAGCCTAGTGATGCTTTATTTGTTTTGCTTCCCTTTTGGTTTGTAAAAACCTAAGATATGTTGAGTACAGCCAGATTGATCATAAGCGCTATTTTAACTGGATGGTGTTGCTTAAATGTTGCAGGATAGTTTATGTCTTGGTTCCCTTTGGAGCATTTCATTTGCCAGTATAATTGCAAAATGCTTGCGATGTGACCCTGTGAAGAAAGGTGGGTGCTAAGGTTATTTTTCTCTGTGCTCTGAGTGCTTTGTAGTTAAATTTTCAGTGTTGCAGAGAGAAAAACAAAGATCCACATTTCTTGGTATCCATGTTGAAAATGAGTACAGGAAAGTGAGACTGTGTGCTCCTTATTAGATATCTAGTTTGATTTTTAATTGTGCAGAGTCATTGGTGATCATGCCGACTTTTGGGGTTCAATTAGAGCAACACTTTTGGAGGTATGGGAGAACCAGTCTGGAATTTCTATTCATGCTTTCAGTATTTACTGCTCTTCAAATATTATTCCCAGAGAACAGACAATTATAAACAGATAGGAGGAAGCAAAGGCTTCACAAGGCTAAAGGAAATAAGTGTTTTCTTTGTCATTTTTAATATTTTAACACAAAGTGAAACAGATACATGCTTCTTGTCAGTACTTGTCTTTGACAGGAACACTGGATTGAGCCATCTTTTCTAGAGGTGTGAATTGCAGGCAATCCCTAAGGGTCTCCATGGAGCCTCTTTAGTTTAATTTATAGTACAAGTTTTCCAAAAATATTCACGCTTTGGAAAACTAGTACTAATAATTGAACTGAAGAGGGATGGTGGAGAGTGGAGACCCTTAGGGGCACCCATTTGCACCCCTCTTTTCATTTTGCTTTAGCTGGAAATAATTAGAGGAGACTTCCAGCATTTCTGTTTTTAGATGGCTTATGAGCTACAGAACATGTAGGCTTGATCCTTTCATTTTCTTAACATCAAGTTCTGTTTCACAGTGGAAGAGTTCATCGCAAATTTGTGCCCATTGGCAAGATTCTAAAACCAGTGCTGAATGAGCATGTGACCCCTGTCTCTTGCTACTGGAGCTTGGCCTTGCTTCTACGTGAAGAATATGAGCTCATGCTTGTTTTCAAGGTAAATGCTGCCTGCTTTTAGTATGTCCTTAAGTGTACCGTAAGGCATCAACGGTCTGAAAGAGCTTGTTTTGCAGAACTTGAATCCACCAGTCAAGATGTTGGTTCCTATCTGGAAAGCATTATGTGCATTCGTAGACTCCAATACTCTGAGCGATTCTGCATTGCCTCAATCCACATGAACATGCTAAACAAGTTGGTGGCGGTGTGCAGCCCTGATGATACATGGAGCATATGATTCGCTGAAGACTTTGCTGACTGACAACAGAATGTTTAGTTTCGATACAAATGAATGATGACAGGTACAGAATGTTACTGACACCGGGGATTTTACTTTGGCCTCAGGAATCCAGTGATACAGTTGTAACTTGGCCATTGTGTAACTATGTTCTGTCCTCTGAACATTCAGAGGGCAGGTCCTACTCATGGGTAGATTGTAAGATCATTGGCTAGCACTCCTGGGGACATCAATAAACTTGGTCGTCTGCATTGCAAGCATCAGATCCGCTCTGCTAATTATCTTTTTCCTTGACCAAGATGTGAAATTAAATTAGGAGGTCATTAACCTCACGCAGATGCGGACAAACCACACGACCGCATGTGCACTGCAAGTGTGCAATAACATAACAGACAATTTCTCCTTCTGGTATCTGGTGACAGCTACTTGAGCGCAACACTTCTAAGATAATCTACTGCTACTTTGTGTGAACACGTAAGAGAAGGCGGCGTCGAAAGGCCCCCTGCTGTGATACTGTAGCCGCTGCAGGTGTAGGTGCAGGCACCGCACGGCTCACCTGCAGCACTGTAGCCATATGCAGAGACCGGCGCAGAGTCAGCCCTGCTGTGTTATCTAGTTACTGTTGCAGTATGTGCGCTGTACTATAACTAGATGAATAGAGTTGTATAAATAGACTACCATGACAACTCAGTAAAGAGAGTTCAGATTTGCCATCTCCCAGACAGGGCTTCGGCCAACACTGGTGTCTTGTACTGTGTGTGTATACTCTGTTCTCCCTTATTCTTCAAGCTCTAGCCATAGTGCGTGGGGACGGACAACGCTTGTTCGTGGTCGGAACGGCTAGTGGGTGCTCGGCAACACTAGAGGGTGCTCGGCAAGACTGGTGAGTGGTTCACTCACCTGAGCCGGTGATCCTGTGGGCCAACAAGTGGTATTGGAGCCGTACAAGCGCCGTCGCCAGACTAACCGCCGGCGATGACGAGCGGTTCGGAGATGGACGACAGCAGTGGGACTGCTGTGACTGTCCAGCCACGACCGGAGGTCGTTGTTTGCACGGTGCGGGAGGTTAGCGGCACCAATTGGCCGACGCTGACTCGCACCAACTATGAAGAGTGGTCGGTGACCATGAAGGTCAAGCTCAGAGCCCGACGACTCTGGAATGCTGTTGACGAGGGCACCGACAATGAAGAAGATGACATGTCAACGTTGGAGGCTATCCTCGCTGCTGTAACGGCGGAGTACAGGGAACCGTTGGGGGCGAAGAGCTCGGCTAAGGAGGCGTGGGAGGCTATTGCGGTGATGCGCGTCGATTTCGACCGCGCAAAGAAGGCGACGGCTCAGCTTTTAAAGCAGGAGTAACGCCAACCTCAAGTTCAAGAATGGTGAAACGGTGGAGGACTTCTCCCTCCGCCTGCAGACGCTCATCAGCAAGCTAAAGAGCCACGGCGTCACCATCGACGAAGAAGAGGCGGTCTCCAAGTACCTCCACTCCGTGCCGGCAAAATACATCCAGATCGCTCTCTCCATAGAGACGATGCTGGACTTGTCCACCTTCACCATTGAGGATGTGATAGGCCGTCTGCGGGCGGTGGACGAGCGCCAGGAGTAGACGACAGCAACGAAGGACAACGGGAAACTCCTGCTGACGGAAGAGGAGTGGGCTGCTCGGAGAAACTCTGAGAAGGCAGCCTCCTCCAGCCGCGGTGGCGATGGCAACCGCCACGGTAAGGCTTCTTCGGAGAAGAAGAAGCAGGTCGACCCCAACGCCTATCGGCGCTGTGGGAAGATGGGTCATTGGGCACGGGAGTGCTCAAATCACAAACAGAGAAGAAAGCTAAGGCTCATCTGGCACAAGCTGATGATGAGGATGAGGCCACTATCCTGATGGCGACTGTTCTATGTACTACACGACATCGAGGCCGAGGAGAGGGAAGAGGCGACGACGGTGAAAGGCCCTGAAGACCGTCAACCTTGATGAACCACGCGTCTAAGTCTACCTCGGACGTTGGGGGCGTCGACCAGCAGCGGCGGTGGTATCTGGACTCTGGTGCCAGTAACCACATGATGGGCTCCAAGGCATCCTTCTCCGAGCTCGACAACGATGTTACCGGTACGGTGAAAGTTTGGTGACGGCTCAAGGGTGGCAATCCAAGAGCGCGCACCATCATCTTCTGGTGTTAGAACAGGGAGCACCGCACGCTAATGGATGTATATTACATCCCTCAGCTGCGTTCTAGCATCATCAGCATTGATCAGCTGGATGAGCGCGATAGCGAGGTACTGATCAAGGATGGAGTCCTTAGTGATCAGGGACCGGAAGCAAGTGACTTCTCACGAAGGTAAAGAGGTCCTTGAACCAGTTGTACCTGCTCGACCTGAAGGTGGAGGAGAGTAGTCGGTGTGCGTGGCGGCAAGGCACTCGAGGAACCGTTAGATGTGGCATGCCTGATTCAGACACCTCAGCTTGATGCGCTTGGTCGGCTAGAGAAAAGATGGTCTAAAGGGCTACCCCACATCAAGCACAGAGGCGAGCTGTGTGATAGCTGTCTGGCCAAGAAGCAGCGGAGGCTACATTCCCAAAGGCGGCCAAGTATCACGCGAAGGACGCTCTCGAGCCTCGTCCACGATGACTCTGCGGGAATCACGCCTGCTACAAACGGTGGTCGACGATACTTTCTCCTGCTCGTGATGATTGCAGTCGTTATATGTGGCTGGCAACTCCTGACGAGCAAGGACGAAGCGGCGACCAACAATCAAGAAGTTCAAGATGCGCGCGGAAGACAAGAGCGACAAGAAGCTCACGGTTGAGGACTGATCGCAGCGGCGAATTCACTTCGGTGGAGTTCGCTGGCGTACTGCGCGGATCAGGGTGTGGGACGACACCACACCGCGCCGTACTCGCACAACAGAATAGCATGGTGGAGAGGCGGAACCAGACGGTGGTCGGTATGGCCCGATCCATGATGAAGGCCAAAGGCATGTCGACAAGGTTCTGGGGTGAGGCGGTGACCACGGCGGTGTTCATCCTCAACCGCTCTCCGACCAAGGCCCTGGCGGGCAAGATCCGTTCGAAGCTTGGTATGGGCGCAAGTCGAGCGTGTCCTTCCTCCGGACATTCGGCTGCATCGGCCACGCTAGGAAGACGAAGCCGAACCTCACCAAGCTGGAGGACAGGAGCACACCCATGGTGTTTCTAGGCTACGCGGAGGATACCAAGGTACTGGCTCTATGACCCACGCGGAGACAAGGTGCTTGTCTCGCGCCGTCGTGGTGAGAAGGCGGCTTGGGACTGAGCAGTCTGAGCATGGGGGAAACTGGCAGCTTCACCAACACCTTCGTCGTCGAGCATCTGGTCATCCACGGTGGTGGAGATGCTAGGGAAGAGGTGTTGAGCACTCCGGGAGGGGTGCTAAGCACTCTAGTGGTAGAGCCAAGCACTCCTGGAGCAGTGCCGAGCACTTCGGGAGGGATGTCGAGCACTCCGAGGAGTGCCGAGCACTTCTAGAGGGATGCTGAGCATGCCAGGAGTGGTACCAGAGGTTCTAGTGGTGGTGACCACTATAGGACAGATATTGAGCACTCCCGTGGTGGAGCCAAGACATCTTGTAGTGGTGTCGACTACTCCAGGACTGAGGCTGAGCACTCCTACAGTATGGCCGAACATTGTAGGAGTAATGACGAGTTGTCCAGAATAGTGCCGAACACTGACCAAGGTGCCGAGCACTCAAGGTGTTATGAGCACTCCGGTGGACACAGGGAACTCCATCGACGCCGATCGAGTTTGCCTCACCTCCAAGTGACACCACTGAGTTCGTGGACGCCTACCATGAAGGTGAGGAGGTGCGGTTCCATAGGCTAATGACATCGTCGGCGACACAGGGCCCTCAGGCCTGATGGTAGGCTGCTCAATGACGCAGAGCTGCTACTCGTCAATGCTGAGCAAGCAGGGCAACAACATGTGAATACAGCAGATCAGTTCTCCAAAACAGAAATAACTGAAGGTTCAAAAAATGAACAACCTGTCCAAGTAGAGCAACAGAATTCCCACCTACAACAAGCACGTCCAGAAATTCAACTACAACAGGCTGAAACCAATAGCTTCCAGTTAGCTGAAAAAGAAACAGGGTGTTTTGGTCAACAGAGTTTTGCAGGCACCAAGGTGGATGTTACCCAGCCTTCAGTAGTTCAGCAGAATGTAAAGCAAACTGTTGGTCAACAAGCATCATCTGATGCCCAGGATACAAGGAAAGGACCATCGATACCATTTAATATGTTAATTCCAATCCTACAGGCACATCTTGACAGAGACAAAGATATGCAGCTTCAAGCTGTATGGGCAAAACTTAGGGTGCGTTTGTATCCCTCTGTTATCGTGCTCCAAACATAATAGACACTTTTGCTTCATCATTACCAATGAAAAGTGCATGACAAATAAACTAATTCAAGGCCTGCATTTCCTTAACTACATATGTCACCAAAACAAAGTGAGTGCATGACAATTTAGGAAAGACCTTGTTTCTACTAGTTTGTTCGTATTGAAGAAAGTAGATAACAAAAACAACAAAGGCTCAAAGAACACACTTAGCACCAGTGTTTGCACCAGCGTTGCTGAATGAACTAACTCAGTTATATCGTCCTTTGTTTGTAGCGTAATGAAGTCCACAAAGATGATTTCTTAAGAGTTATCAGGAATATTGTTGGGGATCAAATGCTCAAGCAGGCAGCTCATAAAGTTTTTGTACAGGTGAATGAATTGCATTAACTTCATTGCTTCCGTTTCTTTCCTTGACAAAAAACTACTCGTCACACTTTTGTTTTGATGGGTACTCGTCACACTTGATGGGCCCACTCTTAAATCGAATGTTTAGTGAATGATTCAATTTCATATGTTTATTCTTTTGTTTGAACAATTTTTGCAGATGCAAGCACAGGCGCAAAGAAATAGCCAGGCAAATCCAAGTCAGCAGTCTTTATTCTCTCAAGTTTCTTCACAGCCGATGCCTTCCAGTGGTTCAGCACAGTTACATGATCAGAAACTTCGGCCACCTGGACCACCCAACCAAGGTCACAAAAACCAGGTGTCATCTTCACCTCAGGCTTTTGCACCACCATCAGGCACTCAAGCGCAGAATAGTGTACACTATCTTGCTCATGATAACCCGAACCAAAACCCTGACGCAAAGGGTACAAATGCTGTACCAAATCAACCACCTAGAATGAACACAGCAGTTCCATTGCAAGCAAAGAACAAACAACATCAACCAACACAGTTGCAGCAGGCCTCACAGCAAATATATGGAGCAAGTAATCCCGGTGCCCAGGCTTACCCTCGGTCAATCACTGGTTCTCTTAGATCACCGAGTCCTGTTCCAGAATCACAGCCATCCATGCATGCTCCTGGAATGGCTCCTGCAAAAATCGTCCCTCCTCCTACTCATCCAATGATGCAGCACAATGCAGTTGCATGGCAAATGCATCAAAACAAGGAATTGAAAACTAATGCTCCCCCTCCAAATGCTAATGTGAAGCAAAATTCTGAATCTGTTGGCAAAGCACGCGTAGCTGGCACAGCAAGTTCTTCTGCTAAAGGAAAGCAGGTGAATCCACCTAATATATCATTTGATCTGTCTCTGAAATGACACATGTTAATACATATAAATGTCACATGTGGTTCAGTTGATTCAAGTATCTTTGAATAATGTGAGACATCAATTACTTTTCATTTATGCAGTTTGTATTATTTATATACTCTATTTTTTTCTCTCGCTAGCATTTTATTTTCATTTAATTTCATATTAAACAGAATAGACAGTTAAAATGCATTTTTCAGAGACAGATTTTTTGTTGTTTGAATAGAAGATTGGCCATTGACTCACGTAGGATGCTCAGCACTTTGATGGCATTAGCATCTTTGGCACAATCAAGTTTTTGGAGCATTTAAATTTGGAAAATATGACCAATTGTAGTATCAGTTAGGTTTTGTTCTTATTCTGAATTTCAGAGAATGTTTTGTTCTTAAAGTCCCATCAAAGTACATGACCCTCATCAAGGACATGTACAACAATGTTTGACTAGTGTTCGAACAAACGATGGCAACACAGATTACTTCCCGATTAAAATTGGACTTCATCAAGGGTCAGCCTTAAGCCCGTATCTCTTTGCCTTGGTAATGGATGAGGTTACCAGGAACATTGTTCGCTGATGATGTAGTGTTAGTGGACGAAAGTCAGGCGGGAGTAAATAGAAAACTAGAGTTATGCCGGCAGACCCTTGAGTCTAAAGGTTTTAGATTGAGCAGAACTAAAACCGAATACATGAGATGCGACTTTGGCGAAGTTGTACAGGAGGAGGGAGATGTGAGTTTGGAAGGTCAAGTAGTGCCTAAGAAGGATACCTTTCGATATCTGGGATCGATGCTACAGAGGGATAGAGATATTGATGCGGACGTTAGCCATAGAATTATAGCAGGGTGGATCAAGTGGCGACAAGCTTCTGGCATTCTCTGTGACAAGAGGGTACCACAAAAGCTAAAAAGCAAGTTCTATAGAACGGCGATTAGACCGGCTATGTTGTATGGAGCAGAATGTTGGCCTACAAAGATTCGACATGTTCAACAACTGAGTGTTGCAGAAATGCGTATGTTGCGATGGATTTGCGGTCACACAAGAATGAACCGAGTTCGGAACGATGATATACGTGATCGCCTAGAGGTAGCACCAATTGAAGAAAAGCTTGTCCAACATCGATTGAGGTGGTTTGACCATGTCCAAAGGAAACCTCCAGAGGCACCAGTGCATTGTGGAGTCCTAAGCCAAGCTAATAATATGAGGAGAGGTAGAGGAAGACTGAAATTGACATGGGGGAGGCAATAAAAAGATATTTGAAAGCTTGAGATATACCTAGAGATCTATGTTTGAATAGGGGTACTTGGAAAGCAGCTATTGAAGTGCCTGAACTGTGACTTGGGGCTCTTGGTGGGTTTCAACTCTAGCCTACCCCAACTTGCTTGGGACTGAAAGGCTATGTTGTTGCAAAGCACTTCTTTTTCAGTCATTTACCAACATTTATTCACCATATAATTTGACAATGTTGACTGGTTGGGCATGTAGAAGATTGGTCATGACTCACCTAGGATGCTTAGCACTTTGATTGCATTAGCATCTTTGGTATAATCAAGTTTTGGAACAATATGACCAATTGCAGTGTCAGTTAGGTTTTGTTCTTATTCTGAATTTCAGAGAATTGTTAATCACAATCCACCTCTTTTCAGTCTTTTACCAACATTTAAGCACCATATAATTTGACAATGTTGAGTGGTTGGGCATATATTGCACAGGGTCTGGTTGTTGCATGCAGGGTAGTTCAGGATTGTAATGTGGAATGTTGGGTTCTGAGGGTAGCCTCTTCGTGTTTGGTGAGCTGTCAGATAATAGGGGTGCCCAGAGGATGATTTACTGTAGAAGGCACATAACAAGATGTGATCAGCGATTTATGAATCATGTTTAACCATGTGTGTTGTGATGGGTGAGCTGAGATGCAGGGAAAGTGGTGCTGATTAGGCAGAACTGGTTTGTTGGGAGGGTGGTGGCATTGAGAATGTAGTAGGAGTGGAGAGAATTTTAGGTCACTCAGATTTGTAATTAGTACATGATGTGGTTTTAATGGATTTAGGGAAGAAGCTTCTAGACAGTAAAATGTGCATGTTGCCTTCTAAACAGATTACAGATCTAATGTCAATTTGTGTTGGCCAAATTTCAGGATAACCTAGTAATTAGTACGATAACCTAGTAACTAGTAAGCCAAAACCACAGTTCTGAGGGCATTTACTTTTGCATTAGTTACAAATGAGATGCTTAATCCTTCATATTAGCAAATGAGCTTATGGAGAGTCGCTTTGCATATAGTTAATATATATAATATTCAAACCTTAAGTTCTGTTGTCAGATAAATTCTCAATTATGAGTTCCATTTGCGTTGTTACAGTCTTCACCCAGACAAGGTGAAGTCCAAATGCATTTTTATTTTCTGAATGACAAACCTTACATAATTTAGAAATGAAATAGTAGTAGGATTCTTTCCCTGTCTGACTACCTTTGTTTCCTTTTTTATATACATATATTTTTGCATTTCTTTCATGCTTAATTTAGACTATGCAATTATTTTAGGCCTGTGCGCATGCCTTTCAGACTCATACATTACCTCGTCTTTCTGTCTTGCCAGGGAACTCCTAACTCTACACCCAATGCTAGTGGAGGTGCAAAGAGTAGCAAGAAATCGGGTGGGCAGAAGAAATCATTGGAAGCAGCAGGCTCTACGCAACCTTCAAGGTTTTTAATTAAGTGAAGTCTAAATGTACTAAACTGCTATGGAATATTTACATTTTTTGGATAGCCCTAAGCATATTTCTCTTTTGTCATCAGCAAAAAGCAGAAGACATCTGGAGCCTTCCAGGAACAAAGCATCGATCAACTTAATGATGTCACAGCCGTTAGTGGTGTTAATATCAGGGTATGTACATCTCTGGTTGATGTTTTGCCAATTTTCATGTAGAAATAACCCTCCTGATGGACATTGGCCTCTATTGTAAATTCATGGCTGCACTGGTCACATCTGCTATAACTGTGCAGCTGATGTGATATCAGATATAGTTGCTAAAATTTGATTTCAAAATTCTATACCAAGCTGATAAGCAATACAACATCTCTAGTGTCTACGATAGGGATGGATTGAATTTTAAATTTTGCATGAGGGTACTTCTACATTTTATAGCATCAGTGCACATGTTCTGCTGAATTTTCTGTTGCTTATGCTATGTCGGTTGGACCACAAGGATGTTCCAAAAGAATGTTTAAAATTCTGGCTTACACCGTTTATGCTTAAAATTTCACAATTCCTGCCATTGTTATCAAGGCGTCGCTTAAGCGCCAAGGCGCTGCATGCACGACGCCACAGCAGACGACTCGCCTTAGATTCCACACCAGTGAGCCAGAGAGCGGGCGCGCGGGAGACTCCACACCAGTGAGCGGGAGGGGAGCCAGAAGCTGCAGGTCGCCCGCACCGACGCGTTCTCCCATTCCGACGGGAGAAGTTGCCAACCGCCCGCCATCGAGCCGTGCAGCCGCAGCAAGGAGCGGCCGCCTGCGGGCCGGGGCCGTCTTCCCCCAATCAGCGCTGGCCTGCAGCATCCCGCCTCTGTTCCTCTTCCTCCATCGGTGTGCAGCGTCCAAAGCAGGAAGGTGAGGGAAGCAAGGGGCGGAGACGGAACGAGAGAGAGGGAAGGAGGGAGGGAGGTGGAAGTCAGACCAGAGTGTTGCAGCGGCGGAGTGGCTCAGGAGAGAGATGAAGAGTTGAAGACACGCTAGGGCAACAAGGGTGAGGGGCACATGGGCTGCTTGGTGCACGTGGGCTGGGCCAGACCACTTCTTACTCCCTACTATCTTTTTCTTTTTTCCTTTCCTTTTTCTTTATCATCTATATACTGCTCTGAGCTGCTGTTTTAAATTTTTCTTTAGTTGGTAAGGCGTCGCCTTGCCCTCGCTTAAGCGTAAGGCGGTAGTTGGTCGCCACGCTTCGCTTTACCGCCTTCTACGTAACACGGATACGTGAGGTTGGCCACGTATCCCGTATCGGATACGTATCCGATACGGATACGCAGTGGATACGCGGCGGATACGTATCCGTGAAGTATCGGCAAAAAAATAAATAAAACAAAACTCCGATACGTGGACTGATACGTATCCAAGCCGTTTGGGCGTTTGGTGATACGGCCGCCCACCCACCACTGACTTGCGATATGCTATGGCCTATCCCACACGCACTGGGTGGGATGCTCGCCGGCCACGCGCTGCGCCACACCCCGCACCGCACCAACGCCGGCGAGGTCCGTGCTGCATTCGCGCCGGGCGTGCTGCCCGCCGGCCACGCGCTGCGCCGCACCCCGCGCTGGGCGAGCTCCGCGCCGACGAGATCCGCGTGCTGCATTCGCGCCGGGCGGGCTGCCCGCTGGCCACGCGCGTGGGGTGGAGTGGGGCGCAGCCATGGTCGCTCTGCGTCGAGAGGGACCTTGGTCACCGGCGCGGGAGGAGGAAGGCATGGCACTGGTGGAGGAGCTGCGAGGAGCAGGCCAGCAGGAGCGCAGTCACGCAGACAGCTGAGTGAAGGGGCACCGTGTGGGGAAGAATGTTGGGGAGAGAAACAAGACTAAAAAATCTAATCTTGGGCCCAGCTAAGCACATCCAGTGAAGACGTGCTGGACGTTTACATGCCAAAAATACCCCTCCAACCGCCAGCATAGGTAGAAGTAGCAACTAGAAGCTGTGAAATGATTGGAGTAGTCTCCAGAGAGCATCCATACATACCGATCGGCTGCAAATAATTTTAATGTCCTTTATTATTTTTTATAAAAAATAATAAAACGTATCCACGTATCGGGTTTTCTCAAAAAATGGCGTATCCGCGTATCCGTATCCCTCCGATACCGATACACGTATCCGTATCCGTGCTGCATAGACCGCCTTAATAACCATGATTCATGCATCATCTCCTGCACTCTATAGCATCTGGCCTGTCAGCCCAGTGTATCATGTGTCTATAGGAGTCAGACTTGTGTGCTTTTTTGGTCCACTGTTTGCATTTTGCTGATACGTTCTTACTTGACAGGAAGAGGAAGAACAATTACTGTCTGCCCCTATGGAAGAGAGCCTTGCCTCACAAGAAGCACGAAGAATTGCACAGGAAGAAGAAGAAAATCTTTTCCTAAGGAAGGGTCCACTCCTGAAGAAACTAGCAGAAATCGGTTAGTTTCTTTGAACTTGTTGCCAAAACTACAAATCCTACAACTTTAGTGGCAACAATAACAGAACATGTGTTTTTGACAGCTCGGAAATGCGATCTGAAGAATATTAGTGGCGATGTGGAACACTGTTTATCAATGGTGAGTTATCCTTATGATTTTCATTGAGAGTCCTGCAGTATCCATAACTTATAACTTTGCCATAGTGTGTGGAGGAGCGTTTGCGAAGACTCATAAGTACTCTCATACGAGTCTCAAAACAGGTTTGCTCTTTTCTTCAGACCAGCCAATGATATCATAGTTCACTACTTTGTGATTCTAACCATTCTTATTTTTGTTAGAGAATCGATACTGAAAAGACCGGGCATCGACTAGTTATTACTTCAGATGTTGGTCGTCAAATTTTACAGATGAACCAGAAAGCTAAGGAAGAATGGGATAAAAAACAAGCAGAAGAAGCTGACAAGAACAAGAAACAAACTGAGGTGTTTCATAATCTCCATTTGATTCGAGTATTGCAATTTTGCTATAAATTTGAATATATAGTAGTTCTTTAGTTTATATACTTGCTTTGTGTAATTATGAACTGCTGGAATTTAAACTGTTACACAGAGAAGCATGCACATTCATTTATCAATGCCATTTGTATTTCAAGTTTTCCCATATCATGGTGCAAGCGGTAGTCTTACCGCCTGTGACCGGAAGGTCCCGGGTTCGAGTCGCGGTCTCCTCGCATTGCACAAGCGAGGGTAAGGCTTGCCACTGACACCCTTCCCTAGACCCCGCACAAAGCGGGAGCTCTCTGCACTGGGTACGCCCTTAAGGATTAATGTTTCTAGTGTCTCTAGATTTGGTTTCAGCTTTGCTATCTTTTTTTTATGATATGTACTTAACAAGATTGTTGAGCTCTAGCCTAACCCTACTTGTGTAGGACTAAAAGGCTTCGCGATGGTTGTTGTTAACAAGATTGATTGAAAATAAATCTGCACTGACTACACTACTCTCCATTGCGTATTTCTTGTGATCATGCCATCATGGTGAACTTATGTTGCAGTTGGCCAATTTGATTAACTAAGTCCTTCCTTGTAGGCTGATGGCAGTGGTGCTACAGAATTGGAAAAAGAAAAAGAGGAAAGTCGCCCAAAGAACGTCAAGGTAACTTTTCTGCATTGATTTCTGAGTGTGATGTATCTCCATTTCCTGACATCCTTAACCTCTCACAGCCCAACAAGGAAGAAGATGATAAAATGAGAACGAATGCTGCGAATGTTGCTGCTCGGCAAGCAGTTGGAGGAAGCGATATGCTCTCAAAGTGGCAGTTGATGGCTGAGCAAGCCAGGCAGAAGCGAGAAGGCCTTGATGTGTCTGCTGCTTCACAGCCAGGCAGAGGACCAGGTTCCAGGCCATTATCCAAATTTGGAAAAGGTCCTGGCGAACACCAGGAAGGTTCAAAGAGGAGCCATTCGGTGGCATTCGGAACTGGTAAAGCAGCAACAATATCACTAGCATGACCTCATCAAATTTTTTTGGTGTATTAAATCCACATCTCATATTTGCATAATGTTTTAACTAACGATATGTATGGTAATGTTCATTTCAGGAGGCATGAATAGACCAGGCAGGACACCCTATGCTGGTCCACAACGAATGATCTCCGTGAAGGATGTCATCTGTGCCCTTGAGAGGGAGCCTCAGATGACAAAATCACGGCTCATCTACCGGCTGCACGAGCGGTTGCCTGTAGATTCTACCGTAGATTAGACCATAATAGTCATATACTAAGGGCCCGTTCGTTTGCAGTTATTCCTGTCCGGAATGATTCTCGGTGAAGTCCGGTGTATACAAATGAAATAAGCGATCCTAGCCGGAATGGTTCCCGGACGTGAATCCCCGGGAACCGAACAGGCCCTAAGTGTGGTGCTGGTGCATGCCCAATTGCCCTTGCATGATATTTGACAGCAAAGAAGCATACCCGCCACTCCTTCCATTTGGTGTGGTTTGGAGTGGCACTGTATATTGGTGAAAAATCTGTATCACAAAGGCGGCGAATTGCCAGCAAAAAAAAGTCTCTCTGTACAAATTGCAGTGTAAGGGGGTTGTTTTTGGCATTTGTCTATTCTGCAACCACGGTTTGTTGGCTGGCTGGTTGCCATGCGCGTCTTTGTGCTCTGTCTGCGTGCCCTCTCAAAGTCTTTTGTAAGCACGGATTCTGACAGTGGACATGCGATTACGCGCGGTCAGTTATTTAGAGATAATGTTCTTGCTTGCAATTGCATCTAGACGTGGTAATGGGTGCATATGTATCCACCTAAATTCATGTGTAGAGTAGACTAAGCTAATTTTTTTTTTTGGAACAAGTTAAATTTAGTTTAAGATCTATCTCAATGCACTTTAGTACACATAAATTAAGAAAAATACGAGTACATTCAAACGAGCCTTTAGATGTGATAATAGATTAGGATCCAAATCTCTATAGAGAAACCCAATTAAAATTCAACGGAAGAAATCCTTAGTCGAATCCTGCCTCAATGCAAAATGACTGATTGTCAATACAATTGCTCATGTTGGCCCTATTACTATAATTACAAAACTATTACTATAGCTACATGTCTAAACCAATTCAATATGATACAATAATAATAACAAAACTGTCATTATCGCTACATGTTGGCCCTATGTCAAAAGTTGAGTTCTAGAGTTAAAAACCACGCATCTATATTTTAAAAAAAAATAGCAAAATTGGCTAAAATGTATTAGAGATGACTCGTTATGATGCGACTAGATGTACATGTAGGCTCCACGTCAAAAGTTGAACCCTGGAATTAAAAAACTTCATATTCACACCTTAAAATTTAGCGAAGCTGATTAGATTTATTGGAGATGACTTGATATGATTGCTTCCTACTTTGTGCAAATTGATGTGACTACGTATATATGTGTTCATCACGTCAAAAGTCGGACCTTAGAATTACACATTTACACCTTAATGTATCAAAATTGATTGAAATTTGTCAAAGATGACTCAATGTAACCATTAGCTACTCTGTAGCTCTGAGCAGATTGGTGTGACTAAATCTCATTGTCAGCTACGAGTAGCTTCTCTGGTCTTCAAACCTTATATGGCGAGAGTGTTTTTTTTTTTGTCTTTTCAGTACAATTTTCAAGTTCAGAGGACAATGGACAACCCAAAGAAAAAGCGGATTGATTTGGTATTTGATGTACTATTTATATTCTTGTAAAGGGCATTTTGTGTCGTCGTAGTATACTGTATCGTACGGATATGTTTGGCTAATAATAATTAAAAAAAGAGAGGCTTTTATCAGTGTGCCATTATAAAAGTTGGTAATTACCCACAAGCCATTAAAAAAGTTGAGTTTTCACATGTGCCACTGCTCTGAACTATTTGCCCTCCACACCACTCCCGTCAAATTTGACTCTAACGGTGTCAAACTGTGGGTGTGAAAAGTCAAAAATCCCCTCATGTCTAAATATGCAATTAATTTTTTTAGCATCTTAACGATCTCAAATAAAAAACTTAAAACTAGAAAGTTGTAGATCTCGTCGAGATCTATAATATTTATATAAAAACTATCTTCATTTGATTCCATACAAAAAAAAATGTGACTTTTCTAAGACATATTAATCATATCAAATCATATTTTTTTTTTACAAAAATAATGAATATAATTTTTATACAAAAATTATAGATATTGTCGAGATCTACAACCTTCTAGTTTTGAGTTTTTTCATTTGAGGTCATTAAGATACTCAAAAAAAACTAATTACATATTCAGACTTTAGGGTATTTTCGACTTTTCACACTCACGGTTCGACACCGTTACAGCCAAATCTGACGGAAGTGGCGTAAAGGGTTCATAGCAGTGGCACATGTGAGAACTCAATTTCTTTAATGATTTATGAATAATTACTAACTTTTATAAGCCTTAAAAAAAACATGTAGTGCCGGCTGGCCGGCAGCCTATTCGAGTCCGACCCGGGCCCGAAGATTGGCGAACCCGGCCGCCGAGCTCCTGCCGCACGGCGTTAGCTCTGCCTGGCCTGGCCGCTTGAGCGCGCCGCGCGGTTGCCAGGTGCCGCGAAAGTCCGGCGTCATGAGCGCTCCCGGGTGTCGCCAAGAGAGGAGGGGGTCGTTCCACGGCCGTGCCGGCGTCTCCGAGAAGCGCACGCCGCCGTCGCTGGTGCTTGTCTGCTGCATCGGCGCCATTGCCCTCCTTGCGGGCGCTAGCCGCACCCTAGCCTCAAAGGTATTGGTTCAGGGATTCCTTTCTCTCTTTCGTCTCCTCGTAGAGGATCCCCACCACTTGTGTTTGTGTCCTGGACTGCTCTTAGTTCATTTGGTGAAGAGTGAAACAAGATTCCTTCATAAATCTGTTCTGCAAGGTTGCTAGCACAGTAGATCCATCATCTGTAGAAATGCTGTCAATATTTTGTGTTTCCGTTAGTTGCTTTAATTGGTGCTCGCCTTATATTGGTTATTACTGGTATTGCCATTGCAGGAGCTCTGTCTTGGCTCTTTTTGGTGCATTCGCTTGACACCTATTGGCCGCAACCTTCAAGGGGTTAAGTATGAGTTGCGCACTCTTCCTGTAAGATGTTTCCCTCCCTTTGTATATCCATTGACATATTGGTAAAAGCGAAGTGCTGACAAATGCACACGCTAGTTTTTTAGGTGGATGCTAAGGCTGTAACTGACGGCGACACGATTACTGTGTATGTTAACATGGCTCACCATCCAGAGTCTAGCAATGTGCCCCAGGAAGTGCGTGAAGCGGGCATTGAGCGAAGCAAGGCTCTGGAGGCAAATAATTACCAAAAAGCTGGTGATTTACTGAAGATCATACTTGATGCAGGATATAGGTCCTTGAAAAATAGAGAACAATTCACAACAACCAAGTAGCCATCCTTCTCTTATGTGAGTTCTGATACTTTTGAGTTTTTTATTCCTGGGTGTAGACAGGTTCGTGGCATCGGTGGGGAACAAATTCTTGCAAAGAAGTACAGGATAAGGCTAAGGTTTGCCCACACTTGTTCTTTATCAATGATCACAGGCTTCTTTCTATTTGGAGTGTAGTTGTGATATAATAAAATGCAGTGCAGGGGGGTTGATGCACCAGAGAGCTTAATGCCATATGGCAAAGAGGCCAAAGAGGAGCTGGTGAGGCTGGTGCAGGGGAAAAGCTTGAAGATTTCCATATATGACACTGACTGGTACGGTCGCTTAGTTGGAGATGTTGACTGTGATGGGGTTTTCGTGCAGGTAAGAAACTACACTGACGTGCTTTTAGAGTTTCTTCTAGAAAGTAGTAGTGGCAACTCTTCTTGAAATCTAGCAGTGGTAACCTATCAAATCAGTGGATGATCTGTTGCTCCCTATGCTCTTTGAATTTTCTTGAAGGCACCTACTCTTGTAATTTTATAATGCATAGCTTAAACACTGCACCTGCATTGTCCCGGTTCTCTTATATATACTAAAGGAAATGAAACATACTGTTTGACAATGAGTGCTGTTTGATTGTGAAAGGTGTGGGATTTCTCCTTAGGAAAAAGTGTAGACATATGCGCTGGAACCAATCAATAGTAAAGATGGTAAATTATGCAAGAAAATGTTGCATCGCCTCAGCTGAAGATCACTTGTTCTGGCTTTAATGCTCAGCAAAACTGAGGACATTGAAATGAATTATTGTTATTATTTATTTTGCATTAGGAACACATGCTGAGGAAAGGACTTGCATGGCACTATAGTACTTATGATCATCGGATGGAGCTCAGCAAGGTAACTAGTACTCTCTTGTACCACTCTACTCAATATGGCAGAATGGACTGCTCCATTCCACTTGACTGACAAGAGCATGCTTTGGTCATTTTATTTCCAAAAATTCGAGGTTCCTGATAGATGTAAATTTTCAGTGGGAGAATCAGGCAAAGACAAGGCGAACAGGCTTGTGGGCATCGTCGAACCCTGAGAAACCATGGGAATGGAGAAAGAAAAAGCGCACTGGGACAGTATGAAGCAGTAATGGATTTTTATTTCATGCTGCGACCAGGTGTTTGTTGATTTACCGTTCAGAACTGTTGCCCAGAGGACCAAAAGTCCAAAAACACTGGTTCCATTGTTGTAGAGTGTGCTATTTGTGTACTTGCAAGTTGTAACATCGTTGTAAAGTAGAGCATACTCCGTAGTTAATTGATTGATGTAATCTCTAAATGGAAATGGTTGTACTAGGACTTGATTGATTGAGTCTTTTTGGCAAATAAAATTGATTGTTGTAATGAATCTCATGTTTTTAAATAGTTTGTGTTGAATGAACTGAAGACCTGTAGCCCTGCATCAAATTCGTAAGTTTAGAAGAACTGCAAAAATAATATAGAACTAGGCAAATAGATGAGAAGGCAACTAAGGCCCCGTTCGGCTTACCCCATATTCGGTTTGTTCGGCTTGTTTTTTCAGCCGGAACAGTATTTTTGTCTCACAACAATTCAGCCAGAACAGTGTTTTTCAGCCAGTTTCAGCTAAGATTCAGACCAGCGAACGGGACCTAAAGTTTAAACATTTGTCCTCTCTATCTTATACTACAGTAGTTTTCAAAACAGTCTAAAGATGTGGAAAAAAAAACTTCAATGCTGTAAATTTCAGTCTGCGAGGGTGTTGTGGCAAATAGCATACACATGGAATGGCTCTGGGTCTAAAGCTAATCGACGGTCCAGACGAATAGAAAGTACAAGCCTTGGAGACATCGCGTCCGTCAGTTACTTCTCTTCCTCCAAACCACCTATGTCGCCACCGGTTTGCCCTTGCTCTGTCCCTGTGCCGCCATTGCGAGTCCGCATCCTCCTAGGGGATTTCACTCCCAGGTACGCGTACTCCATGCGCACGCATTCCTATTCCGATTCCTGTACATTTCGTGGACTGGGAGGCTATTTGGTTGGACCGATTTGGAAAAGCTGAACTGGTACATAGCGGATGTCGTTTTTTCTCACCAGTTTGCTGACGGTAACGTTAGAAGCGAATCTGTATGGAGGATAGGATTTCTCGCCTTACTACTTCGTCAACAGCACAGCTAGCGATTCTTTTTTTTTCTTAGACGACGTTGTCTTCTTATAGGGAGATGAGGAGGGCATACAAAATTCATAAGAAGTGTCTTTTGATAGATTCACCCATTATCGTCCTTTTAGAAACTGACCATGTGAAGGCTGATGTGAGCTGTACAGGAAGCTTAGAGTCTTCTGATGGGCTCATACATGGGGCAGCAAGAACATGGGATATCTGATGGCTTGTACACTTACAAGCATCACCACGAGGGAGGAGCTGATATCCATGTCATCTTTGTCAAGAAGAGCAAAGTCAGGGTTCTGCTGTCATACATCGGCACAATGTTTCTTCTTGTGACTGTTTGCTGCGCCCTGTTGTCGAAGGTATTTTTCTTGAAACAGCACTCAAAACTGACTGTCGGTTTTCACTTTCAGTTTCGTCTTTTCCAGAGCTGGGCATGTTAATTACAAAAGGCGCAATTCAATTGAAACAATTCAGTTGTGCGGATATGCTGATTGCCATATAGCATCCTTTTCATGAGCTACTTATACTAGTAATATAGATTCAAGTTTGAACTAGTGAAGCGATATGTTAGGTTTCTGAAGAATAGCCTAGTGATGCTTTATTTGTTTTGCTTCCCTTTTGGTTTGTAAAAACCTAAGATATGTTGAGTACAGCCAGATTGATCATAAGCGCTATTTTAACTGGATGGTGTTGCTTAAATGTTGCAGGATAGTTTATGTCTTGGTTCCCTTTGGAGCATTTCATTTGCCAGTATAATTGCAAAATGCTTGCGATGTGACCCTGTGAAGAAAGGTGGGTGCTAAGGTTATTTTTCTCTGTGCTCTGAGTGCTTTGTAGTTAAATTTTCAGTGTTGCAGAGAGAAAAACAAAGATCCACATTTCTTGGTATCCATGTTGAAAATGAGTACAGGAAAGTGAGACTGTGTGCTCCTTATTAGATATCTAGTTTGATTTTTAATTGTGCAGAGTCATTGGTGATCATGCCGACTTTTGGGGTTCAATTAGAGCAACACTTTTGGAGGTATGGGAGAACCAGTCTGGAATTTCTATTCATGCTTTCAGTATTTACTGCTCTTCAAATATTATTCCCAGAGAACAGACAATTATAAACAGATAGGAGGAAGCAAAGGCTTCACAAGGCTAAAGGAAATAAGTGTTTTCTTTGTCATTTTTAATATTTTAACACAAAGTGAAACAGATACATGCTTCTTGTCAGTACTTGTCTTTGACAGGAACACTGGATTGAGCCATCTTTTCTAGAGGTGTGAATTGCAGGCAATCCCTAAGGGTCTCCATGGAGCCTCTTTAGTTTAATTTATAGTACAAGTTTTCCAAAAATATTCACGCTTTGGAAAACTAGTACTAATAATTGAACTGAAGAGGGATGGTGGAGAGTGGAGACCCTTAGGGGCACCCATTTGCACCCCTCTTTTCATTTTGCTTTAGCTGGAAATAATTAGAGGAGACTTCCAGCATTTCTGTTTTTAGATGGCTTATGAGCTACAGAACATGTAGGCTTGATCCTTTCATTTTCTTAACATCAAAGTTCTGTTTCACAGTGGAAGAGTTCATCGCAAATTTGTGCCCATTGGCAAGATTCTAAAACCAGTGCTGAATGAGCATGTGACCCCTGTCTCTTGCTACTGGAGCTTGGCCTTGCTTCTACGTGAAGAATATGAGCTCATGCTTGTTTTCAAGGTAAATGCTGCCTGCTTTTAGTATGTCCTTAAGTGTACCGTAAGGCATCAACGGTCTGAAAGAGCTTGTTTTGCAGAACTTGAATCCACCAGTCAAGATGTTGGTTCCTATCTGGAAAGCATTATGTGCATTCGTAGACTCCAATACTCTGAGCGATTCTGCATTGCCTCAATCCACATGAACATGCTAAACAAGTTGGTGGCGGTGTGCAGCCCTGATGATACATGGAGCATATGATTCGCTGAAGACTTTGCTGACTGACAACAGAATGTTTAGTTTCGATACAAATGAATGATGACAGGTACAGAATGTTACTGACACCGGGGATTTTACTTTGGCCTCAGGAATCCAGTGATACAGTTGTAACTTGGCCATTGTGTAACTATGTTCTGTCCTCTGAACATTCAGAGGGCAGGTCCTACTCATGGGTAGATTGTAAGATCATTGGCTAGCACTCCTGGGGACATCAATAAACTTGGTCGTCTGCATTGCAAGCATCAGATCCGCTCTGCTAATTATCTTTTTCCTTGACCAAGATGTGAAATTAAATTAGGAGGTCATTAACCTCACGCAGATGCGGACAAACCACACGACCGCATGTGCACTGCAAGTGTGCAATAACATAACAGACAATTTCTCCTTCTGGTATCTGGTGACAGCTACTTGAGCGCAACACTTCTAAGATAATCTACTGCTACTTTGTGTGAACACAGTAAGAGAAGGCGGCGTCGAAAGGCCCCCTGCTGTGATACTGTAGCCGCTGCAGGTGTAGGTGCAGGCACCGCACGGCTCACCTGCAGCACTGTAGCCATATGCAGAGACCGGCGCAGAGTCAGCCCTGCTGTGTTATCTAGTTACTGTTGCAGTATGTGCGCTGTACTATAACTAGATGAATAGAGTTGTATAAATAGACTACCATGACAACTCAGTAAAGAGAGTTCAGATTTGCCATCTCCCAGACAGGGCTTCGGCCAACACTGGTGTCTTGTACTGTGTGTGTATACTCTGTTCTCCCTTATTCTTCAAGCTCTAGCCATAGTGCGTGGGGACGGACAACGCTTGTTCGTGGTCGGAACGGCTAGTGGGTGCTCGGCAACACTAGAGGGTGCTCGGCAAGACTGGTGAGTGGTTCACTCACCTGAGCCGGTGATCCTGTGGGCCAACAAGTGGTATTGGAGCCGTACAAGCGCCGTCGCCAGACTAACCGCCGGCGATGACGAGCGGTTCGGAGATGGACGACAGCAGTGGGACTGCTGTGACTGTCCAGCCACGACCGGAGGTCGTTGTTTGCACGGTGCGGGAGGTTAGCGGCACCAATTGGCCGACGCTGACTCGCACCAACTATGAAGAGTGGTCGGTGACCATGAAGGTCAAGCTCAGAGCCCGACGACTCTGGAATGCTGTTGACGAGGGCACCGACAATGAAGAAGATGACATGTCAACGTTGGAGGCTATCCTCGCTGCTGTACCGGCGGAGTACAGGGAACCGTTGGGGGCGAAGAGCTCGGCTAAGGAGGCGTGGGAGGCTATTGCGGTGATGCGCGTCGATTTCGACCGCGCAAAGAAGGCGACGGCTCAGCTTTTAAAGCAGGAGTACGCCAACCTCAAGTTCAAGAATGGTGAAACGGTGGAGGACTTCTCCCTCCGCCTGCAGACGCTCATCAGCAAGCTAAAGAGCCACGGCGTCACCATCGACGAAGAAGAGGCGGTCTCCAAGTACCTCCACTCCGTGCCGGCAAAATACATCCAGATCGCTCTCTCCATAGAGACGATGCTGGACTTGTCCACCTTCACCATTGAGGATGTGATAGGCCGTCTGCGGGCGGTGGACGAGCGCCAGGAGTAGACGACAGCAACGAAGGACAACGGGAAACTCCTGCTGACGGAAGAGGAGTGGGCTGCTCGGAGAAACTCTGAGAAGGCAGCCTCCTCCAGCCGCGGTGGCGATGGCAACCGCCACGGTAAGGCTTCTTCGGAGAAGAAGAAGCAGGTCGACCCCAACGCCTATCGGCGCTGTGGGAAGATGGGTCATTGGGCACGGGAGTGCTCAAATCACAAACAGGAGAAGAAAGCTAAGGCTCATCTGGCACAAGCTGATGATGAGGATGAGGCCACTATCCTGATGGCGATGTTCTATGTACTACACGACATCGAGGCCGAGGAGAGGGAAGAGGCGACGACGGTGAAAGGCCCTGAAGACCGTCAACCTTGATGAACCACGCGTCTAAGTCTACCTCGGACGTGTGGGCGTCGACCAGCAGCGGCGGTGGTATCTGGACTCTGGTGCCAGTAACCACATGATGGGCTCCAAGGCATCCTTCTCCGAGCTCGACAACGATGTTACCGGTACGGTGAAGTTTGGTGACGGCTCAAGGGTGGCAATCCAAGAGCGCGGCACCATCATCTTCTGGTGTTAGAACAGGGAGCACCGCACGCTAATGGATGTATATTACATCCCTCAGCTGCGTTCTAGCATCATCAGCATTGATCAGCTGGATGAGCGCGATAGCGAGGTACTGATCAAGGATGGAGTCCTTAGGATCAGGGACCGGAAGCAGTGACTTCTCACGAAGGTAAAGAGGTCCTTGAACCAGTTGTACCTGCTCGACCTGAAGGTGGAGTAGTCGGTGTGCGTGGCGGCAAGGCACTCCGAGGAACCGTAGATGTGGCATGCCTGATTCAGACACCTCAGCTTTGATGCGCTTGGTCGGCTAGAAAAGATGGTCTAAGGGCTACCCCACATCAAGCACAGAGGCGAGCTGTGTGATAGCTGTCTGGCCAAGAAGCAGCGGAGGCTACCATTCCCAAAGGCGGCCAAGTATCACGCGAAGGACGCTCTCGAGCTCGTCCACGATGACCTCTGCGGGGCAATCACGCCTGCTACAAACGGTGGTCGACGATACTTTCTCCTGCTCGTGGATGATTGCAGTCGTTATATGTGGCTGCAACTCCTGACGAGCAAGGACGAAGCGGCGACAACAATCAAGAAGTTCAAGATGCGCGCGGAGACCAAGAGCGACAAGAAGCTCCACGCGTTGAGGACTGATCGCAGCGGCGAATTCACTTCGGTGGAGTTCGCTGCGTACTGCGCGGATCAGGGTGTGGGACGACACCACACCGCACCGTACTCGCCACAACAGAATAGAGTGGTGGAGAGGCGGAACCAGACGGTGGTCGGTATGGCCCGATCCATGATGAAGGCCAAAGGCATGTCGGCAAGGTTCTGGGGTGAGGCGGTGACCACGGCGGTGTTCATCCTCAACCGCTCTCCGACCAAGGCCCTGGCGGGCAAGATGCCGTTCGAAGCTTGGTATGGGCGCAAGTCGAGCGTGTCCTTCCTCCGGACATTCGGCTGCATCGGCCATGCCAGGAAGACGAAGCCGAACCTCACCAAGCTGGAGGACAGGAGCACACCCATGGTGTTTCTAGGCTACGCGGAGGATACCAAGGCGTACTGGCTCTATGACCCACGCGGAGACAAGGTGCTTGTCTCGCGCGACGTCGTGTTCGGTGAGAAGGCGGCTTGGGACTGGAGCAGTCTGAGCATGGGGGAAACTGGCAGCTTCACCAACACCTTCGTCATCGAGCATCTGGTCATCTACGGTGGTGGAGATGCTAGGGAAGAGGTGTTGAGCACTCTGGGAGGGGTGCTAAGCACTCTAGTGGTAGAGCCAAGCACTCCTGGAGCAGTGCCGAGCACTTCGGGAGGGATGTCGAGCACTCCAAGAGGAGTGCCGAGCACTTCTAGAGGGATGTTGAGCATGCCAGGAGTGGTACCGAGAGGTTCTACAGTGGTGGTGACCACTATAGGACAGATATTGAGCACTCCCGTGGTGGAGCCAAGACATCTTGTAGTGGTGTCGACTACTCCAGGACTGAGGCTGAGCACTCCTACAGTATGGCCGAACATTGTAGGAGTAATGACGAGTTGTCCAGAAGTAGTGCCGAACACTATGACCAAGGTGCCGAGCACTCAAGGTGTTATGCCGAGCACTCCGGTGGACACAGGGAACTCCATCGACGCCGATCGAGTTTGCCTCACCTCCAAGTGACACCACTGAGTTCGTGGACGCCTACCATGAAGGTGAGGAGGTGCGGTTCCATAGGCTAAATGACATCGTCGGCGACACAGGGCCCTCAGGCCTGATGGGTAGGCTGCTCAATGACGCAGAGCTGCTACTCGTCAATGCTGAGGAACCACCCATGTTCGTGCTAGTCGAGCGCGATAGAAATTGGCGACGAGCGATGCTGGAGGAGATGAAGGTGATCGAGGAAAACGAGACTTGGTAGCTCGTCGATCCACCTCCAGGATGTCGTCCGATCATCCTAAAGTGGGTGTACAAGGTCAAACAGGACGAGCTCGGCGCCATTGTCAAGTACAAGGCACGCCTCGTCGCCCGAGGCTTTGTTCAACGCGAGGGCATAGACTTCGAGGAGGTCTTTGTGCTAGTAGCGCGTATGGAGTCGGTCCGTTTGCTACTAGCATTGGCAGCAACAAAAGGACTAGTGCGTCCATCACTTGGACGTTAAATCGGCCTTCCTCAACAGTGAACTGACGGAGACGGTCTTCGTCAGGCAACCTCTAGGTTTCACCGTTAAGGGAGAGGAACACAGGGTGCTCCGACTGCGCAAGGCGCTCTATGGGCTGCGGTAGGCCCCACGAGCATAGAACGCCAAGCTTGACGTCACGCTGGGCGAGCTTGGGTTTCAGAGGTGCGCAACCGAGCACGCGCTCTACACGCGGCGATGGGGGAAGGAGGAGCTCGTCGTCGACGTGTATGTGGACGACTTGATCGTCACTAGCGCGCGCACGGAGGATATCGACAGCTTCAAGCGTGAGATGGTGGCTCGTTTTTGAATGAGCAATCTCGGCGCACTCTCCTACTACTTCGGCATCGAGGTAAGATAGTGGAAGGAGGAATTCATGCTCGGTCAGAGCGCGTATGCCTCTAAGCTATTGGAGAGGAGCGGCATGGCTGAGTACAAACCATGCGTGACTCCGATGGAGGAGCGGCTGAAGCTGACGAAGGCCAGCACCGCGGCGAAGGTGGATGCAACACTCTACTGGAGCATCGTCGGCGGTCTGCGCTACCTAGTCCACACGAGGCCAGACATTACGTTTGCCGTGGGCTACGTCAGTCGCTTCATGGAGGATCCCAGAGAGGATCACTGGGCTACGATGAAGCGGCTACTGCGCTACGTCAAGGGGACGGTGGATCAAGGGATCATCTTTCCCAAGACCAGCGGGAGTAGGCTGCAGCTCACTGTGTTCAGCAATACAGACATGGCGGGGGACATCGATGGACGACGAAGCACCTCTAGCGTGCTTGTCTTTCTCGGATCAGCTCCAATTTCATGGTTGTCGCTGAAATAGAAGGTGGTGACGCTATCTACATGTGAGGCAGAGTACGTAGCAGCGGCCACATCGGCGTGCTAAGTTGTGTGGCTGCGCCGGCTGCTAGGCGTGCGGGCCGGTATAGAAGCTCACCCACCAGCACTGATGGTGGACAACCAGCCTACCATCGCTCTCGCAAAGAATCCGATTCTACACGACCGGAGCAAATACATTGACGTGAAGTTCCACTTCCTCAGGGACTGTGTCGATGGAGGGCAGATCGTCATCGAGTTCGTTGAAATTAGTCGGCAACTCGCGGACGTCCTCACCAAGCCGTTCGGACGTCTTCGACTCATCGAGCTGAAGGAGATGATCGGCATGGAGAGGGTACAAGGATTAGCAGTAGGATTAGGAAGAGATTGTTAGATAATCTACTGCTACCTTGTGTGAACACAGTAAGAGGAGGCGGCATCGAAAGGCTCCCTGCTGTGATACTGTAGCCGCTGCAGGTGCAGGCGCCGCACGGCTCACCTGTAGCACTGTAGTCACATACAGAGGCCGGCGCAGAGTCAGTCCTGCTGTGTTATCTAGTTACTATTGCAGCATGTGCGTTGTACTAGGACTAGATGAATAGAGTTGTATAAATAGACTACCACGACAACTCAGTAAAGATAGTTCAGATTTGCCATCTCCTAGACAGGGCTTCGATCAACGCTGGTGTCTTGTACTGTGTGTGTATGCTCTGTTCTCCCTTCTTCTTCAAGCTCTAGCCATAGTGCGTGAGGACGGACAATGCTTGTTTGTGGTCGGCACGGCTAGTGGATGCTCGGCAACACTAGATGGTGCTCGACAAGACTGGTGAGTAATTCACTCATCTGAGTCGGTGATCCTATGGGCCAACAACGCTGAAATCTCAGACAATTTTTTTGGGTACTGTTCTGCCCATTAGCATCAGTTTATCAGGCATTCAGGCCAATAAATGCAGTGGATCTGAAGATCTATAAAGATGGGGATCTGTACTCGCCGGTGTTCCAAAAAAAACCCATCCCTGATCATGCCAGCTGTGCCATCATCATTTCATCATTAAGAGCGTGTTTAGTTCCCACTCTAAAATTCAAAAAGTGCTACAGTACACATCACATCGAATCTTGCGATATATGCATGGAGCATTAAATGTAGACGACAAAAAAAACTAATTGCACAGTTTGGTTGGAAATTGCGAGATGAACGTTTTAAGCCTAATTAGTCCACGATTGAACACTATTTGCCAAATAAAAACGAAAGTGCTACAATAGCCCCAATTTCCAAATTTGGGCAACTAAACACGCTCTAGCATTCCAATTCAGCTCAGCTGCCTGAATGAGCCAACGGCCTGTTTGTTTGGCTGTGGCTTGTCGTAAATAATCATAAATTTTTAGTCGGAACAGTATTTTTCTCTTATACAAACTAGCCAGCAGTACTTTTTCGCGAACCAGCAACGAAACGAACGAGCCAACAGGCAGCAAATTGCTAGATTGAAATCTCTAGCACTTGTCTCCATCCGCTGATCTGAGTTAAACAATAAACAGCTACAAATAATGAATAATTTTCCCCGTTTGGAGCGCAGCCATTTTCGCCGAACCTTTCACGAGCTAGACTGCTTTGTTTCGACGAAATTCTCTAAGAATTCCTATGAAAATCCATGCGGCTACAAACATGCCCTGAACGGTCTCTGCTCAATAAAATGCCAATTGCTACTACTGCTATGGCTATCAGCGAGCAGCGATCTGTCGGGGCACCGACACCGAGAGAGAATCCGATCGACACACAGCTCCGTGTCACTGTCGAAGTGGGCTCGAGGTGGGAGGCATGGGTGACAATGAGTGTGACAGCAAGGACAAGCGAGGAATAACGCGAGAACAAAACGGCAATGATGTGGTCGTGTCTGCACTGCATTGTTGCTCCTAGTCAAAAGAAATTTTGATGATAAGAATCAGATCAGGCCTTATTTCCGTGCCGCTAGTTTGGGTCAATCTCCCATTTTCTCCTCACTGTTCTTAGTGCTCCTAGTGATTTTTCAGGTCTGGATTATCGGCACTATGCTATGCTTCAATCTTTTTATTTTTTTGAGGAATTATGCTTCAATCTTCATGCGTAAAATGTCTGTATAGCGACCTGTGAGTAGAAGTTACTAGATACTCCGAAGGTTTGCAACAAATGTAAGTAGAAGTTACTGAGTAATTCATTTGTATTTGTCAGTGACATGTTCTGAAGATTCTGTCCTTGATCACTCGCTGTCTCCTCCATTTTCTACTTTCGCCCATTAATGTCTCTCTTCAGAGTAGTAAGGTCTAGTCAGCAGGCTGGGAGAAGTTCCACGTCAACAAAATCTGAGCTGGAAGAGTGAGAACAGATGAGAGAGAACTGAGCGGGCGGTAGACTTGCCGCCCGGCTGAAGGGCACTTCCCGAGACAAAATCGCCTGATCCCAGCCGACGCGGGCGACAGAGACGCTGTTTTGTTTTCTTGCCAACCATCATGGTAGAAATAACTAGCATTGCAAGGGGCAACAAAGATATAGCCATAAGAGATAATGGTGTGCACATACAAACCTAAAAGCAAAACTAAAAGCCAGCTTATTATACAAATGTTTTCATACGCTGCCTTGAGATGACATGGCATAGTATACAGCCAGCTGCTCGCCGACTTATTAACCATGCTTTCAGCTCGGTGGATGATCCAGCCCAGGAAAAATGCGCTTCACTTCAACGACCCCTTTCCAATGGCGTCACTGGATCTCAGTGCTCGCCCGTGCCGTCTCCATGTCCGTCCTCGTTGCGATCTGATCCCATGGCAATGACAGGCGAGCGAGCGCGGTGGGAGCTGAGTGGCGCCGGGCGTCGTCAACGCCTGGCTGCAGCGTCGTCCTCTCCTCAAAATGCGGCGGCAATAAAAAAAAAACGGACAGTGGGTGCAGCGTCGGCGACCGTGGAACGTAGAACTCGCAACAGTTGGCAGCTGTGTTTTACTGTGCCGGCACGATGCTGCGTAGAATCTTAAACAAAGATTTATTAAAAGCTTCCAAGCTGCTTCAACTGTTGTAGTAGCTAGCTCATCATGTCTGAGCTCTGAAGTCTCAACAGCTCTGCACCTCCAGAAACGATCTTCGGTGCAGTGCAGGAGACGTTCTTTGATTTCAGTTATTAGGGTTCATTCTTCACGCTTTCGTCCTCGATCGACAATACCATACGTGCACGCGAGATAAGCAGCGTGTTCGGCTGGTGCTGATACGATTGTGGATTATTATTGCTGGTTGATTTAGTATGAGAAAAAATTACTATTCTGACTAAAAATTTACGATCGTTTACGACGAAACGAACAGACCGAAGAGAGCGATAACTCGATAAGGGATTGATTTGCAAGCTTCCACCTTTCGGCGAAGGCAACATCAGAGACGGACGGGCATGCACTGCAATGGGCCTCCTTTTCAGTAGGCTGTGTCGCCCAGCGGCCCAGGTCAACCGGCAACAGCAACGTAGGCGGCTAGTACCGACCGATCACGTTCAGCGGTGCAGTGCAGTGAAGTGCAGGCATCGACGGGCACCTGTCGTCGATTCACCTAACGTCGCCGTAGATTTTCGTGAGTTTCATACAGGACTGGATTCGGAGGAGCTGGTTGACGATCGCATGGAGTCATAGGCGCGGGCCTGATTGGTTGCTTTGGTGAGGGTACATGGAGAGCCAATATAGGATGGTGAGATACATGTTTAAATCGTGTACTCAGTTATGTTTGGTTGTTTTTGTTGTTGGTCCAGTATGAGATGAGATCTTATTTTGTTGCATGTATAGATAAGAGTTTTGAGTGTATGACACATGGGTCCCTGCGCCATGCCTGAATCAAGCCATCCTGTATGAAGAGGAAAGTGGAAATTGAGAAGATTAAGTCGTACGGGATGAAGGAGAGCAGATGAATAAAAGGATACATGCGAAAGGTACGAAAAAAACGACCAAACATACCGCATAAATAAGGTCAGACATCAAGACAATACGGAAAATGTCCCATTCAACCTACCAATCACGCCCCATGAGTCGCTGCTGTCGCGCTTTGAAAAAACTGCCTGCTGGATCCGGAGAAGCAGCCTGAAAACAACAGGTACTGTCACTGCACTCGAGCTCAGGGGGACCGGAATTCAGAGGAGGCTTTGGATGGCCGTCTGCATCGGCATGACGGCTGACGGGCGTGGGTGTTGGGGTGTGGTTGTGCTGCCGCAACTGCACACGTCACTGCCTGTCTGTGTAATCGTAGACTGCTAACTGAACTGAAGCGTGCATCGTCAATAACGTGTTCGTCTTCTTGTTATTAGACGAACGAATGAATTAACTAACGGTTTACTTGATTAAATTCGTGGCATGCGTAGGTTTGTTAGATGAATGAAACGTCCCAATGCAAATTCACTGAACTCGCACTATATATATAATAATATCGCGGCCGCTTATTATTCAGATAGCTCCAGTTTTGAAGGCATTGCAATTGTATCGATCAACAATAACAGCTATAGTTTTAATGGCGTTATAGTAGAGAGTGGACTTGTGAGTAGCTTGCAGCTGGTTAATGGAAAGTTCGTTTTGGGTTAATTAAGCTAGTAACTCCAGCAAGGAATTAAATAGGGGGGCATATATACGTTTTTTTTGTCAAGGTGAGCTGGTGTGTGGGTGGGGGTGGGTGGGTGGGTGGGGCATTGATAAAGCCATGTTTGGATCCAGTAGCTAAAGTTTAGCTGCTAGGTATCCAAACAATGGCACCTACAATTAAGCTAAACTTGAGCTGAAGGTCAAAATATACACAATCTCGTTAGTGGTTCCAACCCAACTAAAACATGGTTAAAGACGAAATTGCTCCTCTCTTTTTTATGTCTATCTCAGGCTCAACAAAAGTAAGGGCAACATGGTAAATAAACACCAGTTAGCTAAAGGATCCAAATAGCCCTAGCTAAACTCTAGCTGGCTCAATTTTAGCTGGCCAAATTAGATGGCTAAAGTTTAATTAGCTAGGGTGGATTCAAATAGAACCTAAGTTTCTATGGAGCTGTGTTATTAGCATTTCAACGTAAATGCCAAACTACATCATTCGTAAGTTGCATTGCGTGTTGCGACAAAATTCAGGCTGTTTCCCCCCTCCCTCGTTTTGAGAGGGACGTGTCGGTGTTTCATACAAGCACCAGCAAGTAAATTTATAGTGATGCGCGTTAGGCCCGGATGGTGCGCTAAATGACACAAGATTTATACTGGTTTGGACTGAATGTCCCTACGTCCAGTCTGTTGTTGCTCATGTTATTAGCACCGAAAATGGTTCGTAGTAAGGGGTACAAACGGTCGAGAGAGGGACTGGTCTCAAGTCTCTGATGAAAGGATCGAAAGGATGCCAAGAGCTTGGTAGCAGCTTGACTGTGTGTGATGTGTGTTGTGTTGTCAAAAGTCCATCCCCTTGTTGGAGGAAGCACATCCCCTTTTATAGATGAAGGGGACGGCTTTACAAGTGAGAGGACAAGGGTGCGTACGCTACCCAGCCTTGTTCTTCACGTCTACCAAGCCTTGTTGTCCATTTCGGCGGGTGCGAGAGAATGGTAAGCGCCTATAATACCGTCGATGCCACTGTAGAATGTCAGGATGGCTACAGAGTACTGCTCCGCGCAGGGTATGGACTCTGGTATAATGGTTTTGACTTATGAACCTTGCCCAACCTTGCTCCGCACGCCTTCTGGTTCCTATGAGTCCCCGTCAAAGGGCTGCGGGGTCGGGGTCCGAAGTAGCGCTGTGGGTAAGGCCTTCTGATCGGAGAGGGCGTCTAGAGGCCGAAGCGAGTGCTCCGATCTGGTGGACCCGAGGGGCCGTGAAGTGGGCGCCGCTCCCTTGGGACCATAACGTGGTGACAGCACATCCGTCATTTGTGGAGGACGCGAGTCCTTTCCTAGACCGTAGTGGTTGTCGTATGTCTACGTCGGGTTCCATGCCCAAGGGCTAAAGGCAGCGCCTACAACTCTGTAGGGCGGAGAGCACGCGCCCACAACACTATTCAGGCTCTGCTATGCCTGGAAGGGTCTAAAGCACCCATTCCGTCGTTTCTTGGCAGTACTTTTCCTACCGAGGCGTAGGGTATGGTCCTCGAAGCCACGGTTGACCCGAACGTCTTGTCCTACCCTGTACCTATCATCATGAGGGAGAGGGGAGAGGTTGTCAGGTGAGACAAAACCAGTCTTTGGACATCGGGTGAGGCAAGGTCCGTCCTCGAACGTCGGGCGAGGCAGAGTCTTGCCTTTATCCCTCGCGCAAGACCGAGCCTAGCCCTTGGGGATCGGGTGAGGCGGAGTCTATCCCTAAGCCCTTGGGCGAGGCGGAGCTGGCCCTTATCCCTCGGGTGAGACCGAGCCCAGCCCTCGGGGGTCGGGCGAGGCGGAGTCTATCCCTAAGCCCTCGGGCGAGGCGGAGCTGGCCCATGGGAGTTGGGTGAGGCGGAGTCTAGCTCTTAGCCCTCGGGCGAGGTGGAGCTGGCCCAAGGGCATCGGGCGAGGCAGAACCAAACTCCTGTCATTCGGGCAAGAAATGCAGCGGCACCCTTGTCCGTCCGACAGTTTTTAATGTTCGATGGTTATTGATTCCACCTCCTGAGGTACCCTGGTATTAGGTCCCCAACAGTAGCCCCTGAGCCCCCGGGTGATTCGGACAGAATCGCTCGGGGGGTGTTTTTGATTTCATCGGAGTTAATTTGCCAGAGGGTGAGCACGAGCGCACCCGATGGGTGTAGCCCCCGAGCCCCCGGGTGATTCAAGTAGAGTCACCTAGGGGGTAGTATCGGACCCTTCGTGGGTAAGGCTGAAAGACTTGGTTTTTCGTCGATGGGACATTTTTAAGGGAATTGTGGTATTCTGCTCACGGGAATTTTACTCAATGCCGGCCTGGCTGGGACCTGACTGCGGATCGAGGCCATGGTGACGCTTGCGTCCTTGAGTCCTGGTAGTTTATGGGCCTATCCCTCGTTGGGATGGGCCTTTAGCTTCGGGACCCTAGGTGGGCCAAAGGGAAAAGCTCTGCGACCCGTGTCCCCTCGATGGAGAGAGAGTCTTGGTCCGCCGAGGGAAGGCGAACCGTCCGGCGTGATTTTTCGAGAAGGGATAGGGATCATGTGCGCGTATCCCACGAGGTGACGCGGCGGTGCGCATGGCAGGCTCGAAGATCGAGGCGGACGGTTGCCCTTCTTGCATCCATCGCCCCTATAAAACCATAGGGTTCGCCCCCAGGGTTCCACATTTTGCCTCCTCGCCTTCACGTCCTCAGCCTCCGCCGTCAATCACCTGCGCCTCTTGCACCAGTACTGCCTCCGCCATCAAACTCGCTGCTGCCTTCTTCCCCGTGCTGCTCCTACCGTTGTAATGGACCCGGGGTATAAATCCAACATCTCTTGTCAGCGCTTAGAGGGCCTCGTTCGCCGAGGCCTCCTTTGCCCGTTGACCGCCGCCGAGGAGTGGCAGCTGCCTAGTGAAGAGGGGGAATCGGATCCACCCGAAGGGTACATCGTTTCTTTCACCCACTTCCACAAGCGAGGATTCGCCATGCCCGCCCATCAGTTCCTTCGGGGACTGATGGACTACTACCAGGTGGAGCTTCAACACCTTACCCCCAATGGGATTCAACACATTGCGGCGTTCATCGCCCTATGCGAGGGGTTCTTGGGGATTGATCCCTACTTTGACCTATGGCGGTACCTCTTTGCCGTCAATCTCATAAAGAGGCGGGTCAGGAAGTAAGATCTGCACACGCCGGTGGGGTGCGCCAGCATCCACCTCCGCAGAACCTGGGCGGGGGCGTATCGTTGATGCATCTGGCCACCTCTAACAAGGGGTGGCATTCGCAATGGTTCTATGTCAAGAACGACGCCATCGCTCCCTTGCCGACCTTCACTGGGCGCTACATCTTGGATGCCCCAGAGTCATGGGGGTGGGGCGTTCAGGCCAAGGACAAGAAGCATCTCAACGGCCTTCTCGCTGCCCTCCGAACTCTGAAGGAGAGGGGTGTGAAGGGGTCGGGGATTATTGGTGCCTACCACACGAGGAGGGTTACGCCGCTGATGGCGCGCGCGCTTCCCCTGTATCAGATGGTGCCTGAAGCGTCATTCGAAGGGGCGACGCTCGCTGACGAAGCGCTCCCGTCTTTCGAGGTGGCACAACGTATTAAGGAGGCGATGGAGCCCACGAAGGACTCCGTTGGCACCATCCTTGACTTTGTGTACCTGGTGCCGGGGCATCCCCCAATGCAGTCAGAGCCGAGGTTTGTTGACTTTGTAAGCTTTCTTTTCCCTTGCTCCTCTTTTCGCTTGAAATTCCTGATCCTCTGATGCTAACCGTGGGATAGCAGGATCAGCCGGGGGGACTGTTCTTCAAGAACAACCTGGTTCCACTGCTGAAGGACCCAGCCTGGGTGGCAGCAAATTGCGCCCTGGCCGGTTGGGACAAGAAGACGAGGGAGCTCGCGAAGAAGAAGGTGATACGGAAGCAGCAAACTCGTGATCGAGGAGAGGAGACTAGTACTGATGACGACGATGATGATGACGACGATGATGATGAGACGATAGCTGATGTGGATTGGGGTGACCAGGTGAACGAGGACTCGTTGTCCCTATAGGGACCCCTTCTATTCCACACGGAGGGAAGTGAGTCCGCTGGGTACCCGGTGACCTGGTGAACGAGGACTCGCTGTCCCTACAGGGACCCCTTCCGTGCCCCCAACGACCCAAGTGACGGCGCCAGATGTGGGCCGAGCGGAGTTGGATGCTGCCGCGGTGGCGTTCGACGGAGCAGCGCAGTTTGCGCCGCCGGGGGCCCCGCCGGAGGTGGCCGCGACCGCAACCGCGACAAGCCCGGTAGGGTCGGATACTGCTGTGGTGGCGTCTGAGGGGGTGGCGCAATCCGTGCCACTAGCGGTCTAGGTCATGGCGCCTGGGGCAGGCCGGATGGAGGAGGACATGGCCGGAGGGTCTTTGATCGTCATGACGGTGGTGGGGAGGACCCAAAGGGAGCCGCCTTTGGCCCTATTGTTGGGAGGCAGCCACTCTCCCACGAGGGGAGAGCCACTGCTCCAGTGGATGGCCACCGAGGACCCATCATTGGCTCTATTCTCGCTCGATGATGCTGCTGAGAGCCTAGAGCGGGAGAATCTGGACATCGGGTTCTCGGCTGCGTTGAATGCCTTGAATGAGGCCAGTGGTGCCTTGCGCGAAATCCTCACTCCTTCTAGCCGGGTATCCGCTTGATCTTCTCGCTTGTTCTCTTCTTTCTTCACATATTTCTGTGTTTTTGTGTCTTCTAATTCTGGTCCTTTTTCAGAATATTGTTGCTCGTAGCCGAGACAAGTCCCGGTTCCTTCGTGAGCAAAAGGTGAAATGGGACCGCCTTACCGAGGAGGCCAGGCTATGAGGAGATGTAGGCGCGCAACTCGCTGCCTCCCAGCAGCGGGAGGCCGAGGCACGTCGGGACATGGATGAGGCTCATGGAATGTTTGAGGACCTATCGGCGAGGGTGAAGCTGGACGAGGAGGATGTCGTCAGGCTTTGAAAGGAGTAGGACAAGCTGCTACAGAAGGACACCGCGACCAGTGAGCAGGCCGGTGAGCTCCTGGTGGAGCTAGAGATAGAGCGAGATCTCAAGCTAAAGGCTAAGGAGAGGTCCACCGTGTTGCAGTAAAGGGCGGACCGGGCCATCTGGGAGCATGACGAGGTGCGTGGGGTGGCTGACTCCCTCCAAGCGGATCTTGGGGACACGGTGAGCCAAAGGTTGGACGTTTAGAATGTTGTTGCCAGGCTGGAGAAGGAGCTTACCGAAGTGCGAGGGATCCTCTAGGTCGAGAGCGACGAGCACGACCTTCTGCAAGCCACTGTCGGAGTGGTCACTGACGCCCTGAGGGTGGCGCAGCCAGAAGGATCCAACTCGCTTGCAGCTCGTGCCGTGGGAATCACGGCGCAGGTAGGCAAACTTGAGGAGGACGCCTTTCACGTCGGGATCACCCAAGCCTTTGCTGTCGCTCATTCCCATTATGATCAAGAGATTAACCTAAAGGTAATGAGTCATGGCTTCATGCCTATCTATGATGACACTGAGCTGGACGAGATGGAAAAGGCAGTGGCTCCCCTCGTGCGGAACCTGGCGGACAAGCTAAAACAAGAGGTTCTCCCTTCGCGGAAGTAGTTAGCTTGATAAACACTTATTTGTAATATGTGAACAAGTGTCAGTACTTTTGTGTCCTGGAAACGGTTTCATAATTTTTGTTTCGTTTGTTTGATCTTACCTTCTTCTCTTTTTTGCGATGAAAAAAGATTTAGACAATCGACCCTTCCATTTGTTAAGACCGTAGGGCCCGAAGTTTTGTAGGGGAAATTTTAATTGTGCTGGTGAGCAAAATTACCGTAGCTGTCGATGCATGGGCTTTTTGCGGTCTTACCAGTCTGTTCCCCCGAACCTTGCTGTCGGTCTTGATGCGAGGAGGAGATCTAATGTAATGTTTTTTCAGAAAGAGAAAGGAGGTACCTATACCTTTATCAGCCCCCGAGTGAGATCTGACCCCTTGCGGTTGCTGGGGTCGGATGTTACTGGAGACTGGAGCGAGGGAGGCGAACTTACGTTTGTATTTACTCATACCCCTTACCTAGAACTTTGATGATCGTTGTGTGATCATGCGCTATGAGCTCGCTAACGGGGATGTTTGGATAGAATCCGATCCTGTTTGCTTCATGGCAGGGTCAGCAAAGCCCTCAGGTGGCATTCCGTTACTCCTTTGCCTGCCTTCCAATAGATTCCCCCTCAATGGGGTTTCTATGGGCTCGGCTAAAGGCTAGATTGAACAAGAAGGTTGAGATGACCCTATTCGCATTAATGCGGGTCGGGCTGAGGCCGTTGAGGCTAATCTATGTTTTCTCCCCTGGCCCTTGTTTGACGCGAGATGGCTCCAGACCCTTCGCTGGTCAGCCTTTGAGCCTCGGTCTCTCGATCTTGGATTGAGCGGCTCAAGCCCCCGAGCCCTTTAGGGTCTATTAGGGGTCAGCCATGCTTTCGCGCGCTACCTCGTCCTCGGTTTCTGCGACCAAAGGGGCTGAGTTGATGACACTTGCCTTGATGGCTCGAGTGTCGCGCTCAATGAGCTCGCTAACAGGTATGTTCGTGTGGAATCCGAATCCATCATTCGCTGATGGGGTCGGCAGGGCCCTCATGTGGCATTCCACTACTTCTTAACCCGCCTCCCGGTAGATGCCCGAGCCATTCACTGGGCTCAGGTGGCCCATTGGCCTCTCCTCAATGGAGATTCTGTGGGTCTGGCTCGAGGTTAGAATCGAACGAGAAAGGTCAAAATGTCCCTTTCCGCTTCTGAATGGGGTCGGGCGAGGCTGTTGGGGCTTATTTTGGTTTTCCTCCCCTGGCTCTGTTTGACACGAGGCAGCCTCGAGCCCTTCGTGAGCCGCCCTTCGAACCCCGGTCAGGCATCGCTCATATTAAATGAGGCGGCTATCACTTCGTGACGCGACACAAAGCGTTGGGATGCAAGAATTTACATATGCAACGTTTGGATGTATGAATTTAGCATATAGTTTAATCGAAACAAAAGCGGGGGTTAGTAACATTACCTTGGTGGTATGAGCCATGGGAAGCTCCTACCAGACATGTCCGTGCTAGGTTCGAGTCCAACGTTTTCAATGAGGCCGGTGTAACCTGCATAAGTATTGCTACTTTTGTTTTTATCTCTTGGCGGTGATTCGAGCCGCTCGATTGATTTTTAAGCGATCTGTCAGCTTCCCCTGAAGGGGGGCTCTACAGGTGGACCCCTCCAAACTCCTTTCAGGAAGGCGGGAGCCAAGGCTAGTAATGTGAGGAACTGTGAATGTGATTATGCTGGTGAACAAAAAATACCATAGCCATTGGGGCATAGGGTCTGTTGGTTCGTCCAGTTGTATTCATCATTTTGTTCCCACACGCCGTGCTTCTGGTTTTTTAAACATAAGGAGAGGTTGGGCTAAGAGGGTGTTTAAACAAACAGGCACCCTCGATAGCCCCCGAGCGATGTCCGTGCCCCTACCATTGCTAGGGTCGAAGGCTCGGTAAAGAATTAAACACTCAAAGTAAGTAAACAGGGGTGCTTATCTTTCAATTGGTCATTCGTTCGTTGTTTTGCTTGGGCCGCCTGATCGACCTAGGAGGCCCGCTAGGCTCCCCCTGGAGAGAGGTTCCATCGTTGGGTCATTCCATGGTCCTGCCTGGGGAAGCGGAAAGTTGCCTGTAGGTGAGCGTGCCCTGGTTCTCACGTCCGGGGCGCATTAGTGGCGGGCCATGCCTGGGTAACGTTCTGGCTTACCAGGCGGCATCCTATCGACCAGAGCGCGTCCCCTTAGATTTCTGTTAGCATTGATTTCGCATTTGCATTGAATAGGGGAAGACAGAGAGTTTTTTGTCTGAACCTTTCGCCTTTCCTTAGCTGCTAAGCCCCTTCTTTAAATAAGGGGGAGAGTTCTCACCCCACCTCCCCGCCAGCCTCTAAGCCGCCACATCTTCTCTTTTCTTTTCACCGAGTGCATCAGCCCCTAAGTAAGAGAGAGTAATGCTAGGGAGAGAAGAACTCACAGATCCGCTCATGAATCTAGGGCGTGATGTTGAGCTGGAGGTCATCCAACATAGATGAGATGGCGCGGTTCGCCTATGCTGAGGAGGGGTCGCCGCTGCCGAAGGAGGAAAGGCGCCAGAGGGTGCTGTGCGTCGTCAATTTTGCCATCGTTGGTTGCGGCTTTCCTCCCGTGGGAGGCGCTTCCTACCCCGACGCCGTTGTCAGGGTTGCGGCCGATGATGATGGTATAGTCCCTAGGCGTCCCGGCGGAGGCGCCGCTGTCGGTGGCATGGTGCTCATCGTTGCAGATGACGGCGCCTTTGAGGATCCTATGAAGCGATAGGACATCGCCGCTGGGGAGCAGTGCACGGTGCCGCAGTAGACGAACCGGGCCATGTACGTGCCCAGACGTTGCCAATGGAGAGCTTGGTGCGGCGGTCGTAGTAGACAAACTGGGCCATGTACGTGCCCGGACGTTGCCGATGGAGAGCTTGGCGCGGCGACCGTAGTCGTACTTGTAGTAAAGCTAAGCAGAGACTGTAATCGAATAAGTTTGGGGGAGCCCCCGAGTGAATAGACCTTTGAATTTTAGGAGTATATTAGTCCTTTGTGTGATGAAATCACTTTGTAAGTGGTGAATTTATGCAAAAATGAACAAATTTTCCATCTTTTGTTACGGCAAACAGTTTTTCAGTTTCCTCTTTTTGTGAAGAGGTTTTGATGCCTTCCCATGACCCAAGTTGTAGAAGACTAGGAATGTAGGTGAATTAGTTCTGATTATACTGGTGAGCGAAGAGGTTGCAGCCGCTGGGGCGTGGGTCTCCCGTAGTCCAACCAGTTGTACTCAGAATTTGTTCCCAAAATCTTAGTTTTTTAGGACTTATTATGAGAAGAACTAAAAAACTTAGATAAAGTTTGCAAAGATATCGTAGGAAGTGTTTGCAAAATGTACTTGTATTATTTGTATCAGCCCCCGAGTGAGGTTCGGCCCCTCATGATTTGCACAGGTCGGATGTCACTAAAGATCGGGGATTTGTAAAGACAAAAACTGATAAGAAAAAACATATGTTTATTTAAGGGTAAAAATGACATAGCTGCTCAATGTTCCAGGCGTTGGTGAAGACCTCACCGTTGATGGTTTTTAACTTGTAGGCGCCCAGGCGAAGTACTTCCGCGACGACATACGGCCCCTCCCAGGGCAGGGAGAGCTTGTGGTGGTCCTTGTTGCTCTGTACGAGGCGGAGGACGAGGTCCTCGACGTTGAAGGCTCGGTCCCGCACCCGTCGGCTATGGTACCATCGCAATGCCTGCTGGTACTTAGCTGAACGGAGGAGGGCAATGTCACGGGCTTCATCTAGCTGGTCCATGGTGTCTTGGTGGGATGCCTCGGTCCCCTGTTCGTTGTATGCTCTGATTCTTGGTGCTCCATAGTCAAGGTCCATTGGGAGAATGGCCTCAGAACCATAGACCATGAAGATGCATGTGTAGCCGGTGGCTCAGCTAGGAGTTGTCCTTAGGTGAAGGGTCGAGATGGCGACTAGAGGGGGGGTGAATAGTCTTTTCTAAAACTTAATCGCGTCGGCTAACCGATACAAATGCGGAATTAAAACTATCGGTCTAGCCAAGACTATACCCCACTATATATGTTCACTAGCACCTTGCAAAGATAATAATTAAGCAACAAAGGTGCCGGGCTAGCTAGAGCTCTCCTAAACAATTCTAGGAGCAAGGTTACACAAACCTATGCCACTAGTACTTTAAGCGACAAGGGAGCTCCTACACATGCTAGTAAGCAAAAGCACAAAGCTAACTAAGCTCACTAGCAATGCTCAATAACAAGGCAACCAATGCCTAATTAGAGAGTGCAAATACTTAGCTACACAAACTAAGCAATGTGACTAACAAGGTTACTAAAACCAAATTAGCCACGCAAGGGAGCTACTTCTATGCTACACAAGCAAGAAGGTAATTAGCAAGCTACACAAGCTATCTAATTACACGAGCAACTACACAAGCTTAATGTATATGAAAGTAAACGCAAGCTTGTGTAACGGGGATGCAAACCAACGGGAAGAACAAGGTTGACACGGTGATTTTTCTCCCAAGGTTCACGTGTTTGCCAACACGCTAGTCCCCATTGTGTCGACCGCTCACTTGGTGGTTCGGCGGCTAATTAGCATCACCCGCTAAGCCCGCACGTCGGGCGCCGCAAGAACCTACCCCTTGAGTGAGGGTAGCTCAATGACACGCTTTACTAAAGTTGCTCTTTGCGACTCCCGCGGGGCGAGCACAAGTGCCCCTCACAAGCACTTCTCCGGAGCGCCGCACAAGCTTCTTGCGTGCTTCGACGGAGACCACCACCAAGCCATCTAGGAGGTGGCAACCTCCAAGAGTAACAAGCACCACTGGCTTGCAACTCGATCACCTAGTGCCACTCGATGCAACCTCACAATGCAATCGCACTAGAATCGCTCACTCACACAATCGAATGATCACTATCAAGTATATGTGTGATGGAGGGCTCCCAAGCACTCACAAGCATGGACACTAAGTCCCTTGAGGTGCTCCACACCAGCCATGGCTGAAGGCCACTTCTATTTATAGCCCCAAGGGCTAAACTAGCCGTTACCCCTTCACTGGGCAACGGTCGGGCCGACCGGATGCTCCGGTCGAGTTGACCGGACGCTGGACCTCAGTGTCCGGTTGCCCACAGACGACCACGTGTCCCGGTTCCAACGGTCACTTGACCTGACCGGACACAGTAGCTTCAACTAACCGGACACTGGACCCTCAGCGTCCGGTCATTTCCAGTAAGCTCCCGAGCATGACCGGACGCGTCCGGTCGAACGTGATCGGACGCAGCCAGCGTCCGGTCACTCTCCAGCTACTGCTACACTCTACGTCAGCGCGACCGGACATAGCCTGCCAGCGTCCGGTGCATTCAGATCCAGCGTCCGGTCAGTTGACCGACGCCAGCATCTTCTCCATTTTCTTCACCCTTGCTCAAGTGTGCTAACCACAAGAATTTGCATCCGGCGCAATAGAAAATAGGTATTCCATTTTCCCAAAAGCGCCGAATCCTGCCGAGCTTGGCGGGAGGGAGAGAGGGACCCAAACCCATCTCACCCCTACAAACACCACCTCCTTTGTAAATGTGCCAACACCACCAAGTGTACACCACCATGTGTATGTGTGTTAGCATTTTCACAATCATTTCCCAAAGGATGTTAGCCACTCAACTTGCCACGCCACTCGATCTTAGCGACAATGCAAAGTTAGATCACTCGAGTGGCACTAGATGACCGATATGCAAACAAGTTTGCCCCTCTTGATAGTACGGCCATCTATCCTAAACCCGGTCATAAACTTCTCTACACACCTATGACCGGTGAAATGAAATGCCCTAGGTTATACCTTTGCCTTGCGCATTCCATTCCATCTCCTTCAACATCGATGCAACACATGCACCAACATGATCAACAATGATATGATCCACTTCATATCATCAAATGATCATATTGGTTCATCGATCTTGACTCTACTTGCTCTTCACCGTTGCCATCGTCCATCGGCGCCAAGTCTTGCTCAAGCTTCACCGCCACGTGGTCCATCACTCCAAAGCCTTCGACTTGCCCTTCACGCTTGCAACTGGTCCATCAAGCCAAGTCTTGTCTTGATCTTCTCCACCTTGATCACATGACTCAATGTCATGTCTCATGTGCATTTAAGCTCCTTCATCATCACATGTGTGAGCTTTGCAACATCTCCAAGCCATTTTTACCTTCATGGCATATGTTGCTCACACATATGTACCTATGGACTAATCACCTGTGTATCTCACATAAACACAATTAGTCCACCTAAGTTGTCACTCAATTACCAAAACCAAACAAGGACCTTTCATTAGGCTCCAGAGCACTGCTGGGAGCTCAGCGAGCCAGCACGCGCTGAACTTATTCAACCGGTTGAAGATCCTAGGCTGAAGGCCTTGTAGGAGCATGCTGTTTGTGCGCTCGACCTGCCCATTCGTCTGGGTGTGCGCGACGGCTGCCCAATCGATCCGGATGTGTTGTTCATTGTAGAATCGAATGAATTTCCTACCGGTGAACTGCATGTCGTTGTCTGTGATGATGGAGTTCGGTACTCCAAAGCGATGGATGATGTTGAGGAAGAACAACACAGCTTGCTCAGATTTGATCGTGGAGATCGGTCGAGCTTTGATCCATTTTGTAAACTTGTCTATGGTGATAAGTAGATGGGCGAAGCCCTCGGGTGCCTTTTTGAGTGGCCTAACCAGGTCGAGCCCCCAGACCATGAAGGGCCATGTGATGGGATCATCTGGAGGGCCTGGGCCAAGAGGTGAATCTACCAAGCATAGTACTGACACCCTTCGTAGGTGCGTACAATTTGCTCGGCGTCGGCTACTACTGTGGGCCAGTAGAAGCCCTGTCGGAATGCATTTCCAACCAAGGTCCTTGCTGCGGCATGGTGACCGCAGACCCTACCGTGGATGTCGCTCAGGAGAAGTCTTCCCTATTCGCTGGGGATGCAGAGCTACAGGATTCTGATGTGGCTCCGTTTATAGAGTTTGCCCTCTACAAGAACGAAGGACTTGGCGCAGCGTGCGAGCCATTGAGCTTTCATCTTGTCAGCCGGTAGTGTGTTGCGGAGGAGGTAGTCGAGGTAAAGCGTTCTCCAGACGTCGAGAGGGTCAGGCTCTACTTCTGGATCCTCTTCAAGCTCCATGACCTCGGGGTCGGGCAGAGCAGTCAGCGGGGCGGCCCTCGGGGCCGGATCAGATGGGCCATCGTCGGCCCATTCTGACCCCTCATAGCGCACCGAGGGCTTGTGTTGATCGCTGGCGAAGACACCCGCCGGTACTGGCTCTTGGCCAGACGCTGCTTTCATGAGCGCGTTAGCTGCTTCGTTGAGGCGCCTTGGGATGTGATTGAGCTCGAGGCCGTCGAATCTATCCTCCAGTCATCAGACTTCTTGGCAATATGCCGCCATCTTGGTGTTGTGGTAGCTTGACTCCTTCATAACCTGGTCGACGACCAGCTAGGAGTTGCCCCTGATGTTGAGGCATCGGATGCCTAGCTCGACAGCGATTCGTAGGCCATTGATGAGTGCTTCATATTCTGTGATATTGTTTGATGAGGGGAAATGGAGCTAGACCATGTACCTCATGTGGACCCTGAGGGGTGATACGAAGACTAGTCCCACACCGGCGCCCTTTTTCATTAGCGATCTATCGAAGTACATCGTCCAGTACTCTTGATCAATGACTGCTGGTGGCATCTGGACTTCGGTCCACTCCGCGATAAAGTCAGCCAGCACCTAGGATTTGATCGCCGTTCGGGAGGCATAAGTAATGCCCTGATCCGTCAGCTTGAGCACCCACTTTGTGGTTCTTCTTGTAGCGTCCTGGCTATGGACGACCTCTCCGAGGGGGAACGATGTCACGATTGTCACAGGGTGTGACTCAAAGTAGTGGCGTAGCTTCCTTTTGGTGATAAGGACGGTGTAGAGGAGCTTCTGGATTTGGGAGTAGCGGGTTTTGGAGGATAATACCTCGCTGATGAAATATACAGGGCGCTGCACCTTGAAGGCGTGCCCCTCTTCTTCCTGCTCTACTACTAAGGCGGCGCTAACCACTTGCGTGGTGGCCGCTATGTACCAGAGGAGGGATTCTCCGTTGCTTGGAGGAACCAGGATCGGGGGTTTGGTTAGAAATTGCTTGACCATGTCAAGCGCCTCTTGGGCTTCGGCTATCCACTTGAAGCGGTCAGACTTCTTTGGGAGTCGATAAAGGGGAGTCCTCATTCGTCGAGGCATGAAATGAATCGGCTGAGGACGGCAAGGCACCCCATGATCTGCTGAACCCCCTTTATGTTCTAGATCGGGCCCATCCTTGTGATGGCTAAGATTTTCTCTAGGTTGGCTTCAATGCCACGCTCAGAGACAATGAAGCCGAGCAGCATGCCCCTCGGGACCCCAAAAACACATTTTTCGGGATTGAGTTTGATGCCATTTGCCTAGAGTTTCGTAAAGGTTCATTTGAGGTCGGCGATAAGGTGGTCAGCCCATTTGGACTTAACCACGATGTCGTTGACGTAGGCCTCAATGGTCCACCCGATGAGGTCCCCGAAGCAGTTGAGCATGCAGCGCTGGTAATTTGCCCCAACGTTCTTTAGACCAAATGGCATTGAAATGTAGCAGAACGATCCAAAGGGGTGATAAAAGACGTTGCGAGCTAGTCTTGCGCATTCCATTCCATCTCCTTCAACATCGATGCAACACATGCACCAACATGATCAACAATGATATGATCCACTTCATATCATCAAATGATCATATTGGTTCATCGATCTTGACTCTACTTGCTCTTCACCGTTGCCATCGTCCATCGGCGCCAAGTCTTGCTCAAGCTTCACCGCCACGTGGTCCATCACTCCAAAGCCTTCGACTTGCCCTTCACGCTTGCAACTGGTCCATCAAGCCAAGTCTTGTCTTGATCTTCTCCACCTTGATCACATGACTCAATGTCATGTCTCATGTGCATTTAAGCTCCTTCATCATCACATGTGTGAGCTTTGCAACATCTCCAAGCCATTTTTACCTTCATGGCATATGTTGCTCACACATATGTACCTATGGACTAATCACCTGTGTATCTCACATAAACACAATTAGTCCACCTAAGTTGTCACTCAATTACCAAAACCAAACAAGGACCTTTCATTAGGCTCCAGAGCACTGCTGGGAGCTCAGCGAGCCAGCACGCGCTGAACTTATTCAACCGGTTGAAGATCCTAGGCTGAAGGCCTTGTAGGAGCATGCTGTTTGTGCGCTCGACCTGCCCATTCGTCTGGGTGTGCGCGACGGCTGCCCAATCGATCCGGATGTGTTGTTCATTGTAGAATCGAATGAATTTCCTACCGGTGAACTGCATGTCGTTGTCTGTGATGATGGAGTTCGGTACTCCAAAGCGATGGATGATGTTGAGGAAGAACAACACAGCTTGCTCAGATTTGATCGTGGAGATCGGTCGAGCTTTGATCCATTTTGTAAACTTGTCTATGGTGATAAGTAGATGGGCGAAGCCCTCGGGTGCCTTTTTGAGTGGCCTAACCAGGTCGAGCCCCCAGACCATGAAGGGCCATGTGATGGGATCATCTGGAGGGCCTGGGCCAAGAGGTGAATCTACCAAGCATAGTACTGACACCCTTCGTAGGTGCGTACAATTTGCTCGGCGTCGGCTACTACTGTGGGCCAGTAGAAGCCCTGTCGGAATGCATTTCCAACCAAGGTCCTTGCTGCGGCATGGTGACCGCAGACCCTACCGTGGATGTCGCTCAGGAGAAGTCTTCCCTATTCGCTGGGGATGCAGAGCTACAGGATTCTGATGTGGCTCCGTTTATAGAGTTTGCCCTCTACAAGAACGAAGGACTTGGCGCAGCGTGCGAGCCATTGAGCTTTCATCTTGTCAGCCGGTAGTGTGTTGCGGAGGAGGTAGTCGAGGTAAAGCGTTCTCCAGACGTCGAGAGGGTCAGGCTCTACTTCTGGATCCTCTTCAAGCTCCATGACCTCGGGGTCGGGCAGAGCAGTCAGCGGGGCGGCCCTCGGGGCCGGATCAGATGGGCCATCGTCGGCCCATTCTGACCCCTCATAGCGCACCGAGGGCTTGTGTTGATCGCTGGCGAAGACACCCGCCGGTACTGGCTCTTGGCCAGACGCTGCTTTCATGAGCGCGTTAGCTGCTTCGTTGAGGCGCCTTGGGATGTGATTGAGCTCGAGGCCGTCGAATCTATCCTCCAGTCATCAGACTTCTTGGCAATATGCCGCCATCTTGGTGTTGTGGTAGCTTGACTCCTTCATAACCTGGTCGACGACCAGCTAGGAGTTGCCCCTGATGTTGAGGCATCGGATGCCTAGCTCGACAGCGATTCGTAGGCCATTGATGAGTGCTTCATATTCTGTGATATTGTTTGATGAGGGGAAATGGAGCTAGACCATGTACCTCATGTGGACCCTGAGGGGTGATACGAAGACTAGTCCCACACCGGCGCCCTTTTTCATTAGCGATCTATCGAAGTACATCGTCCAGTACTCTTGATCAATGACTGCTGGTGGCATCTGGACTTCGGTCCACTCCGCGATAAAGTCAGCCAGCACCTAGGATTTGATCGCCGTTCGGGAGGCATAAGTAATGCCCTGATCCGTCAGCTTGAGCACCCACTTTGTGGTTCTTCTTGTAGCGTCCTGGCTATGGACGACCTCTCCGAGGGGGAACGATGTCACGATTGTCACAGGGTGTGACTCAAAGTAGTGGCGTAGCTTCCTTTTGGTGATAAGGACGGTGTAGAGGAGCTTCTGGATTTGGGAGTAGCGGGTTTTGGAGGATAATACCTCGCTGATGAAATATACAGGGCGCTGCAACCTTGAAGGCGTGCCCCTCTTCTTCCTGCTCTACTACTAAGGCGGCGCTAACCACTTGCGTGGTGGCCGCTATGTACCAGAGGAGGGATTCTCCGTTGCTTGGAGGAACCAGGATCGGGGGTTTGGTTAGAAATTGCTTGACCATGTCAAGCGCCTCTTGGGCTTCGGCTATCCACTTGAAGCGGTCAGACTTCTTTGGGAGTCGATAAAGGGGAGTCCTCATTCGTCGAGGCATGAAATGAATCGGCTGAGGACGGCAAGGCACCCCATGATCTGCTGAACCCCCTTTATGTTCTAGATCGGGCCCATCCTTGTGATGGCTAAGATTTTCTCTAGGTTGGCTTCAATGCCACGCTCAGAGACAATGAAGCCGAGCAGCATGCCCCTCGGGACCCCAAAAACACATTTTTCGGGATTGAGTTTGATGCCATTTGCCTAGAGTTTCGTAAAGGTTCATTTGAGGTCGGCGATAAGGTGGTCAGCCCATTTGGACTTAACCACGATGTCGTTGACGTAGGCCTCAATGGTCCACCCGATGAGGTCCCCGAAGCAGTTGAGCATGCAGCGCTGGTAATTTGCCCCAACGTTCTTTAGACCAAATGGCATTGAAATGTAGCAGAACGATCCAAAGGGGTGATAAAAGACGTTGCGAGCTAGTCGGACTCTTTCATCATGATCTGGTGGTAGCCACAATATGCATCAAGGAAGCAGAGGGTTTCACACCCTAAGGTAGAATCAACTATTGGTCTATGCGAGGCAAAGGAAACGGGTCCTTTGGGCACGCCTTGTTGAGTCCCATGTAGTCGACACACATCCTCCATTTCCCGCTCTTCTTTCACATAAGAACGGGATTTGCTAACCACTCTGGGTGGTGTACTTCCCTAATGAACCCAGTAGCCAACAGTTTTGCTATCTCTTCACTGATGGCCCTGTGTTTTTCCTCATCGAAGCGGCACAGGCGTTGCTTCAATGGCTTGGAGCCTGGGTGGATTTTCAAGGTATGCTCGGCGACCTCCCTTGGGATGCCTGGCATATCCGAGGGTTTCCATGCAAAGATGTCTTTGTTCTCATGGAGGAAGTCGACGAGCGTGCTTTCCTATTCGGAGGAGAGCGTGGTCCCGGTGCAGACCTTTTTGCCCTCGGAGCTACTAGGGTCCACGAGGACCTCCTTAGACCCTTTCGCCGATTTAAATGATCCGGACGACCTCTTCGCGTCGGGCGCTTCTTCAGCGACCTCCTCCCTAAGGGTGGCGAGTTCTTCGGAGGTGACTACTACTGTGGCATGGCCGCAACATTTGACTTCGCACTCGTAAGCGCGACGGAAGGAGGTGCCGATGATGATGACCCCATGGGGACCTGACATCTTTAGTTTGAGGTATGTATAGTTGGGGATGGCCATAAACTTCATATAGCATGGTCGTCCCAGGATGGCGTGGAAGGTTCTAAGGAACCCTACCACGTCGATGGTGAGGGTCTCAGTCCTGTAATTGGACTGGTCCCCGAAAGTGACAGGCAGATCAATCTGTCCTAGTGGTATGGCCTGTCTGCCTGGCAGGACGCCATGGAAAGGTGCTCGGATGGGGCGGAGGTTGGTTCAGTCGACGTCCATCTCGTCGAGTGTCTTGTCATACATGATGTTGAGGCCGCTGCCTCCGTCCATCAGTACTTTCGTGAGTCGCTTTGGGCCGACGATCGGATCAACAACAAGCGGGTACCTTCTCGGGTGTGGGACAGTATCCGGATGGTCAGTCTGGTCGAAGGTTATGGTGGATTCTGACCACCGGAGGAAGGCAGGTGTGGCCAGTCCAGCCATATAGACCTCGTGGCGTGCGACCTTCTCGCAGTGTTTAGAATCGTAGGTCGCTGATCCTCCGAAGATCATGAGGGCACCATTCGGCGTTGGGAAGGCGTCGTCTGTGGGGGCAGGTTCCTTCCCCTGCTCCCCTTTGTTGAGGCCTCTAGACAAGTATTTGTGCATGAGGCCATAATCCTTATATAGATGCTTGGTCGGAAAAGCATGGTTTGGGCATGGCCCCTCGAGCATTTTCTCAAAGTGGTTTGGAGCGCCCTCTGCGGGCTTCTGGCCACCCTTGCGGTTGGCAGCGGCCACGAGCGAGTTGTCGCGCCGTTGCTTCTTATTCTTTCTTTTGGCAGGACGGTTGGAGGTGCCTTCGCCGGCGTCCTCATCCCGCCTCGCCTTGTCGTTAGAACGGTCGAAGATGGCTTTGACCGCCTCCTCTCTTGAGGCATGGCTGGTGGCAATGTCTAGGAGTTCCTTGGTGGTCCGTGGGCCCTTATGCCCTAGCTTGTGAACCAAAGACTCACAGGTTGTCCTGGATAGGAAGGCTCCTATCACGTCAGCGTCGGCGATGTTAGGGAGCTCGTTCCACTACCGGGAGAAGCACCGGATGTACCCATGGAGGGTTTCATCGGCCTTTTGGTGGCAGTTCTTGAGGTCCCAAGGGTTTCCAGGGCGTTTATACGTGCCCTAGAAGTTCCCCACAAAGATCTTTGTCAGATCCGCCCAACTTTGAATGGCGTTGGACTATAGGTGCTCCAACCACACTCGTGCCGAATCGGCCAAGAATAGTGGGAGATTGTGAATAATGAAATCATCATCACTCGCACCACCGGCTTGACATGCAAGCCGATAGTCTTCGAGCCAAAGCTCAGGGTTTGTTTCCCTAGAATATTTAGGGATGTTGGTAGGCGGTCGGTACCCTTGGTGGGAAGGCAGCGTTGAGGATGTGTCGGCTGAAGGCCTGAGGGCCTGGCAGGCCGGGGCTTGGGCTCTAGTCCTCACCGCTGTCGTAGCATCTGCCACGTCGAGGATGGTAGCCACGGCAGGCTCCCTCCCCTACATCGCCGTTGGTGCGTCTGCGGGCGTCGATGGTGCTGTGCACGTCGCGGTCGTGGCCGAGACGTCGATGTACCAGGACGGCGGTGTGCTGCCTACCGCCTGGCGGTGTCTGGTGAATGGACGTGTCCTTGGTGGGGTGCACCGAGGGCGTGCGCTGGCTGGCATCGGGCTCACGTCGTCGAGACAATGAGCTTTCTGCCTGCTGCGCCGCCGCTCGCTCGAGCAACGTGCGAATTTCTTGGCGGGTCCGGCGATCCTCGGACGTCGTGGCCTCTGGAAGGCCGTGCAACAAGGCCATCACAACGGCGATGTTTTGGCTCGCCCGAGCGAAATGAAGGAGGGTCCCGTTGTCGGTGAGGATCCTTTGGTGTACAGTGCGGGCTGTGGCACGCGCGCGCCCACCATTTTTGCGGCGTTTAATCTCGCGATTGATGTCCATGTACTCCCGGACGAGCCCTTGTCCGGCCTCATCGATCTCCAGCTTGCGGGCTCTCAGCTGCTCCATCCTCAAGCGAGATGGGGCCGCTGTCTCCCCCCGAACCTACCGTCAGGGTTGCTTGTCGGGGTAGCCTCTTCCTCGAAGACGCTTTCGACGCGCCCCTCAGGGGTTTGCGCCATGAAGCATTCCCAGGAAGGGTGATGGCTCCCCATGCTAGAGTCAGAGCTGGAGACGATCCTGGCTCCTCCGTGAGGAGCCTGCAGAGAGTCTCTGTATCATGTTCAATCGTCCCCACGAACTTGCTGTCCGTGGGTGGCTGAACCATGCTTAGTGCTAGAAGGTGGCCAACGGTCGCCGCGGCGTTGCGGAGACCGAACGGAAACGTTGTCGGGGCACTCCGCACGTGGCGTTCCAGAGAGATGGTGATGCAGCGCGGGGCCTCCCTGGATTACTGGGGTCCAAGGGAGTCGTCGGACTGGCCGTCAAGTCTCCGATGGCTGAAGCTGACGGAAGGGAGAGACTAGACGGCCGTGTGGGCCAGCGCCAGCTCTCCTCCTGGTGTGATGATGAAATCTAGGTCACCGAAACGCACATGTGCGCCCGGGACCCAGCTGATTGCGTGGTTGGCCATCCGAGGCCTAATTTGAAACGCGCAAAGGCCCCTACCTAGCGCGCCAATTGTCGGTGTTTCGTACAAGCACCGGCAAGTAAATTTATAGTGATGCGCGTTAGGCCCGGATGGTGCGCTAAAGGACATAAGATTTATACTGGTTCAGGCTGAATATCCCTATGTTCAGTCTGTTGCTGCTCGTGTTATTAACACCGAAAACGGTTCGTAGTAGGGGGTACAAACGGTCGAGAGAGGGACTAGTCCCAAGTCTCTGATGGAAGGGTCGAAAGGATGCCAAGAACTTGGTAGCAGCTTGACTGTGTGTGATGTGTGTTGTGTTGTCAAAAGTCCGTCCCCTTGTTGGAGGAAGCACATCCCCTTTTATAGATGAAGAGGACGGCTTTACAAGTGAGAGGGCAAGGGTGCGTACGCTACCCAGCCTTGTTGTTCACGTCTACCAAGCCTTGTTGTCCATTCCGACGGGTGCGAGAGAATGGTAAGCGCCTACAATATTGTCGATGCCACTGTAGAATGTCAGGATGGCTACAGAGTACTGCTCCGCGCAGGGTATGGACTCTAGTATAGTGGTTTTGACTTATGAGCCTTGCCCAGCCTTGCTCCGCACGCCTTCTGGTTCCTATGAGTCCCCGTCGGAGGGACGCGGGGTTGGGGTCCGAAGTAGCGCTGTGGGCAAGGCCTTCCGATCGGAGAGGGCGTCCGGAGGCCAAAGCGAGTGCTCCGATCTGGTGGACCCGAGGGGCCGTGAAACGGGCGCCGCTCCCTTGGGACCATAACGTGGTGACAGCACATCCGTCATTTGTGGAGGACACGAGTCCTTTCCTGGACCGTAGTGGTTGTCGTATGTCTACGTCGAGTTCCATGTCCGAGGGCTGAAGGCGGCGCCTACAACTCTGTAGGGCGAAGAGCACGCGCCCGCAACACTATTTAGGCTCTGCTACGCCTGGAAGGGTCTAAAGCGCCCATCCCGTCGTTCTCTGGCGAGATTGTCAGGCGAGACGAAACCAGTCTTTGGACATCTTGTCCTACCCTGTACCTATCATCATGACGGGATGAAGGCGGCGCCTACAACTCTGTAGGGTGAGAGGGCATCTTGTCCTACCCTGTACCTATCATCATGAGGTAGCGGGGAGAGGTTATCAGGCGAGACGAAACTAGTCTTTGGACATCGGGTGAGGCGAGGTCCGTCCTTGGACGTCGGGCGAGGCGGAGTCTTGCCTTTATCCCTCGAGCGAGACCGAGCCCAGCCCTTGGGGGTCGGGCGAGGCAGAGTCTATCCCTAAGCCCTCGGGCGAAGCGGAGCTGGCCCTTATCCCTCGGGTGAGACCGAGCCCAGCCCTCAGGGGTCGGGCGAGGCGGAGTCTATCCCTAAGCCCTCGGACGAGGCGAAGCTGGTCCAAGGGCGTCGGGCGAGGCGGAGTCTAGCCCTTAGCCCTCGGGCGAGGTGGAGCTGGCCCAAGAGCGTCGGGCAAGGCGGAACCAAACTCCCGTCATTCGGGCAAGAAATGCAGCGGCGCCCTTGTCCGTCCGGTAGTTTTTAACGTTCGATGGTTATTGATTCCACCTCCTGGGGTACCCTGTATTGGGTCCCCGACATGACGGCACAAGTAAAAAAATTTTGACAAATCCGCTTGTTACCGTGTTGGCTTAAGACTTAAGAAAATCCATAGCATGTATAGGTTTGTTAGATGAACGAAACGTCCCAATGCAAATTCACTGAACTCGCACTATATATCGCGATCGGTGATTATTCGGCTCCTGTTTTGAAGGCATTGTATCGATCAACCAGCACACACTGCACATTTGATGTTGCGTTCCAACAAATAGCAACTATAAATAAAGCAAGGGAATATTGCTCTAATTTGTCTAATGAATTTAGTAAGCAATGCAAGACGAGTTGAGCACTGGACCATCAGTAGTTTTAACGGCGTTAGAGAGTGGACTTGACTTGTGATTGAGCAGCATGCAGCTGCTGGTTAATGGATGGTTCGTTTAGGGTTAATTAAAATAGTACTACTAGCTCCAGCATGGAATTAAATAGGTTGGGGGGCAATGCAATGCAAGGCGCATTGATTAGTGTCTTGTTCAAGGGTCGTCGCATTGTATTGCATTGCATGTCTCTCCTCCGATCCGGTTCTCACTCCCTCCTCCATCCGTGTGTGTCCTTGATGCCCTGCCCTGCCCCTCACATGGGGCAACGTCTGTCCAAACAGTATCAAAACCCGCCTAGTTTCTGTTGCCTTTTCCAAAGAGATGCAGGCATGCAGCTACTGTGCTGTGCACCTCCCTATAGGCCTCCTTTACGGCCTGTTCGCTGATTAGTTTTGGGGCTGATAAGTCTGACTGGTGCTGGTTTGTTGTGAGAGGAAAATACTATTGGCTAGGTGATAAGCCCTGGCTGAAACCAACGAGCGAACAGCCTATTAGTCGTCTCGCTCACAGGTCACTGCTGGCTAACCTGCTCTAGGTGTGTTCATCATGCCATCCGGTGTGGATTCCTTGCACTATTGAGAAGTTACCGAGGCTTGCCAAAATAATGACTGGTGATTAAGGAGATACATTTTCAGATCAACAAGAAATCATTCAGGCTTTCCATTTACTACTGATAAATTACTGAGGCTGAAATGGGAATCCGGGAGCAACCGAGAGAGAAACTGAAGGAAGGTTTAGTTAGGATATACCCTGTCTCCCTCCGTCCAAGAATGTGAGGCATACTTTGATTGGAGAAGTCATACAAAATAGATGTTGGCCCTTAAATTTCATACAATATGTTGTCAGTTGCTAAAAAATGTCGGAGACTTTGAATATAAATCCAATAATGCAAGTTTTGTTGGTTAAAAATGTCAGAGGCATTTCTGGATGGAGAAGAAATATAATGTTGTTGGCGGCTAGAGATGTTCATCCAGGTTGTGAACGTTGCAGATCGAAGTTAGGTTTAAACAAGCACGCTGTTCTCTCGACACGAACATTTTCACCTCAAAGTCATGTCCCAAATACGCTGTTCTCTTGTGTTTGGACCGGCACAGCTTAAAACTCTGTTGTCCTGCGCTTGGTAGCGGCCGCTATGCTAGGAGGTGGTATAAACAAACGCTCTCCTGTCAACTCACTAGACAGGGTCACAGGGAGGCACAGGGCCCGGACTTCCTAGAAAAACACAGGCATTGTTGCTTTCAGTATCTCTTTAATTCCAAGAAATACTGTATGGGTGTCGTCCTTCACCATTCTTGCTCATATATTTCTTCCCTGAATTTCTAAAGAAAGGTCCAATGAAGAAACTCGTTTTCCCCCACCTTTTACATGAGGATTTTTCTCTCTCACTCATGTCTGAACTGAATTGACCGACTTGCAGGCAATCATTTCCAGAAAGCAAAGCAGTCCATACTCTTGTAGTACTACTAAACGATTACACATGATTTGCAAGGGGATCTAACATCACATACCGATGCTTGCTAAGTGCTACTTTCTCATTACATTATTGTTTATATTAATTTACACACGGTTACAGACTTAATTAACCATATTATATATAACACTCTGAATCTCTGATGAGCTCCTCTTCTTGAGATAGATTTCAACATTACTTGTCAAAGAGACACACAAAGGCACACCGTTAAAACACGCAGAGTAACTCAGCTCCATCGCAGCTCTCCAAGCAGCAGACGACACCATGCACGGCGCACCGTGACCATGAGGATAACGGAAAAGCACACTACACCTTCTGTGCAGCGGTGGGCCCAGCAGCATGCCCACCATGGCCGCCGACGGACGCCAGGGCGCTCTTCATCGTCATGGCGACGCGGCAGCCCCTGAACGCCCGGAAGCTCTCGTGGCGCACGCTGAAGCACATGGGCGCCGCCGCCTGCTCCCCCTCGCTGTCGTCGTCCGCGGCCGAGAACGCGAACACCCGGCTCCTCATAGTCATCGACGAGCACGCGGCGGGCGACTGCGCGCTGCGGAACGACGACAGCGACACCGACGACGACGCCGAGGAGGAGAGCGCCGACCACGAGGAGGAGGAGCAGGAGGACGACGCGGCGGAGGGCGACGAGCCGGACGAGGCCGCCGACCTGGACGACCACCGCCAGTGCAGGATCATCTTGGGCAGCATGGCGCTGAAGATGCTGATGTAATGTTTGGTCGACAGCTTCTTGTTGTTCTTGCCAGTGGCGGCGGCGGCGGTGGAGGAGGAGGAGGAGGACGACGACGACGACCTGTTGCGGCGGTGGCGGTGGCTCAGGCTGTGCGGCGGCGCGGCCTGCTGCTGCTGCTGCCTGGCTGCGGTGTAGTAGGACGGCGGCGGCGTGAGCGGCGGCAGGGTGGCCGTGGAGATGGCGTCGTTCTTGGGCGTGCCCGGCTGCGACTCCCACAGGAAGGGCACGGAGCCCGCCGAGGCGACGCCGTAGTACACCCGGAAGGACGGCGCCGCGGCGGAGCTCTCCCTGGTGAACAGCTTGGAGAACACCTTGCTCTCCCCTTGCTTCAGCTGGAGAGCCTCCTCTTTCTCCTTGCTGGTGATGGCTGCCATGGAGAGACAGAGATGCAAGCACCAAGCAGGGAAGGGATCGGCAGAGAAGAGAAGAGAAGAAAACGGCGAGGTCAGGGCAGGTCAGTCAGGGTGTGCAGCAAGTCTGCAAGTGCTTTTATGCACCTCCAGAGGGAGACCACAGGATACCTCTGTACAAATCACTGATCAGATCCCAGGAAGCAAGAGCTGACTTTTGACTGTATTATAGTAGGATATACCAGCTGGAATTTACTGAAGAAAAACACTAGTACTACTACTATGCAGAATAAATAGCAGGCTGAGCAAACGGTACCAAAACAACCAAACATTCAACTCTGCTGCTGGTACAGAGTACAGACTTGCAACAACCATTCACATTCAAAGCCAAAATACTGACAGGAGTAGTGGTACTAGTACGAGTACTTCTGAAAACGAAAATATATACGGACAGGAGTGGCAGAAACTGACAGAAATCCCCATACACAGATTACAGACCGACAATTTTTCCTTTCCATTCCTTTTATATATTCCCAAGTATAAGCTTCACTTGTAAATTCGTAAAAAAACAGTATGTTTACTTTCGTTGCACATAAGCTTCCTCTCTGAATTATGATTGATCCTAATTATTTGAGCTTTTGATTTGGCATCACCTTGATAGCTGCTGCAGCTTCACATTCTCTGCCATGCACGCATAGTACATGCTACTAGTAGTACTGCACATTGCCATGCATCATGGTCATGGTCATGGATCACCATCCTCATCAGTTGCGCATTGATTATACGTATCTGCATCTACGCGCCTACGACCGTAACTACGTGCAGACGAGAAAAGCCCATCAAACCATGCATGCACCGCCCCCCCGTCCGCGCCATAAATCCCCACATTTTTGGCCCACGCCTTGTTTAGATGCCACCAAAATTCTAAGTTTTTTCACTCTCTCTCCATCACATCAATTTTTAGCCGCTTGCATGGAGTATTAAATGTAGGTAAAAAAAAATAACTAATTACACAGTTTAGTTGAAAATCACGAGATGAATCTTTTGAGCCTAGTTGGTCCATGATTGGACAATATTTGTCAAATAAGACGAAAGTGATACTATTCATCGGGTTGAAATTTTTTCAGCATCTAAACGAGGCCCCAGTTTGATTTAGATGTTAGTAAATCTGTTTTTTCATAGAAAATGGAGTGGTTAGTAAATCTGTTGGGTTGTTTTTTCTTCTCTTTCTTTGAGCACGGAGCCCTACAAAATACAAATATCTTTTATTATTTATATATGAAGCAATAATGCGTGTACTCCTTTCAAATAAAAATACAAAGTGAATTATGTTTTCTTAGCACAAACATTTGGGAAAATATATTGTTCTACTGAACCTCTAGATTTAGGGTTACATTACCTTTCCATGACAATATATTTAATAAAGAAAAATAAGATTCACGAAAAGGAATAAATACCACGTTTTTAATTCATTTTTGTGTAGGGTATGTACAATATCAGTGTGTGGTCACCTCAAGGCTCAAGCCATATATATACACCTAGTCCATCTTATTTGCGTGGCAGAGGTCCCTGCAAGGTTGCAATCATCCTCTTTATCACGAGGTTGGAGTCGATCACATGCAGAGTAGTCAAAAACCAGGCGCGCGCGTGCGCGTATATATATATATATATATATATATATATATATATATATATATATATATATATATATATATATATATATTAGTTATATATATAGGAAGAGGCTATTCAGTAGCCGGCTACAAAATAAGTTATTCTGTAGCCACCTTCATTTACTATAATTTTATATACTAATTTACCATAATATAAATACATATTTACGATAGTTGGGTTACTATAACACATGGGGATATTTACCATAACGTTATATTAAACCACTTAGTAAGGAGTTACTATAATCTCGTAAAATAACATAGTAATTATCGTAACTCAAAGTGGCTACAGAATAAGTTATTCTGTAGCCAGCTACAGGATAGTAGTTATATATATATATATATATATATATATATATATATATATATATATATATATATATATATATATATATATATATATATAAAACTCGGATCTTAAAATTTAAATTTTAAAATTCTTGAGTTACTATTCGCAGCACTATTTAAATTCAGATTTACTATTTAAATTCACGGCTACTATTCAAATTCGGGATATGAACAGTGCCCGAGCACTCACCGGGAGTGGCTCAACCACTTCACTATTCAAGGCAAGCGTCGCTTTCACGAGCAAATATTTTATGCACGCTGGATGAGCGAGCGCGCGATTAGTGAATATAAAATTGATATGTCGCTTTCGCGATTAGCTAATCTGGTGCTTAGTGAATATGCTTATGCGGAATATTTCTAAGGATCTTCTGCAGGCCGACGAGACCAAAAATTCAGCCGGTCGTGCGTACTATGCTTGTGACAGTCCTACTCGGTACTCACCGTATGCACCACTAACTCGCTTCAGAACTAGACTAACCCGGTCTACTCCCTTGCTATCCCCAGCCACGAACACACAAGACTCAGGCTCTATCGTCTCCCCAAGCAGTTCCATCCAAGGGGAACACTTCTCTGCGCACACAGGGTTCTCTACAAACGCCGCTATCAGGGCTAACACGAGAACAACACACGCAGAGGTTTCTCCTCTAGGGTCCCTAGCATAGAGACGTCGCCCCATATGAACGAGCTTAAAGGAAGGCAGGGATTCAAACGGAAAAGCTTAATTCATTTCCACAGAGCAAGCTTACATACGGCTTTCTCTTTTGGGAAACCCCAAGCACTTAGCACAAACCTTAGGGATTACCTTACAAGCGCAGGAAGATCGGGGACTTCTTTTATTCTCTAATTTACAAAGGTGGAGTAATACAACGGTAGTTGAGTGTTACTATTCGTGGTGGATGATTCTTAGAGAGCTTCTGAGATCATGTCTTCTATGTGTGTGGGTGTGGAGTTGGTGGAGTGGGTGGTGGATGTGTCTGAGGCTTCGGTGGTTTGCTCCGATGCTGAATGAATACGCCCGGCGTCTTGCTTTATAGCACGGAGGGAGCGTCCTTCGCGCTTATCTTCTGAAGGAGCGAGCCTTATCGTCAGACAAAGCCTTCGAGGCGAAGTCATCGTCTGAGGAGCCTTCACGACGAAGTCTTCAATTATCTTTCTTTACTATTGCCTGGACAGCTGGACAGAGAATAATTATCCTGGCTATAGTAGAGTGACTGTATATTGCTTTTGCGCTGTCCTTCATCGCCTTCTGGATATTCTTTGGCATTGGTCTTCCACGCCCGAATGATTGATGTTGCAAACATCAAATTAAGGATAGACATGCGGTATTATCTCCATGGCATGTATTATTATTATTATCTCTCTTCCCCCGAACAAATTGTTGATAAACCTTATCAACATAAGGAGTATATTTCTTGTATGAATATATTGATATTGAACTGAGTCTATATTGACTCTTCAATATTTTCTTCGTTGTCCACTTCTTCAGGTTGTCATATTTCATACCAGGACAACAATTCACGATATTCTTTTCGTAATTGACATTCTTTGCCATAACTTGGCTTTATTAGTCTGCCAACTTCTCTCTGTATTATGCTATATCTTCCATAGTATTCTCTTAAGAATACTTTTATTATTTTATTTTGGTACATCATATAATATTCAGAAGCAAATTTGGTATTCCCTTCTAATTCTTTTGCTTCACTGAAAATTCTCCAATTATCATGGTTCGTGTCTTTTACGAACAACTCTTCATAATTTTGCCATGAGTCTGAATTCCATGTAGTAGGAAATTTGTATGATCCCTTTGTAATATATATATCATGGCATGCTGGTCTTATTGGTTGTGTAAATTTTGGGGGATTAGAACAAAACTTAATTTTGTATCTACCTTGAATGCATGCTAATTTCTTACAAGCTTCTTTGATAGCTATTCCAAGGTCTGATTGGAGTATCTCTTCAAGTGTACCATATATATCATGAACTAATCCATGATCAATAATAGTCTGCAAAGATATATCATCTCTAATATTTCTTTGTATACTTCTGAAATATTTTAAATTTATATCAGCCTTCAATATTAAGAATCTTTGATGAGGCTTAACAATTAATTTATCATCAAGATGAAGTAAAGGAAAAGTATTTGCATTCACAATTATTCCTAGATGTCTTTCTTTACCTTGGTATAATTTTATAAAGTATTTTTGTATATCATGAAAGGTTTTGTAATGCCTTTCAGCATATTTCTTCCAAATTATATCTTTAACATCACGAGTAAAGTATGACAAAGTTTGTTCAGTCTTAAAACTTAATCTAGGTATGAGAAACTCTTGTGGAATATTGTTTAAATATTTGTTTATTTTTTCCTCTAGAATTACTTCTTTTCCTGATTGCACTTTATTTTCTTCATATATTATTTTAGCTTCTGAGTTCTTTTTCATATCGCTTTGCTGTTTTAAACATGACATGCATGCTTGTCTTAAGCATAGCCTACATGTTGCTCTTTCTGCTGGATCTTGATAATATATGCAAAATACATATTTTATATTAGGATCGCCTTTTTTATGATCCCACTTATGTTCATAGTTTATTTGATCCATCATTTCTATTTTTAATCCTGCTAACTCATCAATTAAATCTAACTCTTCATCACTTGATTCTTTTTCTTCATCATATTCTATTTCATCTGTCTCTATAATTGAATATATTGATTCATCATCCATTATATCATCATCACAGACTAAGATATTTTCATTCACGGTATCTATTATTTGAACCTTTTCTTATTCTTCTTGCTTATTGGAATACCTTTTTTTGTCTTTGTTAGGACATGTTTTGCTTAAGTGATCTGACGAGTTGCAGATAAAGCATCTACATGAACTATCATAATTTTTTCTAGGATTATATCTTCTCACATTTCTCTTATGGAGGAATGGAGCTCTATTGTCTGATCTTCTAAGAAAATAACGTCTCTTTGTCTTTACATTTCCTTTCTTATAATTCTTAGGATATTTCTTATTTCTAGATCTCTCTTCTCCATATGTCAAGGGTATTTGGACTATTTTATTGCAAAAATTATAGTCAGATTGCTTCATTGATCTTTGGGCTTGTATATTTGTGCATATTTTTCTTAACTGTTTGAAAACAAATGTTATAGCCTGAGAAATATTATATTATTTACCAACAGTTTCCTTTTTATATTCTTCTAATATCATAGAACCTAAAGGCTCTGGTAATTTATTAAAATATTTTTCTACTATACCTTGGTTATAACCTTGTTTGGCAGTCGTAGCATTATACAAATAGTATTGAGAAAATTCTTTTATTCCTTTCCAGCTTGTCAGTGACAATTTTTCTATTTCTTTTAATCTTTCATTTTGTAATATAGTAAAACCTAATTCAGGATCTTCACCTATTACAATGCTTGATATAATATTTGCAAAATTATATGGATACTACCAGCCATTTTTAATTGGGCATAATGGTTAGAGAAAGCTTCTACCCATTGTTCCCATAAAACTTTGACTGATTCACCTAAAAATATTTCTAAATATGTAATCATATCTTCTACTCTATTTCCAATATTGTGCTGATTTTGTATATACTTTTGGACTATCAATCCTTTCCATATGCTAATTATATTTGACCAATCTATAGGATCATGTGCTGCTAAATTTAGTATAGCACCATCACTTTTATAATTCTGGAATTGCACCTTCTTTTCAAATTCTCTTCTTTTTGAACCCATATGCTTATATTGTCCAGGTATATATGTATATGTAGGTTCTTCTTTTTCTGGTGGCCAAGTTCCTGGTTTTCTAGTTGGTCTCTCACTTTCACCTTCTATCTTTATTTCAGGATCTCGTCTTCTTTTTGATGAACTTGGATCTATTTCCATTGCTTCTATAGCATTATTTTTAGGCAACTCTTTATTTTCTAAGGGGTTTATGAGAGTTTCTGAGTTATTACTATATATCTCAATTGTATCTTCATCCTCTTCTTCATAGCTTTCTAGTAAGAGCTTATTATTAATTTCCCATTGCTCGTCTTCGCTTATATCATTATCTTCTATGTCAATTATCTTATCTTTGCTATGTTCTAATTCTTTTTGGACTTCCCTTACCCTGTTATCTATTTGTTTTGACACAATTTCATTTTTCTTTATTGGAATGCTGAATTTCTTAGCATTTAATTCTCTATCTTTCTTGATATTCTCAAGTCTACATATTTCTCGTCTAAAGTAGAGTTCCCTTTCTCTTATAGCAGCCCATTTGCATATCATAGAGGTTTTATATTCATCATGAATTTTGCTTAGCTTCATCTTATAATGTTTTATTTCATTGTCTATATCTAATTTTTCCATAAATTCACATATGCTATGCCTTCTGTTTTCTTCTAATTTTGCCTCTGAACTAGATGCTTCTAAATCATCTAAACTTTGTTCTTTATAATCTACAAACCTAATACTAGTCAACCCTCTATTATTTTTATAGCTTATGTAATCTTTAGGTTGTTTTAAAATTTTTGGTTCTATTAATGAGCTTATATTCCATTCTTCTCCTGCTCTTTCTTCAGAACTTATTTTAAGAGGACTCATAAATTTTATTCCTTTAGATTGCATACTTTCTACAATATTATTCACATTTACCTTATATCTAGTTCCACTTCTATTGGTTAATCTTCCTATAAATTCTATGCTTACTAATAAATTCGTTCCTTTAAATTCTTCGTATCCTTTAGTTTGAAATCCGAATGCCATCTTATTTATAAATTCTTTAACTGGCATTATTAAGTCTGGAGCTATATATGTTATCAACATATTTTCATTCATATCACCTTCTAAAAATCCTAATGCTGCTTTATTTATTGTGTCCCATCTTTTATCTAATAAAGTTATTAGAACCTTAGTTCCTAATTTTTTCCTTGTCATTCCTTTAATTCCAATGATATACATTCCCTGATGTATATATTTATACCCTGAATATTTTAAAGCATTCTCAAATTGTTTACTAACAATTCTTAGCAGAACTGGTTCTGACAATATACTTAATTCTACTTCTCTAGATATTCTATATAATCCATTTTTATTTTCAAACCAACCCATTTGATATATTTGTTGAGGCCTTATTTTTCTTAAAGTATCTTTCTGATATCTTTCAAGATCTCTTTCTAAGTCTATCACTTCTTCTAAGGTTTCAATATCCTCACATCCTCCTTTTAGTTTATCTTTAAAATTTAGAGGTCTTATGTCTTTATTAACTAGTTGGAGTGACTTGTCTCTTCTAGAGAGGCTCTCAGGTACTTCCATTTCTCTGAATTTAAAGATCTAGTGGACTCAACTATTCCTGCTGATGACAACACAATTTCTTTGTTATGCTCAACAATATTATCAGTCTTCTTATATAGATAAGTTATATCTTTTTTAATATAATCACTATTCTGGCTAATTCTTCCTAGAGAAACTTTACTTTCTTCTAAAATTTGTAAGGCTAATTCCACTTTGTTATTGGTAGCTAAATATTGCTCTTCAAGGTGCTTATGTTCCTTTTGCAGTCTATCAAATTTTAGTTCTAGCTCATCTTGCCTCTTTCCCCAAGATATATAAAAGTTATGTATCAAATCAACTATTAAATTTATCTGTCCGTGAGAGGTATGCCAAGTATGTTCTTTAGAACTATTTAATCTACACCTTATATTTATATTCTCTTTAGTAGTGACTGTCTTTCCTGTATTCACTTCCAAATTTAAGTAATGTAACTTTTCAATCTTCAACAGATTATATTAAAATCCCTTAAATTCAAGTTTTAATAACCAGGCTCCGATACCAATAGGATAGGGGGGTACCTGCTGAACTCGGATCTTAAAATTCAAATTTTAAAATTCTCGAGTTACTATTCATAGTACTATTCAAATTCAGATTTACTATTCAAATTCGTGGCTACTATTCAAATTCGGGATATGAACAGTGCCTGAGCACTCACCGGGAGTGGCTCAACCACTTCACTATTCAAGGCAAGCGTCGCTTTCTTGAGCAAATATTTTATGCACGCTGAATGAGCGAGCGCGCGATTAGTGAATATAAAATTGATATGTCACTTTCGCGATTAGCTAATCTGGTGCTTAGTGAATATGCTTATGCAGAATATTTCTAAGGATCTTCTGCAGGCTGGCGAGACCAAAAATTCAGCCGGTCGTGCGTACTATGCTTGTGACAGTCCTACTCGGTACTCACCGTATGCATCACTAACTCGCTTCAGAACTAGACTATATATATATATATATATATATATATATATATATATATATATATATATATCGGTGCTTGACTATCGATAGCCTGCCACGGGGTCCGGGGCAGTATGTTCGGGCTTCAGCGTATGCGGAACTCGACGGTTAATGCAAGAGATAGTCGATTTATCCTGGTTCGGACCCTCGATCGTTGATCGAGTAATAGCCCTATGTTCTGTCGGCGTTAATCTTTGCGTTGGATTGATCATAAAGTGTTGTGTTGCCGTCTAAGTCTTGTCTCTAGGTACCCTGCCCTCCTTTATATAGTCAGGAGGTCAGAATCCTAGTCGGTTTACAATAAGAGTTCCTAGTAGGATTACAGAATAATACTACTACTAAGATTACAGGGGAAGAATCCTAATTAGACTAGATCTTCTCCCTTCCTTGTGGGGTATCCCATGGGTCCCGCACCAACAAGCCCCCGAGCACTTCATGGTTGAGCTCTGGAAGCCTCGTCTTGTTCCTTCAGGTCTTGTCGAGCAGGAACAAGCATCGTCCGAGTGCTTTCTTGAGCGAAACCATGTAGCGCTTCGTGAGATCTTCGCGTGGTGTGTACCTTTTTTGAAGAAAAAAGTACTCCCATTTGGGTGTAGCCCCCGAGCCTCTTGCTGTTTGGCACAACGAGCTGGAGGGTCTTCTCTTGAAATCGCTCTGATTCTTCGTCGAAGAGCTCCTGAGCATATACCCGGGTTCTCTGTCGAAAAAAGCTCGAATATAGCTATGTCCGGGTTCTTTTTGTCATGTGGTCTTGAAGTGGTCTATCTTGAAGAAGTCTTCTAAGTGATGTGCGCTTTTTAAAGGAAAAAGTGCACTCACTGAGTGTAGCCCCCGAGCCTCTTGCCATTTGGAACAAAAAGTTGGAGGGTCTTCAAAAAACTGCTGTCTTGAGGAAGTGTTCTGAGTGATGTGCGCTTTTCTTTTTTGAAGGAAAAAGTGCACTCTCTGAATGTAGCCCCCGAGCCTCTTGCTGGGTTCTTTTATCCAAAAAGAACTTGGATACATGTTCTTGGCATGTTCTCTGGTAGTTTGTTGTTATCACATGTAGTTGTATGGTGGTAGTTGATAGTAAATGTTGTTTGTTCACGAGTTGTACAGTGTTGGTATATTCTTCCGAATATGCTCATTCTTGAGTACCGCTCCTTCATGCCTGAGTCCTCTTTCATTGAATTCTGTCTTTTCACTGTGTCCTTTGTTAGGTTTGTTCCATTGGTGCTCTCGGTCCTTGTGCACCGCTTCTTTGGCCTATAAATATCCTCCTTGTGTGCTGTTTTGATTCATCGAGCATTCTGTTGCGTGGTGTGAAATCTTCATAGTCTTGAATATGATAGTTTGTGAAGTAGAGCAGCCTTCGGGCATTTTTTGCGGTTGTTGTGTATCTTGTCGTAGCTAGAGAGAGTCTTGTGATAGAGATTAGAGGTAGGCTAATCCCACAGCAGCATTGTACTTGGAAGTACGTGGCGGTAGTAGGAGGGAGTCTTGTGATGTGGGATATGTCCTTCATCTAGCAGTTCTGGGTTGATCCTCGTCGCCTGTCCTAAGACTATCCGGTGCAGATCAACACCATATCCGGTATCACATTGGACTTGGATAGACAGATGCCTGCCGGCCTTCTCTGCTTTATGTTGTCCCACCATGCTGCTGATTTCCGCCTTGGATGCACTGCGTCCGTCCTTTGAAGAAAATAGTGTAGCCGAGGGCAGTTTGTTCTACTAAGTAGTAATTTGGAACACATAGTCGTTCCAGAGCCTAGCCGTATTCGGGTTCTTCTTTGCTACCTTGCTTGTCATAGTACCAAGTTCGTTGGATCTTGTAAGATGTGTAATCTTCTATTTGTTGAAACCATTTATAATGGAAAGAATCTTGTCTTCTGAGTTGTTATTCTCTATTCTCCTGATGTCTCGGTTGTTGATGAGATTTTTGAGTTCTTTCTATAAGGACTAGGTTGTTGCGTTCCTTGTGAGGTAACCCTTCTTTGCTTCATTGTTGATGAGTTCTTTTTATAGTAATATGATAACTCCGTCGTGGTGCTGGATGGATAAGTCTAAAATCTGCCGTTGAACTATACCGTTGTGTGGATTTGTGCCGTCTGTCATTTTAGCTGTGTCAGTAAATGGACCGTTGTGTCCTCATGTCGTGTTAAAATAGGCCTGGTGGACCGCATTTTTATTAGTGTAAAATCTATTTAAGGGCCTTTACTCTTCTTTTTCTTTACTGCTCTGATTTTCCCTTGAAACCCTAGTCTTCAAACTTTCACCGTCGCCATTGTTGCCGTCATCTGAGTGCCACCGTCCAAATCATCATTGCCTCCTTGTTCCTTATTGCTCCCACTAGTATATGGGTAGGAAGAAATCAGCGAGCAAGTCCCAAGCGGCCTTTGTAGACGAGGAGGCATCGCTTTCCGTGATTGAATCAAGAGTTCATGGCCATGAGGGCTGCTCAAAAGATTTGGTCGGCTCCAACAACGACCGAAGATCAGCTTCGCAAGCTCGTTAGCGATGGTATGATTTAGAGCAAGGATATTGCTGATTGGAGAGCTTTAGGCGAGCATCGGGTCCCTGCTCTAGGTCCTGGTGAGATTATTCTTTTCGTCTCCTTTATCTGTGCTGGTCTCTGCCTTCCTGCTTCTGCTTTTCTTCACCAATTTCTCAACTATTTTGGGATTAGCCTGAACCATCTTGCTCCCAATGTTGTCCTTCATCTTTCTGTTTTCGTTTATCTTTGTGAAACTTTTCTTGGAATTCCTCCTTCTATTTCTCTCTTTCGTTACTTCTTTCACCTGAAGCCACAACCCCGCCGCGATGACACCAATGTTCTTGGTGGCTGCGGGATTCAGTTTTGCTAGGGTCTTAAGAGCAAATTCTTTGACTATGACCTGGTTGATTCTGTGAGGGATTGGCATGCTGACTGGTTTTATGCCGCCAACTTAATTCCTCCTATCGGCGTTTTGGACCGGGGGGGGTCCTTAACCAACGAGTGAATTTGTGCTGCGTGCCCCTAATCCCCGATGGTGATGCAAAGAGACACAAGGTTTATACTGGTTCAGGCAATTGACGCCCTACGTCTAGTCTGAGAGATCGATCTTGTATTCCTTGCACCGGAGTGCTCGTAGTAGGGGGTTACAAGCTAGGTGAGAGAGGGAGCTAGCCCCAGGTCTCGGTGGGGGTGGTGCGAGCTGCTTGAGGCGTTGTTCTCAAGCAGCGTAGAAGTGTGTGGTTCTATTGGTGAGTTCCTCTTTCTGCTCGTTGTTCTTCCGTCCTTAGAAATGGCCCCGGTCCCTCCCTTTTATACTCTAAGGGAGAACCAGGAATGTACATATGTTGCTACATAGCGTTCTATGAATGGGGATGGCGTGTTCGAGCCCTGCAGCCGGCCACTGTTGTGGTATGGTTGATGGAGTGGCTCCATCCTTGTCGTGCAGAAGTGACGCGCCGATCATACTTGATCTTGTGCGTTGTGGGGCTCCAGTACAGCTTGAGGCAGGACATGACGGGTGACGTGTCGATCGTCATGCGATGACATCGTAGGGAGCCGAGGCTCAGCAGATGCCGAGGCCGAGCCATCGTGGGGGGCTCGACGGACATGGATCCTCAGGCTGCCGAGCCCCTGAAGCAAACTACCGAGGCTTTGGAGGGAATTATTGGTCCTGGATACTGATTCCGAGGCCACAGTATCTCGGACATGGCTCCCCACACCGCATCGTTCTCGAAGCAGGAGTTGGCAGCACAGTGAGGCATGGGCGTCAACCATGTGCATAGCGGTGGGCACAGTGGCGGGTAACCCCTGCCCAGTCCTGCCTGTCCCATCGGCCATTCCGCTGTACTGTGCCGAGCATGCGGCCGATGTTAGTGGCAGCAGTTGGCTGAGTTAATGCGACGTGACATTTTGTCAGAGGGATAGGTGAAGGAAGAGGCAGCGGAGTGTTGCTGAGCCCGCCTCATGTGAGGCAGAGGGTCGGCGACCCGGCCGAGGCCTGCGACAAGAGGGGGTTGGGCGAGGCCTTCGGTGGGGGATCACCTGAGGCCAGCGGTGAGGGGGCCTCGAGTGATACAGAGAATTGGCCGAGGCCTTTGGTGAGATGTCGCCTGAGGCCAGCGATGAGGGGGCCTCGGGCGAGTCGGAGAGTCGCCCGAGGCCAGCGGTTGTTAGCTGGTTTCGATCTTTACGAAGTCCAGGCAGTCATTTTTTTGGTTCTTGCTTAGGGTACCCCTTCTCACGGTATCCGACAGTAGCCCCCGAGCCTTGGGGGGAGTGGAGGCACTCCCCCTGAGGTTCTAACAAGAATTGGCTCTTGATAGTTCCTATCGGGATGGTGTTTCGTACTCAAGGTTTCGGTGTGTGCGCGCGAGCGCACCCGCCGGGTATAGCCCCCGAGGCCCTGGAGGAGTGATTTCACTTCTTCAGGGGCTTTTTTCTCTTTCGAGTGAGGGGTTTTCATTGTGTTTGCCGAGCCCGTGGATGCGAGTTTGGATCGCTGGGCCTCGACGATGCTGCGGGAAGAGCCCCTTAGCCTCTGCCTGGGGCGAGAGGGCCGTCAGGGGTCCCCTGGCTTTTTGTATGACCCTCGCGCTTCCTTTTCGCTCAGAAGGAGGGGTGGAAGATGCCATGCTACCCTCAGTGGGCGCGAGCGATGACATCTCCGGTGAGTTGTTATCGGGTAAGTCCGAGTGGAGGCCCGTACCCCGTTCGCTGGGGGTAGGCTAGCGGTCTAGGGATGCTCTCCATGAATACCAGAGGGTTTCTCTAGTGGGTGCCGAGGCCGTTCGCTGGGCCTCGGTGGCTCGGTGCCTCCCTACGGTGGGATCCCATTCGGAGACCTCTACCAGTCTCGGACACGACTCAAGGCATCCCAAGCATTTCGCTTGCTTGGACCTCGGCCTCGTATAGGCTCGCCCATAGTCGTCCCTGACTCTTTTGCCCCAGGGCAGCTGTCGAAACCCCTGGGGGCCCAGCCTTCGAACCCCTAGACCGTAATGGGCTTGGGTCGCTTGTCTTTATCTTGGGTGCAGGAAGAGCCCCCGAGCCTCCGCGCGAAGCGAGAGGGCGGTCAGGGGTCCTCCTGACTTTTTTGTCCGTCCCCTGCACGTCCTTTTCGCTCGGACGGGGGGTTATTTGCCGAGCCCACTCGTGTGCGAGCCTGAGCCGCTGGGTCTCGGCAAAGTTGCAGGAGGAGCCCCCGAGTCTCTCGCACGGAGCGAGAGAGCGGTCAGAGGTCCCCCTGACTTTTGGTTCGCCCCTCGCGTGTGAGGGTCTGTCTGCCGAGCCCCCCTCGGGTGCGAGCCTAGGTCGCGGGGTCTCGGCGTCTTTGCAGAAGGAGCTCCCTAGCCTCTGCACGGAGCAAGAGGGTCGTCAGGAGTTCTTTTGGCTTTTTGAACGACCCTCACGCTTCCTTTTCGCTCGGAAGGAGGGTTTGTTTTGCCGAGCCCCCACGTGTGCGAGCCTAAGTCGCTGGGCCTCGGCAATGTGTTGCAGGAAGAGTCCCTTAGCCTCTGCGTGGAGCAAGAGGGCCATCAGGGGTTCTCCTGACTTTTTGTTCGACCCTCGTGCTTCCTTTTCGCTCGGAAGGAGGGGTGGAATGTGCCACGCTACCCTCGGTGGGCGCGAGCGATGGCATTTCCAGTGAGCTGTTATCGGGTAAGTCCGAGTGGAGACCCGTACCCCGTTCGCTGGGGGTCGGCTAGCGGTCCGGAGACGCGCTCCAAGAGTACCAGAGGGTTTCTCTAGTGGGTGCCGAGGCCGTTCGCTGGGCCTCGGTGGCTCGGTGCCTCCCTACGGTGGGATCCCATTCGGAGACCTCCCTGCCGATCTCGGACACGACACAGGGTGTCCCAAGCGTTTCGCTTGCTTGGGCCTCAGCCTTGTATAGGCTCGCCCATAGTCGCCCCTGACTCTGTTGCCCTAGGGCGGCTGTCGAAACCCCTAAGGGCCTAGCCTTCGAACCCCTAGACCATAGTGGGCTCGGTGCCCAGTTCCTTTGCCTGAAAGGAATCGGGTGGGGGTTATTTCTCTCCCTACGGCTAACAACGGCAGGCGCGTCTTTTGAGGTAGCTTTTTTGGGGAGGCAAAACGGTGCCTGCTGCTGCTGAGGTTGGATGCGACGTGGTGTTAGCCGATGGAACGTAACCATACGTGCAATTAATGAGGAGGGAGTGGGCGTGTGGGCGGTAAGACCAGATCTAGATAACCGCAGCGGATTTTTGGGGGAAACTTCCCCAATTTCGTCGCCCACGATTTGCTCCCTTCCCTACATAAATACGAAACGAGCCTCACCCCTTCTCCCCTTACCTTGCCTGTGTCTACCTTTGCTGCCTTCTAGCTGTTGCTAAAGAAAAACAGAGAGCACCGGGAAGAAGGGAGAGAGGGGGGAGTGAGAGGCAGAAAGCGAGCCTTACCACCGTAGTCGCGACCTCCACCGCGCACATGGCCAACGTCGTGGTCCTCCCGGTGGACCCATGGGATCGGTCTGATGTGACCGTGGGAGTGCTGCAGTCGCTTATCGACAACGATCTCCTCCGCCCGATCACCGATCCCAGCAGGCCAGAGTGGATGGCTCTAGGAGGCGAACCAGAGCCGAGGCCTCGCGACGGCTATGTCGTGAGCTTCGTGTCCTTCCACGAGCGTGGTTTCGGCCTTCTAGTGGATCGGTTCATGCGGGCGCTCCCATATTACTACAGCGTGGAGCTCCACAACTTCAACCCCAACTCCATTGCGCAGGCGGCCACCTTCGTCGCCGTCTACGAGGGGTATCTGGGAATCCCTCCCCATTGGGAGCTATGGCTTCACCTGTTTCGGGCGACGCATACCACCAGGTCGACGAGTATGATGGGCATGAGGAAGGCAACGAGGACCGGCGGCTGCACTCTCCAAGTGTGTCAGGATCGGCTGAACCTCTATATCCCAGCCCAACTCACGTCGTCCAATCGTCGTAGGTACTCTAGCTAGTTCTACCTCTGCAACGACGACAGTGGGCTTCCTCCTTATACTGGGAGGGTAGTGGAGGTCCAGCCAGAGCACTAGTGGTATGGCGTCCCAAGTGAGGAGCAACACAAGCTGCGGCCACTGCTGAAGGCGCTGGAGAGGTTGCGCGATCGTGGCCTTACGGCGGCAGTGGCGATGACGGCCTTCCATCACCGGAGGGTGCTGCCGCTGATGGCGTGGCGGCGACGTTTGTTCGAGATGACGCCGGACGAGCCGATTGATGGCATCCGGATGTCCGCCGCGCCCCTCTCCAACGAGGAGGTTCTGTGCCGGGTGAACGAGGCGGTCGAGGGGCGACAGAAGATCGGCGGCCTATCCCCGTTCCCGATGCGCCCAACATTGAGGTACCTTTCCCTAGTGAGTCGTGTGCGGCTGTAGCCTCCGAGGCCTCCTCGTTCCTCTCCTTGGCCTGAGCCCTTATTCGTATTCGTTGTTTTTTGCAGGGGATGAGGGACATACGAGCCTCCCCACCACCCATCCCTGAAGACGCACAGCGGCGGGCGGCAAACCGGGCGTACGCGGAGGCCCAGAAGAAGAAGAAGGACGCTAAGACGGCAAAGCGTAAGAAGAAGATCGTTGAGCGCGACGCTCTGGAAAAGCATCGCCAGAAGTAGAAGCTCGAGGATCTCCCAGTGGAGGCGTCTCCGTCAACATCGGTGGAGGGTTTGAGCGGTGACGATGGTGGTGAGGTGGAGCGGGGTCCCCTCGACCGCCTCCCTGACGTCAGGGAGATTGTTCTTGGGGCGTCGGAGGGCGGTCCGGTGTCCCAAGGAGGAGGAGGAGATGGCGACTCAGGGTAGATGAGCGCCTGCCCCATGGCCAAGGCCGATACGCCTGAGACAAGGGTGTTGGGAAAGCATGCCGTCAGCCCACTGGGCTCGACGGCAGAGGTGGAGCAGGCGGCTGCAGGGCCGGCTCCACCGGGGGTTGAGCGAGCGCCGGAGTCCGGCGAAGGTCGGCCAGCCTCGGCGGATATGGGGGTCGCGCCACCACCGCTGTTGCAGAGGAGGGACGCGGTGAAGAAGCAGTTGAGCATCCGCTCAGGGTGAGTATTTTGCTAGTGAAGTCTTTTAACATCTCCTGCTTTTGTTTTGGTCGCGGGTCTGACCGTGTTTTGCCCTCAGCCGAAAGCGTCAGGCGGAAGTGCCTGCCTTTGCGCCACGCAAGGCGCTCAAGGTGGGCACGGGTTCCATCGCCCCAGGGGCGGTGGAGGCATAGGAGTTGGTCGCCTAGGTAGGGGCTACCCAGGTGGCCGTGGGGCGAGAGGAGGAGGAGGAGCCTACACTCTGCGAGGCCGTAGAACCTGTAGCAGTCGAGGCCACTGTGGATGCGGCCGAGACCCCCTCGGCCATGGAGGTCACCGAGGGCGAGGTCGAGGTCGAGGCCCCCTCGGTTGTCGAGGCCACCGAGGGCGGGGTCGAGGTCGAGGCCCCCTCGGTTGTCAAGGCCACCGAGGGCGAGGTCGAGGTCGAGGCCTCCACGGTTGCCAAGGCCCTCCAGACCTCAGGGGCCGAGGTGGTGGAGATCGCGGTGCCCGAGAACTTTGGGGCCAAAGTGGTGGAGGCCAGAGTGAGCGCGGCGAGGGCGGTGGCCCTAGAGGTGGAGACAGAGGCGAGGCAAGCCTCAACCCTACCGCTAATTCAGAGCGCGCTTTCGGTACAGGGGAGCACCCGAGGGGCGGAGGTCCGCCTGATGCCTGTCGACAATGCTTCTCGGGGGAAGGGGGTGGCCGATGCTGGGGCGGCCAGCGCTGTGGAACAGTCGGCTTCGGCTTCGGGTGAGGGAAGTGCGGCCCTCGTGTGAGTGCGGCCTGAGCCGTATGGGTGGGATCACCCGCGTGTCTAGTGGTGGAGTCGGGACGACCCCGAGGGGGAGCCCATCTTTGCACTTGAGGACATGGCCGAGGGGGTCACTGGGACACCCTCGAGCAGTACCACAGCCTGGCGGAATGGTCGCTGCGGACAGCGCTGTCTGTCGTGGCCAACGACCTGCCTGGGGTCTCGTGGGTACGTATCCCCCTTTTCTCGTGTGACGTCATCTTTCTCCGGGTTTATTCATAGTGCTCATCTTGTGTTCTGCCTATCCAGGAGCTCGAGGCCCGGTCCTTCGGGAAGTCGTTGTTCCTTCGGCGGGAGAGGGGCGTCTAGGATGAGCTCTGTCGGCAGAGGGAGCTGCTCGCCCATGCCAACGAGCTTTTGTCGGCGCGGAGCGCGGAGGCGGAGGATCTCCGTCTTCGCTGTGACAACCGAGAGGCTGAGGCAGCCACGGCTTAGGGGTAGGTCACCCCTTTGGCGGCATGGGTCAAGGAGCTAGAGGAGGAACTGACCCATGTGGCCAATGAGCGAGACGCCTCCAACTCCCGGGCGGAAGAAGTGAGGGCCACCGCCGTAGCCACCGCCGGGCAGCTGGGTGCGGAGCAGCGGGCGCACGAGCTGATGAAAGGTGCCTTGGCAGAGGCTACCAAGGCAGTCGAGGCTTCCCAAGGCGAGACCCTAAAATGGAGGGAAAAGGCCAAGGGTGAGTCCTGTTCCCTTTGTTTCGTTCGTCTTTTCATGCGTTCGACACCTGACTTCTTGTCGCGACGCAGAACTGGAGAAGGAGGCTTCCAGGGCAGCCGAGGCCTCTCGTGTCGAGGTCTAGCACTAGAAGGAGAAGGCCAAGGGTGAGTCTTGTAGGCCTTGCGCCCTTGTTTGGCTTGTTTTCTTTGACGCTTAATCCCATTCTACTTGTTTTGGCATAGGGTTGGACGATGAGGTCTCACGGTTGACCGAGGCCTCTGTCGCGCTGCAGACAGTGCTCGATCGCGAGATCGAGGAGCACGAGGTGCTGCAGAGCGCCGCTCGCACCGTCTGCGAGGCCCTAGAGATGGAGTGGGTTCAATCGGGCAGCTCCCTTAGGAGCCACCTGACTGCGTTGATTGGCCAAGCGCGTCAGCGACTACGAGAGGCGCTACACACAGGCGTCAAACGTGCCCTGGCCATCATCTCTTCGCACTATGCCGGCATCGACATCGAAGGCATCAGTGACAGCTATGTCCTATCTGAGGATGCCGTCGAGGCCGAGGAGGAGCTGATGAGGCTAGAAGTGGCAGTCGAGGGCCCCAGCACGGCGTTGGCGAAGCTATTCGAAGAGGAGGTGGTCCCTCCTTTGCCATCTACCGACGTGGGAGACCCTGCGTCTTGACCTAGGCCGAGGGGGCCATGTAATAAGTTACATTTATTACTATATCATGACGTTTGTGGCCGTCGAGGCCTTTGTGAGGTGCTTGTATATATACGTTTTTTCTAATCATTTTATTGTATTTCTGAGCCTCTGTCCTCTGTCTCGCCTCCGAACGTATCATCTGTAAAAACTCCCTTGGAGCCTAAGTTGTCCCTCAAGTAAAAGGTGGTGAGGGAGTTGCCGTAGCCCGGAGGCGCAGGTCGTTCTCACAGCTTGGCCAGCCTTTTAGCCTTGAGACATACTTTTGGTCCTTAGGTTCTTTACAAATGGTCTGTTAGAGCCCGCTAGAGAGAGTTTGGCGTGGGAATTTAACTGAAAATCGATTAAGAAATGGTGTCCGGGACTTAGGGGGGTTCCCCCCCCTTCTAGCCCCCGAGGGAGGCTCAGCCCTACGGAGGCATGGCCGAGTCTCCCTTGAAGCATTATCGTAAAGCGTTTTACCTTCTGTTCTGATTTCTAGACAAGTCCTTTGAAAAAACCCCCTCAGAGCCTGGGCTGCCTCTCGAGCGAAAGGTGGTGAGGGAGTTGCCGTAGCCCGGAGGCATAGGCTTATCTCTTGGCTCGGCCAGCCTTTTGCTCTTGAGGCGAACCTCCGGTCCTTAGATTTTTTTGTAATCGACTTGTCCTAGTACGGGACAGGTTCCCCTTGATGGGGGTTTCTCGAAAAATTAGAACAACTAAAGACGCTTCTTTAATGTATTTAGAGAAACAAAATATACAATGCTTGGAAATTTAAGGGTAGAAGCGATGTAGCTGTTCTATGTTCCAAGCGTTGGTGAGGACTTCGCCCTTCTCGTTGGCTAACTTGTAGGTCCCGGGCTTCAGCACTTGAGCGATGATGTATGGCCCTTCCTAGGGTGGGGTCAGCTTGTGGCGGCCCTTGTTGCTCTACCTCAGTCTCAGCACCAGGTCGCCCACCTTCAGGTCTCGGCTTTGGACGTGATGGGCTTGGTAGCGTCGTAGGGCTTGCTGGTACCTAGCTGAGTGTAGCAGCGCGACATCTTGGGCTTCCTCCAGTTGGTCGAGGGCGTCTTCATGGGCAGTGCGGTTGCTTTGCTCGTTGTACGCCTGTAGCCTCGGGGAACCGTATTCTAAGTCAGTGGGGAGGATGGCCTCGGCTCCATAGACCAGGAAGAACGGTGTGAATCCCGTGGCTCGGCTCGGGGTGTTTCTTAGGCTCCAGACGACTGACGGGAGTTTGGCAAGCCATTTCTTACCAAACTTCTTCAACCGGTTGAATATTCTTGGCTTAAGGCCTTGTAGGATCATGCCGTTGGCACGCTCTACTTGGCCATTCGTCCTAGGGTGTCCTACGGCCGACCAGGCCACCCGGATGTGGTAGTCCACGCACATCCTCCACTTGCCACTTTTCTTCCTGACTAATAGAGGGTTAGCCAACCACTCTGGATGGAATACTTCCATGATGAACCTGGCTGCTATGAGCTTCTGCACTTCTTCACCAATGGCCCTACGCATCTCCTCGTCGAACCAGCGTAGGCGCTGCTTCGCTGGCCTGGAGCCTGCACGGATATCTAAGGCATGCTCGGCGACCTCCCTTGGTATGCCCGGCATGTCCGAGGGACTCCACGCGAACATATCGACGTTCACACGGAGAAAGTCGACGAGCATGGCCTCCTATTTGCTATCGAGGGTGGCGCTGATCTTCAGTCCTCGGCCGTTGGGGATGGTGGGATCGACAGGGACGAGCTTGATGGCCTCCGCGGGCTCGAAGGTCCCGACGCGCTGCTTGGCGTCGGGAACCTCGCTACCAAGCTGGTTGAGATTGGCGATGAGGGTCTCGGCCTCCACGATGGCCTCGGTGTACTCGATGCACTCGACGTCGCAGTCGTATGCATGTTCGTACGTAGACTTGACGGTGATGATGCTGTTGGGGCCTGGCATCTTGAGCTTGAGGTAGGTGTAGTTGGGGACCGCCATGAACTTGGCGTAGCATGGGCGCCCCAAGATGGCATGGTAAGCCCCCTTGAATCCAACCACCTCAAAGGTGAGGACCTCCTTGCAGTAGTTGGAGGGAGTGCCAAAGCAGACGGGTAAGTCGATGCGCCCAAGGGGTCGTGTGCGCTTTCCTAGCACGACACCGTGGAAGGGCACGAAACCACCTCGGAGCTGTGACTGGTCAAGCTCTAGGAGCTCCAGAGTGTTGACGTAGAGGATGTTGAGGCCGCTGCCTCCGTCCATGAGCACTTTGGTAAGCCGGGTGTTGCCGACGATCGGGTCGACGACAAGCGGGTACTGCCCGGGGTTTGGAACATAATCAGGGTGGTCATCCCGATCAAAGGTGATTGCCTCCCGAGACCAATCGAGGTACCGAGGGGTGGCCACCTTGATCGAGAAGACCTCCTGGCGTTCCCTCTTTCGCTGGCGCACCGTGAGGCATGCCGAGGGTCCGCCAAAGATCATGAAGGCGTTACGTACCTCGGGGAACCCATCATCTTTATCGCTATCCCTCTCGCCGGCGCCCCTTTTCCTGGCGTCATCATCATCGGGGAGCCCAAGCCTGGCGTAGTAACATCGGAGCAAGGTGCACTCCTCGAGGGCATGCTTCACCAGACCTTGATGGTAAGGACAGGGCTTCTTAAGCATATCGTCAAATAGCCTAGGGCCTCGGGGGCCTCGGGGATTCCTGTGATCTACTGTGGTGACATGGCCGGCCTCGAGGACCTCCTGCTTCCCTGGGCGACCCTTCTTCTTTCTCTTGGGGACGCGGGTGGGCGAGGCCTCGGGGGCCTCATCCTTCTGCTTCCCCTTGGTGTCGTTGTTGGGGAAGATGGCCCCAACCGCCTCTTCACTCGAGGCGAAGTTGGTGGCGATGTCGAGGAGTGCGGCCGCTGTGGTTGGTACGTTCCGGCCCAATTCTCGGACCAGGTCTCGGCAGGAGGTGCCAGAGAGGAATGCTTGGACAATTTTCGAGTCACCGACATGGGGCAACTCAGTGCATTTCTTAGAGAAGCGCCGAATGAAATCTCAAAGAGATTCATCTGGCTTCTGGCGGCAACCTTCGAGGTCCTAGGAGTTCCCGGGGCGCACGTAGGTGCCCTGGAAATTCCTGACATAGACCCTCACCAAGTCATGCCAGTCGTGGATCTGTGCGGGGGGAAGGTGTTCGAGCCAGGCTCACGCTGAGTCTGACAAGAACAAAGGGAGGTTGCAGATGATGAGCAGGTCATCGTCCGCACCACCTAGCTGACAAGCCAGGCGATAATCGGCTAGCCATAGCTCGGGGTTTGTCTCACCGCTATACTTTGTGAGGTTGACAGGTTGCCGGAACCGGGCTGGGAAGTGAGTGTTGTGGATGGCTCTACTAAAGACCCGAGGGCCAGGTGGCTCAGGAGAAGGACTGCGGTCCTCTTTGCTGTCGTAGCGGCCGCCTCGGTGTGGGTGGTAGCCCCGGGCGGCTCCATTGTTGTGGCGCCGTTGCCTACCAACTACTTTGTGGTCGCCTTATGCCTCGCATTGGTCTCTAGGTCGATCACGCACCGAGGGGGCCCTGTTGGCCGTCATCACGCGAGCGGGCTCGGGATGGACCGAGGCGTCCTAGCCCCGGTGAGGTTGCGCCATGGGTTGCTCCGAAGTGCCTCTACGCCGGCGGGAGGTGGAACTTTCGGCCTGCTACACCGCAGCGGTCTCGAGGAGGTCACGGAGCTCTCTGTGGACCCGTCGCCCCTCGGTGGTGGAGGGCTCAGGCATTGCTCGGACCAGCATCGCAGCCGCTGCGACATTCTAGCTAGCGCGATTAAAGATTGGGGGTGGCTCACCCCCCTCGTTGTCGTTGATGCGGTGATGGACGTCACGGGCCCTCCGTCGGGCTCCTCCGCCCTCACCGCGCCCTTGCTGCTCCTGCTCGAGAGTGTCCCGAAGCTGTTGTAGAAGGAGTCGGTCTTGTTCGACCTTGGCTTGAAGCTCGTAGAGCTGCTCCAGGTCTGGGCGTCGATGCTCCCTGTGGATGGGATTCTCGTTCCATGCTGCCGGGGCTTCGAGACGTAGAGGTGTGGCATCGCCCGCCCTTGCCCAGGGCGGGGAATGGTTGCCTGTCCTCTCGTCCTCTTCGCCCGCCCTTGGCATCCCGAGCCCGACGTGGAAGCACTCACGAGACGGATCGTAAGTCCCTTCGTCATCGGAGTCGGAGTAGCCAAAGCAGTAGTCGCTTGCAGTCGTGAAGCGGCGCATGGCTTCGGGGTCACAAAGACTGGAGAAGTCTGCTCCGGCCCACGCCTCGTCCTCTTCCGGGGAGTCAGCATGAGCGTGCGCCGATGTTGCGGGGGAGAAGTCGAGGGCGAAATGTTGGTGGAGTCCTGAGGGCTCTGTGTGCTTGGAAGCATAGGCGGAAGCGAAGGCGGTGGCGGTGTTTATCAACCCGAAGGGGTACGGGGATGGTGCCATTGCCGGGCGCTGCTCTGCCGAGGCTGGCCCCTCAGGAGGTGGCGGGACAGGACTCGATGACGCGGAATCTTTTCCTTGCCCAAGCTTAGGTTGGATAAGTCCCCGACCAGGGACTCTATACCAACAGCCGGGCAAGGGATACCGGTGGAGCGTGGCATGTTGCCCCGAGCTTGCATGGTGTCGGGGCGGTCCCGCTCGCGTCGCGCCTGGCGAGCGCTACGGGAGCCACGGCTCGGACGCTACCTGCGCCTGGGCTGTAGGTCTGTGGTAACGTCGTCGGCCAGTGGAGCTCAGGGTGTGAGGAGTACCATATCGTATCCACATCCTAGAGACATGAACTCTAGGCTCCCGAACCATACCACCGTGCCAAGACGCAACGGTCGTACGAGGTCTGCCATCCGGAACTTGCTGGGACGATGAAGCTAACACGCAGCGAGCCCCTACCTGGTGCGCCAATTGTCGGCGTTTCAGACCGGGGGGGGTCCTTAACCAACGAGTGAATTTGTGCTGCGTGCCCCTAATCCCCGATGGTGATGCAAAGAGACACAAGGTTTATACTGGTTCAGGCAATCGACGCCCTATGTCCAGTCTGAGAGATCGATCTTGTATTCCTTGCACCGGAGTGCTCGTAGTAGGGGGTTACAAGCTAGGTGAGAGAGGGAGCTAGCCCCAGGTCTCGGCGGGGGTGGTGCGAGCTGCTTGAGGCATTGTTCTCAAGCAGCGTAGAAGTGTGTGGTTCTATTGGTGAGTTCCTCTTTCTGCTCGTTGTTCTTCCGTCCTTAGAAATGGCCCTGGTCCCTCCCTTTTATACTCTAAGGGAGAACCAGGAACATACATATGTTGCTACATAGCGTTCTATGAATGGGGATGGTGTGTCCGAGCCCTACAGCCGGCCACTATTGTGGTATGGTCGATGGAGTGGCTCCGTCCTTGTCGTGCAGAAGTGACGCGCCGATCATACTTGATCTTGTGCGTCATGGGGCTCCAGTACAGCTTGAGGCAGGACATGACGGGTGACGTGCCGGTCGTCGTGTGATGACGTCATAGGGAGCCGAGGCTCAGCAGATGCCAAGGCCGAGCCATCGTGGGGGGCTCAGCGGACATGGATCCTCAGGCTGCCGAGCCCCTGAAGCAAACTATCGAGGCTTTGGAGGAAATTATTGGTCCTGGGTACTGATTCTGAGGCCACAGTATCCCGGACATGGCTCCCCATGCCGCGTCATTCTCGGAGCAGGAGTTGGCAGCACAGTGAGGCATGGGCGTCAACCATGTGCTTAGCGGTGGGCATAGTGGCGGGTAACCCCTACCCAGTCCTGCCTCCCGTCCCGTCGGCCATTCCGCTGTACTGTGCCGAGCATGCAGCCGATGTCAGTGGCAGCAGTTGGCTGAGTTAATGCAACACGTCGTTTTGTCAGAGGGACAGGTGAAGGAAGAGGCAGCGGAGTGTTGCCGAGCCCGCCTCGCGTGAGGCGGAGGGTCAGCGACCCAGCCAAGGCCTGCGACGAGAGGGGGTTGGCCGAGGCCTTCGGTGGGGGATCGCCCGAGGCCAGCGGTGAGGGGGCCTCGAGCAATACGGAGAATTGGCCGAGGCCTTTGGTGAGAGGTTGCCCGAGGCTAGCGATGAGGGGGCCTCGGGCGAGTCGGAGAGTCAGCCGAGGCCAGCGGTTGTTAGCTGGTTTCGATCTTTACAAAGTCCAGGCAGTCATTTTTTGGTTCTTGCTTAGGGTACCCCTTCTCACGGTATCCGACACCTCCTCTTTCTGTTCATTCTAGATCTGGTCCCTTGGTTAATGACTGATGGGAAAAGAATCCTATGACGACTGCTGAGGTCCAGGCGATCAAGCTATTTCTTGAGAGGATTTGTACTCTGAAACAGCAAGGCTTGACCGGCTTTGGGATTATTTCTAGTTTTCTTCGCCACTGAGTTCAACCTCTGAAGGAGCGAGAAAACTACGGTTTCGAGTACTCTGAGGTGGAGGACCCTTCTCGTATGGTCCCTGCCCTTGAGTTGACTAATGAGGAGGTGCTCGAGTGTCTTTAGAAGATGCTGAAAGGAGTAAGCGTCATCTCGCTTGCTGTCATTGAGTACAGTGCTAACAACCCGCCCCCTGTTGTGAGTTGTTCTTTTCTTATGCGGATACTTTTGAATGTCTTTTGTTGTATCCATTTTTTGCTTAATCTTTCTTGTCTTGTTGTTTTACTCTTTTATAGGAATTGAGGCGTAATTTTGCTGATCCAATTCCCCTTGATGATTTCCTTACAAATGTGGAGGCTGGGGGTAGTCTTGCTGGGCATCCTTGACCAGTAAGTTTCAGACCACCACAATATTTCCTGGCATTTCTTCCGCAAACCTTGATGTATATGTAGAGTATGTTCCTCGTCCAGTTCCTTGAGCTCCTCGTACTTTCAAAAAGAGGGGGCGAGCGGATAGTTCTTCTTCTGCTCCATCTGCTGCTAAGAAGTCTCGTTAGTCAAGTACTCATCCAGGTACTCCAGTTGTAGCTAGCATGCTCTTAGGTGAGCATATTAATATGCTCTGTCCTTTTATTGTTTGTTTTTATCTTTGGCCGAGTACTTTTGTCCTTTTTTAGCTGGTGCTATGGTGGCCTTGGTCGAGAGTGAGGAAGAAGAGGATGATGATGCCGCCCTCGTTACTCATTGGTGAGTTGTTTTCTTGTTTTCCTATTGTTGAACCCCTCTTTTTATTTTGACTTTGGTCTTGTTCTCTTGTAGTAAGCGATCATCGGGTTCAAGTTCTTCTAGGGCTCCAGTACCGACCACACCGCTCCTGTTGTAGGGTGGCGGTGATGTTTTTGCCGCTATAGTTCCCCCTCTTAGGTCCTCTGTTGGTTTTCTAAAGAAGAGGGTAGCTGAGTGAGTGATTCTTTATCATGCTTCTTTGCTTTTGTTTTCTTTCTCCTGACTCATATTCTTATCATTGAGTTTTCTTATCATCTTGCAGACCCTCACCTTCTCTTATTCCTTAGCCACCCTCTTGTTAGCCATCTAGTGCGCCCCCGCATACTGAGTCAAAGGACTCAGAAAGTACGGTCGGTGAGGTGGCCATGAGGGAGACGGGGCCCCCTGGTGATCATGCTGCTTCGGATTTGCTAACTCCGAGGGCGACCGTGGCCGTGGGAGTGGATCCGTCTAATGAGGTAGCCGGGGCTTCCTAGGATATGGCCCTAGTTCTTCCTTCTTTACCTGCGTTGGCATCTCCTTCTGCCTCTCTTGGTACCGGTGCTCCCTGTTTGGACGATGATGTGTTGCATCAATTTGATGCTACTCATCGGTTGTCAGAGCTAACCGCCGCCTGAGGAAGCTTGTTGACCCTTGCGACTTCTTTTGGGGAAAAGCCCCAGGTAAGTTTTTCTGAAGTTCTTTCTTTGGATGTTCTTTTTTCTTCTGTCCTTATGTCTTGTTTTTCCCTCTCTTTTTGCTTAGTTTTTTTCTCATGATCATACCGGCTTCTTTTTCTCATCTGAAATGGAGAAAAAGTTGTCTTCTGAGGTGAGTACCCTAAAGGCAGAGCTTCACCTCTATTGGGCCGAGTTGGAGACCGAGTGTCAGATGCATCAAAAGGAGGAGAAGGCTCTCCGTGCCTAGGTAATTGAGGTAGAAAAGCAGAGGGATGTAGCTGCCCAGGAGGCCTTGAAAAATGTGTAGGCCATGAAGAAAGAGTGCACTGGTATTGTGAGTTCTTTTTTGTTTCCTTTTGTATTCAAACTTGCCTTTCTGTTGACTTGTTTTTTTGTTGCCTAGCCTAGCTCTCCAAGTTGAAAAGCAGAAGCTCGAGGAGGGTATCGAGGAGATGAAGACACGTGTTCGTACTAACCATAATAAGGCTAAGGTGGTAATTACTCGAGCTAAAGAAGAACTCGCGCTTGCTAAGTTGATTAGATGTGGAGCTAACAGGGATCTTGTGCGGGCCCAAAAAACTATTGAAGCCTTGACTGGTAAGTTGGTGACGGCTACTGAGAACTGGAATGCTTTGTGGAAATCCTTTTGGTCAGTAGCCGGTCTTCTCTAGACTTCAGTGGATGATGGTCAATCTTGGGCTCGATTTATTCCCCAAGTGCCGACCTGTTTCCAGGAGTTCGTGAAGAGGTGCGCCCAACTATGTACTGGGAATGTTCTTGCCTAGGTCCAGGTTCTTTCTCTAGAGTTTCCTTTGTCTAAGGTTGCTGATGAAGCCGAGAGTCAAGAATACCTGGATGTTGTTGAGAAGGTGGAGCCCAAGGTCAAAGATTTAGCCAGGAGGATTGTTGATAATCTTAACATTGATATCTCTTCTCCTAATGACAATGCTTGATGTAATTAACCTTTGTGCTCTAGCTTCTGTAATAGAACACTAAACTTCTTTTTGAATGAAGATTCTTTATTTTTTGTTGATGTCTTCTTGATCTGTCGAGTGCTTTTATGGCTTTCCTTTGTGCCGTGTAAATAACTTGATATATGTAGATCGTTGTTTTGACAGACTTTCTTGATTTGACGAGTGCTTATCTGGCTTTCATCCATGACTTGTAAGCAACTTTGCCTGTATTTCTTTGTCTTGTAAACAATCTGGTTTAGGTAGATCATTGTCTTGACAAACTTTCTTGATCTGTCGAGTGCTTTTCTAGCTTTCGTTTGTGCCGTGTAAACAACTCGGTATAGATCTTTGTGTTCTTGTTAGTGCTGAAAAGACTTAGGATCGACGATCTCAAGTATCTCTAGCTTCTTCTTTTTGGCTTAACTCAGGATGTGGTCATCATTTGGTCCTTTCCCTAGTTGCAAAAACATCCTAGGATCGACAATCAGCCCTCGAGCACTTCATGGTTGAGTTCTGGAAGCATCATCTTGTTCCTTCAGGTTCTGTCGAGTAGGTACAAACGTCGTCTGAGTGCTTTCTTGAGCGAAACCGTGTAGCGCTTCTTGGGATCTTATGAGTATGGCCCCCGAGCCTCTTGCTATTTGGAACAAGGAGCTAGAGGGTCTTGCTCAGGCTTAATTTCAGTCGTTTTGCTTTTTGGTTCGGGTGTCAGCTTATTAGCTACCCTCATCGGCGGGCTCAAGCATCTTTTCAGCTCTTTTGCTCTCGGCCGGTATGCTCAGGCGTATTTTCAGCCATTTTGCTTTTTGGTTTGGGTGTTAGCTTATTAGCTACCCTCATCGGTGGGCTCAAGCATCTTTTTAGCTCTTTTGCTCTCGGCCGGTATGCTCAGGCATATTTTTAGCCATTTTGCTTTTTGGTTCGGGTGTTAGCTTATTAGCTATCCTCATCGGTGGGCTCAAGCATCTTTTCAACTCTTTTGCTCTCGGCCGGTATGCTCAGGCGTATTTTCAGCCATTTTGCTTTTTGGTTTGGGTGTTAGCTTATTAGCTACCCTCATCGGCGGGCTCAAGCATCTTTTCAGCTCTTTTGCTCTTGGTCGGTATGCTCATTGGAAACAACTCGGGGAAAGCCATAATAAGACATATGTTGTTGAGAAAGAACCATCTTTATTGATCAAGAACATTGATAAGTCATAATAGTACATATGTTGTCGAGGAGCACCATCTTTATTGATCATGAACATTGATCTCTTGTGGCTTGTATATATATTCTTCCTTGAGTTATTTTCATGCATAGAATCTTCTTAGCTGGCTGATGTGCCATGTATTGTTGACTTCTTTTCCGTTTTCAGTTATCAACTTGTATGTGCCTGGTCCAGTGACTTTTGTGACGATAAAAGGACATTTCCATGGACTGAGTATTTTATGGCGTCCGTCAGTTTTTTGTATTCTTCTTAGTACTAGGTCTCCAACTTGTAATGATCGAGGCTAGGTATTCTTGTTGTAGTGGCGTCTTAATCCTTGGAGGTATCTTGCTGATTGAAGGGTAGCGTTTACTCTAACTTCTTCTGTACTGTCGAGCTCTAATCTTCGGGTGTGTTCTGCTTCTCCTTCGTCATATTGTTCTATCCTTGGTGACGTCCAGATCAAGTCGGTAGGTAGTACGGCTTCTGATCCGTAAACTAGGAAGAAAGGTGAGTATCCGGTGGCTCTGCTTATTTGAGTCCATAGCCCCTATATGACCTTGGGTAATTCTTCAATCTATTTTGATCCATAGTCCACTAGTTCTTCATACAATCTTGGTTTTAATCCGGCTAGTATGAGTCCATTAGCCCTTTCTATCTATCCGTTGGCCTCTAGATGTGTGACTGATGCGTAATCTATGCTGAAGCCATAGTCCTGTGCCCAACTTTGGAATTCTATGGCTGTGAAGGGAGAACCCAAATCTGTGATGATTCGATTAGGCATGCCAAAGCGGTGCATAATGTCTTGGATGAACTCGACTGCTTTGGCTGTGCTGTATTTTGCGAGTAGTTTGTATTCAATCCACTTGGTGAACTTGTCAATTGCTATGAAGATGTACTCGAAACCACCTTTTGCTTTCTTGAGAGGTCCTACTTGATCCAGCCCCTAGTAGGAGAAAGGCTAAGCGGGTGGGATGCAGATGAGATTGTGAGATGGCACATGAGCTTGTCTTGTGAACATTTGACAACCTTTGCATCTTCTGACAAGTTCTTCTACGTCTTTCAAAGCGGTTGGCCAGTAGAATCTGGTGCGGAATGCTTTGCCGACTAGTGTTCTTGAAGCGGCGTGATTTCCACAGCAACCTGAGTGTATTTCGTCTAGGATCTCTTTGCCTTCTTTAAATGAGATACATTTTAGGAGTACTCATAATGATGCGGCTCTTCTGTAGAGTTTGTCTCCCACTAGGACATAGTTCTTGCTTTTGCTAACAACTCAGGTAGCTTTCCTCTTTTTCGTTGGCAACTTATTCTCTTTGATATAATCAATAAAAACCTAGGTCCTTGAAGTGGTGATTACCAAAATCTAGGTACCTTTAGCTGAGATTTCAGGGGTTATCTCACCGGGTTGTTTGATAGAGGGAGCTGATAACTCCTCTATGAATACACCGGGTGGGACCTTCGCCCTGTCTGATCCAAGCTTGGTGAGGACGTTTGCCGTAATATTAGAATCACGCAGGACGTGTAGAATTTCTAATCCTTGAAAATGTTTTTTCGAGCTTTCGTATTTTAGCATGGTAAGCGCCCATGTTTTCTTTGGTGCAGTCTCAATCTTTGTTGACTTGATTGATGAATACTGCTGAATTGTCGTAAACGAGTAAACGCTTGATTCCGAGGGTAATTGCCACTCGTAGCTCGTGGATGAGGGCTTCATATTCTGCTTTATTGTTTGTAGCTTGCCATAATATCTGAAGGACATACTTGAGTTGTTTTCTGTCTAGAGAAATGAGGAGAACGCCTGTGTCGGCTCCGCTTAGCTTGAGTGATCCATCAAAGTACATCTTCCAATGATCAAGGATGGTATTTGACATAGGTTGTTGAATTTCTATCCACTCAGTAATAAAATCAGTCAGGGCTTGAGATTTAATTGCCTTCTGTGGGGTGAAATCGATATTGAGAGCACCAAGTTTAACTGCCCACTTAGATATGCGCCCTGTTGCATCTCTGTTATGTAGGATGTCTCCGAGTGGGAAATCTGTGACCTACGGTAATCTTGTGGCTTTCAAAATAGTGGCGAAGCTTGCGTGAAGTGACCAGGAGGGCGTAGAGTAGTTTTTGCACATGCGGGTACCGGATTTTAGATTCTGACAGTACTTCGCTGATGTAGTATACGGGGCGTTGTACTTTATATGCACGCTCTTCTTCTTCTCTTTCTATGACAATCGCTGTGCTGATCACAGTAGAAGTTGCCGCAATGTATAGCATCATGTCTTCGTATTTCTTTGGAGGTACGAGAACGGGCGAGGAGGTGAGGTATGCCTTGAGCTTCTAAAAAGCTTTGTTGGCTTCTTCTATCCACTCGAACTTGTCTGTCTTCTTTAGTAATTTAAAGAAAGGTAACCCTTTTTTCGCTGAGTCTTGATATAAAACGGTTGAGGGCCGCCATGCAACTTGTTTGTTTCTGCCCATCTTTGACACTTCTAGGAGGGCCCATCTCTGTTATGGCTCGTATTTGCTTGGCGCTTGCTTTGATTCCACGATGACTGACCAAGAATCCAAGTAGTTGTCTCAAAGGAACTCCGAATACACACTTGTTTGGGTTCAATTTCTACCTCCATCTTTTTAGGTTTTTAAAGGTTTGCTTTAAGTCTTCAATTAGTGTATCCGGGTTCTTTGTCTTTACTACTATGTCATCCACGTATGCTTCTACGTTTTTATCAATCTGATCACCAAGGCATGTTTGGATAGCTCTTTGGTAAGTGGCACCAGCATTCTTGAGTCCAAATGACATGGTTTTGTAGGAGTAGGCACCAAATGGAGTGATAAAAGATGTCTTGTTTTGGTCCTGTTCCTTTAATGCGATCTGGTGATATCCTGAATAGCAATCAAGGAAGGATAATAGGGCAGATTCTACTGTTGAATCAACTATCTGATCAATGCGTGGTAGCCCAAACGGATCTTTCGGGCAGTGTTTGTTGAGATCTGTGTAGTCAACACATATACGCCACCCGTCCGCATTCTTTTTCTATACTAGAACTGGGTTTGCTAGCCAATCTGGATGGAGGATTTCTCTGATGAATCCGGCTACCATTAGCTTTATGATTTCTTTTTTAATTGCTGCCTTCTTGTTGGGTGAGAATCATCGTAGTTGTTGCTTCACAGGCTTGGAGCCTTCATTGATATCAATTCTGTGCTCAGCTAACTCTCTAGGGACACCTGGCATGTCAGTTGGCTTCTAATCGAATATATCTTTGTTGTCCCGAAGAAAGTTGGTGAGCTCGAGTTCCTATTTTGCCGAGAGGTGGGCACTGATGGTTGCTGTTTTGGATGAATCACTGATGCCCAGGTCGATTTGCTTGACGTCGGCTTTTTTTGGTGGTGCTAGGATACTGGGTTTTTTAGCTAGTATCTCTAGCTCTTCGGAGCTCATTTCTGCTGCAACAGTGGCTATTTCTTTTCTTCCATCGACGGCCTGTGCTTTTGCTGCAATTTGGATTGTCTGAACAGTCAGTAGTCAAAAGCAGTGCTTCAAATCACTCCAAAGAGAAAGGACACCGTTAGGTCCTAGCATCTTAAGCAACAGGTACTAGATAATGCGGTATCGCCATGAATTTTGCTAGTGCTGGGCGCCCGAGGATTGCGTGATATGATGAATCGAAGTCTACAACTTCAAACTTGATGAACTCTATACGGTAGTTGGAGGAGAGTCCCAAAAGTAACCGGTAGAAGGATTTGTCCAAGTGGCATTGCTGCCTTGTCGGGTACTATGCCATAAAAAGGCAGTGCTTGTTGGTGTAATCATCCCAGCGAGTTGTAGTCCTATCTTCCTTAGAGTTTCTAAAAAATGATGTTGAGTCCGGCTCCGCCAGTCGATTAGTACTTTCATGACAGTCATACTGGCAATAGTTGGATCTAAAACCAGTGGGTAATGGCCTTGTGTTTCCTATGCTAGTCCATTGGTCTTCTCTTGAAAATTGGATTGGATACTGTGACCAATTGAGATATCTTGGTGTAGCCAGTTCTAGCTACCATGATGGTTCGTAACGCTAGCTTTTCTTGATGTTTGCTTCTAGAATCTAGAACCCCGACAAAGATTACTGCTACTTATCCCCCTAGATTTTTGGAATCCCTTGTCTTCAGTGGTTGTCTTCTTCTTTTTTTTGATTGCCTTCTTTGGTATTCTCCTTAGTATCTTTTCTTGTATATCGATCTTTGAAAGTGTAGCAATCTCCGATGGTGTGATTTCCTTTGGGGTGCAAGATGCAACGCAATGTTTTCAATGTCGTCATACCTTCTGGGCTTGGAAAACTTCCTTGATTTGTCAGTCACTGCTACGGTGTTGTCTGGTCCATGTTTTCTTTCCTGATGTCTGTTGTTTTGATGATTTTGCTTGTCCTAGATTGTCTCGGTTATTTCTATCCGGGAATCTTTCTCGTGTCTTTTCCTCTAGTGGTAATCATCTTTTTCACTGTTCGTCTGAATTCTTCATTGTTTCTTGGGTTTTCTTTGCAGAAGTCTTGAAATTGCCACCTAGCCATGATTCTGTGAGAGAAAGCTTCGATTACTTCTCATTGGGTGATGTCATGTACTTGAGCTCGTAGTTCGCCAAATCATCGATAGTAATTTCTGAGACTTTCACGTCCTTTCTGCTTGAGTTCTTTTAACTCTGCGTGGGTGATTGGGTGTGTAATGATACCCGTAAAATTTTCACAGAAAGCTCTTTGCAAGTCCTCCCAATTTCTGATTAATCCTGGATTCAATTTGTTCAAACCATTGAAGGGGCATGGTTTCTAGGGCCATGGGAAAGAACAAGGTCTTGATGTCATCGTCTCCTCCGACCAATTCAATCGATTAGTGAGTAAATCATGAGCCACTGTCCTTAGTTCGGTCTTGTCATCATACTTGAAGTGGTTGGACGGCTTGAACTTATGAGGCAGTCAGTATTGAAGCAAGTCTGTTTACAAAACAGGGGAATCTATCGTGTGTTCTGGCTTCTATGTATTCTAATTCAGCGCCCCCTTCTTGCCAACTATTGTCTTGGTGAGAGTAGTTTTGCATGGCTGTCCGAGTAGGTGTTTTGCTTCTGGCCTTTCTTGGTTGTTCGACTCGGTCGTTTTGACTATGGTTTCTTCTGCTTTCTCTGTTGTGACTTCCACTTGGTCTAAGTCTCTCGAAAGCGGACTTCCTTTGATTTTGATCTTCCTGCTCATGAGATGTTGACCTGTCAGGTAGTCTTGAGCGGGCCCTTCCATCGTGCGTCCTTAGGACTGTTGATTGGAGGAAGTCCTAGAGCTGTTCTTGTTTTTCACTGGGATAGTGAAGTCGCCCTGAGTTCTTCTAGTGCTTCTCGGATCTTATCGTAGGGTGTATTCGCCGCTCATCCTTTTTTGACCTCTCGCTCTGATTTTCTTCTATTGTACTCAGCTAGGTCTGACTCATATCTGATCTAAGCTTCCTTGTGCTGCTTAGCACGGCGTTGACGTCCTTGTTTCAATTTAGTTCTTTCTCTCTCTGGCTTGCCTCTGACTCTCGGTGTCACCATCATGCCCCTAGGATAAATGGTGATATGTTGGACTCAGATTCATCTGAAGACCTGACGTCGGGTGCTTCTGGGGGAACCAATGATGATCGAGGACGGTGAATCATGAATACTTCTCGAGCGTGAGTTGTTCTATCATCGGTGTTGGTTTTCGTACTGTCAGAGTTGTTGATAACTTTAGTAGAGGCTTCAAGGTCACAGATTGAGTCTCCTTCTTGATAGGGTAGAGCTGTTGTCGTTGTTGTGTCAACTAGCCGGGTACTGCTATCCTCAGGAACATAACCTGGCTAGTGGATGATGCAGTCTTAAGATGTTACGGTTAGTACGAGACCTTCCTGAGCTCCTATCAGTGGTATTCCAAGCACTGGATTAAAAGATCTTTCGAGCTGTGCCCAATAAGATGTTGCCATGTTGCCGAGACCGAACGAAAAATGACCCGTCTTCTTTAAAGTACTCTGAGTGTACTTCGAGTTGTATTCTTGATAGGTTGATGTCGTGTTCCAGAGCCTTGTCGGAAAAGAACTTGGTTTTCCGAAAGAACTCGGATAAGACTACGTCTCGGAAGCAGAGCATGAGTTTGAATCGGATGCGTGAAGCCGCGAAATCTGAGTTGGATCGGACATCGCGAGCTGCGCGAATCTTCCAGCAAGTTGATCTGTCGTAGTCACCGAAATAGAATGGTCTTCATGGTGATCCGAATTTTCGAGGAGACGACTTTGGAGCTTGCCATTGTCACCTATCTCGCAGATCCATGAACCAAAGATAAAGGTTGATCCTGTCGAGAAGATCATGTTGTCGAGATCCATCGAGCTCTCGGATGCAAAGTCGTCGAAAGACCCTACCTGACGCGTCATCTGTCGATGTTTGACCACCGATAGCCTGCCACGGGGGTACCCGGGGCAGTATGTTCGGGCTTCAGCGTATGGGGAACTCGACTGTTAACGTAAGAGACAGTCAATTTATCCTGGTTCGGACCATCGATCGTTGATCGAGTAATAGCCCTACGTCAAGTCGGCGTTAGCCTTTGCGTTGGATTGATCGTAAAGTGTTGTGTTGCCGTCTAAGTCTTGTCTCTAGGTACCCTGCCCTCCTTTATATAGTCAGGAGGTCAGAATCCTAGTCGGTTTACAATGAGAGTTCCTAGCAGGATTACAGAATAATACTACTACTAAGATTATAGGGGAAGAATCATAGTTAGACTAAATCTTCTCTCTTCCTTACAGAGTATCCTATGGGTCCGACAATATATATATATATATATATATATATATATATATATATATATATATATATATATATATATATATATATATATATAAATGGAAGCTTAAACTTTGTTTTCAGGCTCACCAACTTGTAGGGATGAAAATGGTACGGATATTTTTCGACCGTATTCCAAACCGAATCCGTTTAGAGGGGTTGAGATCTGTCCGTATCCGAGTCCGGATATCCAACATCCGATACCGTATCCGTATCCGAATACTCAAATCGCATATTTATGATGTCGATATCCAATCATATCCTATCCGACATAGTTGACACTATCCGTATTCGAATCCGAATCCGGACAGAAATATGAAAACAAATGTAATATCGGTGATATCCGTCCGTATCCGATCCGTTTTCATCCCTACCAACTTGTATGCGTAGACAGTGCACTGCATTACTGATGCTACTACTAGCCTACTATAGGAGGCACTGTACTCCAGTGATCGCGACCGTGAGCACTGAGGCCCCGTTTAGATGCAAGCCAAAATCTAAAAATTTTCAAGATTCTCCGTCACATCAAATTTTGTGGCATATATATGGAGTATTAAATGTAGGTAAAAAAAATAACTAATTGCATAGTTTACCTGTAATTGACGAGACGAATCTTTTAAGCCTAAATAGTCCATAATTAGATAATTTTTGTCAAATACAAACGAAAGTACCACAGTAGCCAAAAGCCAAAAATTTTCGCATCTAAACGCGCCCTGAGCTCCACCACGGACCTAGACTCGCGGCCATCAGGAGCTAATGACGCGGTTAGTCGTTAATGAAGTGGGGTTTGTTTGGACGACAGTGCAGCGCCGTACGTGCAGCGCATGGCACACTGTTAAGCGTTGACCCATGAGGTGCGATGGCCAAGGACTCAAGCGGAGGAGGGATCTAAGCCCAGATATACAAACCCTCAGGTCTTATAGTCGATTAGGCCATTAGCAAACTAACGAGAAGAGAGACGTAGAACTGACCAGGCGGCCCAAAAAGACAACATCGGTATTTTTTTCTAGTTTTCTTTCCCTACGGCCGTCGGGTAGAGAGGAGGCGAGGAGTTACGCTACACACAGCACGTTCTGATCATGAGTTCGTGACGTGCGCCTTACACACGCAGAGCTAGGCGAGCCGCGCCGCCGCGAAGAGCTAGACTACCGGAGACACGGACACGACGCACGAGGGCGGCGACCAGTCAGAGCTCCACGACGACGACATCTTGATTCTTGGGTTCTTATGAATTGCGATCACCAATCAGTTGTTTAGGTCCCAAGATATTTTTTTCTTTTTATTTTTAATTCAAATTAATTATTTGTATAGTATTTCAGACTTCTAATACTTTGTACCCATATAGTCATATTTTCTTCTAATTTAGGTGTTAGAATTTTAGAATGCTATCTAAGAAATATTTGTTATGGGTGAGAAAAGAAAACGAATATATTACTTTTTAAATCTACATTATTCTTCGATAATTATCATATATCTACAAATATATTACTTAATTTATATCATTCCTCAATAATTATCAGATATGTTAAATTAAAAATATAGTTATTAAATTTATTTTTATTTTATAAATAAAATTAATATCTATATATTATAAGATTTTGTACATGGTTCTAGTGAGGCCGCTGTGACAGATCACGGACCCCTTAAAATCGTAGGACCGACACTGACCCCGATTATGCCAGCAGAAACCCAGCTGATGAGTGCGGCTAGGGCTAGCTTAGCTCTAGCTGGACTCGTCACCAAACAGGCCTACAGGCCTTTTAAAGCTGCCACTGGGCAGGGGCCGGTTCCACCTCTATGGAAATCGGATGGAGGACGCCAGGATCAGGATGGTGAAATTTCACGTACTGTACTATACCATGCACGGGTGCATGCAGTAGATAGATGCGGTCAAACAGGCGCGGCTTTCAGGGCCGTTGGGCGAAATCTGTCATGGCTGGTCAGTGGTCAGCGAGCGAGACAGTGAGGCTGATCGGCAGGACCCAACAATAAGCTAAAATATTATTCTAACCGATTGTTATGAAAAAAAATATATTGTTTTAACTAAAATTACTGTTCATATAAACAGTGATTTTATGAGTGCGCCGGCTAGCCCAGCCGAACGCACTCAGTGGCCTCGTTCGGCTTACCCCATATTCTGCTTGTTTTTTTAGCCGGAACAGTATTTTTCTCCCACAACAATTCAGCCAGAACAGTATTTTTCAACCAGTTTCAGTCAAGATTCAGCCAGCCGAACAGGGCCAGTGACTTCAGTGGTCACTGGTCTACTACGGGGGTGTTTGATTCCATGGACTAAATTTTAGTCCATGTCACATCGGACGTTCGGATGCTATTTAGGAGAACTAAATATGAGTTAATTATAAAACTAATTACATAGATGGAGACTAATTTACGAGACGAATTTATTAAGCCTAATTAATCCGCCATTAGCACATATTTACTGTAGCACCACATTGTCAAATTATGGACTAATTAGGCTTAAAAAATTTGTCTCGCAAATTAGCCACAATCTGTGTAATTAGTTATTTTTTCGTCTATATTTAATACTTTATGCATGTGTCCAAACATTCGATGGGACAGGGACTAAAATTTTCATATAGAAACCAAACACCCCCTACGCCGAGGTTGGGCTTGCTGTACGTACGAGGAGCGGAAAATAGCAAACGATTGTCAGGGACTGCTCAGGAGAAGGAATGAAGGATCATCAATGGGAGTGCTAGTGCTGTAATGATGATCATTGGTTGCTTCAGAAGTAATGTAGGAATCTGATGGTGGTACTGCTCATTTTTCTTCATTTCTCCTGTCGTCTAGCGTGACCCGGTGATCCTTTTGAATTCGGAAATGATTGTACTCGGGTGTCCGGCCTCCAGACGCCACCTTCGCGCGTCGGCCACGCGACCCCGCGCACCACCAAAGACGAAGACGATGACAGCGGCGGTTAGGGTTCCAACGACGGCGACGGCAGTCTCCCTCTCCGGCCTCTTCCCCTATTCTTCTCCAACTCCGGCGGCCTTAGAAGGGGGTTTTGGGGGGAAGAGGGAGGCAGGCCAGCCAGGCGGTGGGGACGGCGGGAGGGCAGCGTTCGGGTCCTGGCGGCAGTGGAAGCGGACGGACCAGGGCGGGGCAGGGGCATCGCGGCGGTGTTCGCGAGCGAATATGGTCATGGCGACGGTGGGAGGGGAGGGGGAGGGGGAGGAGGAGGCTGCCGCGGGCGTGGTAGGGTCTCACCAGAGCTCCGTGGCCATGGCTGTGGAGCTCCGGCGAGACCCTACCGCACCGTGGCGGGGCGGTGGGCGAGGAGGAAGACGAACGCTGTCGCACAGAGAGGAAGAGGGACGGAGGGGCCACCGGCGGTGGAGGGCAGAGGAGGGGGGGCTGCCGGGCACGGGAAAAAGAGGGCAGTGAGGACTGAGAGGGAGGAGGGCGTTCGGACGTCCGTTTTGAATTTCACCGTTCATCAACTTCTTAGGGCCTCTTTAGCATGGCTTATGCCGGCTTCGGCTTCATTTATTTTGCGCAAATCGAGGCACTGTAGCATGAAGCCGTTTTGTAAGCCGGGGTTAAAATGAACTAGAAGCCGGAAAAAACCAGTTTTTCTAACTTCACCGGCTTTGACTTCACCAGTGAAGCTGTTTTGGATGAACCGTACCAAAGGGGGCTTTAATCGAACTTGGAGCAGGCCGGGTGCTCCTTTGGATGGGAACGGTAGGAATTTTTACATGGGAGCGGTCGTACCAGTGGCTTGCATTGGTGTGCGCACGCATATGGCCGCGAGCGAGTCTGAACTTTAGGTCCCGTTTAGTTCCGAAATTTTTTGGCTTTGGGTTACTGTAGCACTTTTGTTTTTATTTGGCAAAAATTGTCCAATTATGGACTATTTAGGCTTAAAAGATTCGTCTCACGATTTCTCGGCTAGCTGTGTAATTAGGTTTTTTTTTTCGTCTACATTTAGTACTCTATGCATGTGCCGTAAGATTTGATGTGACGGGAAATCTTAAAAATTTTTGGTTTTTGGCTTCCAAACTAAACGGGCCCTTAATCTCGCTTCGCCATCTTCAATGCGGTCGCCGAGTCGACGACGGGCATCGAGATGGCTGCTGGCTGCTGCGTGCTGCCCGCGCGCCGGCCGGCCGGTTGCCAATCGAGGTCGCCCATATCCATACCATACGTTAATCAGCTCCACTACATCTCTAGCTAGCCACCAATCCAAGAGCTGTGGCACGTGCCTCGATCCAGTGTTGGATGGAGTACGTGCAGTCGTGCACGCACTCGATCTCGACGGGTTTGTTCGTGTCGTGCGAAGCCGTCGATCCCTTCGGCGGCGTTCATCTGACGACAATGCACCTGCAGTGCTGAAACTCTGAAACATGAGTGGCGTACTCTATTACCTCTCCTCTCCTCTCCTCTGACCTCTCGGATGTGACCTGGGTGGCTGGGCGCCGTGGCGATGGGCGGTGGCGCCGACGACGCGCGCGCCGTCCTGTTCGATCTTCTCATCTTCTGCCGCGTGCGTGCAGCGGTGGATGTTGGGAACATCGATCGTTTCCTTGAATACGTCCCGTTCGGTTTGCTGAATCTTAATTAAAATTGGCTGAAAAATATTGTTCTGACTAAAATATTGTGAGAGAAAAATATTATTCCGACTGAAAAAAAGAAGCCAAACCAACTAAATATAGGGTAAGCCGAACGAAGCCTACGTGGCGATCCCGTGTAGGCAGAGTAACAGTGCCCGTGGTTGTGGTTCCGTGTTTCCATCCATCCTGCTGCCGGCTGCTGCCACTTGCTTGCCATTGCCGGGCGGTCACCGGTGCCCGCCATGAATGGCCAAACCAACCTCAGCTATCGTCTCGGGAAGAGGATCGATCGAAGGAAGGGCGGGCCGGCGGTTGCTTATAGACAAGGAGGGAGTAGCTACGGCCGGATTCAATGAGGAGTGACGTGGATACCGTAGCTGTTGGCTGCGTCCATCGCCGGCCGGCCCCGCCGTCGCCCGTAGTAGGCCGTAGCCAGCGCCCCATGAGGTTGGATCAGAGATGGATGCGGCTACGACAGCGCCTACAGCACCTCACTTACCTGTACCACTAGTGCATTAACTCCGCTGTTACCTCGTACTCGAAGTCGCACGCCACCTCATCCCCGCCGCCAGCCGCAACTATGCACACAGAGACGTGAAGATAAGGCCCGGTTTAGTTCAAAAAAAAATTTCACCCCAAACTATCACATCGAATCTTATGGTACATGCATGGAGTATTAAATATAGACTAAAAAAACTAACTACACAGTTTGGTTGAAAATCGTGAGACGAATGTTTTAAGACTAATTAGTACATGATTAACCATAAGTGCTACAGTAACTAACATGTGCTAATGATAGATTAATTAGGCTTAATAAATTCGTCTCACAGTTTTCAGGTGAGCCATGTAATTAGTTTTTTTATTAGTATTCAAAAACCCCTTTCGACATCCTCGAAACATCCGATGTGACATTGAAAGCTCTAGTTTGGTTTTGGTGAATTGATGAAACCCTAAGTGCTAACCTAGTTCATCAAGTGATCATGAGATAGGTAGCACACTTCAAGTAGAGAAGCAAATGAAGATCATAACATAACAATGGTGATAGCATGGAGATGATCAAGGGCTTAAACTTGAAGAGAAGAAAGAGAAAAACAAAAAGATCAAGGCAAAGGTATAAACCATAGGAGCTATTTTGTTTTGGTGATCAAGACACTTAGAGAGTGTGATCACATTTAGGTTTGATAGCCGTACTATTAAGAGGGGTGAAACTCGTATCGGAATGCGGTTATCAAAGTGCCACTAGATGCTCTAACTCATTGCATATGCATTTAGGATCTAGTGGAGTGCTAACACCCTTGATAACTCATTGCATATGCATTTAGGATCTAGGCGCTTTTGAAAAAATGAAATGTCTATTTTCTATTGCGCCGGATGCAAAATTCTTGGTGGTTGGCACATTGGAGCAAGGGTGAAGAAGTTAGAGTTGAAATGGAGTTGGTCGAAATGATGCTGGCGTCGGTCTACTGACCGAACGCTGGGTCACTCAGCGACCGGACGCTGAAAGGCTGCGTCCGGTCGAGCTGTCAGACGGCACAGTAGGCTAGGGTTGAGCACCGGACGCTGGCTGCGTCCGGTCAAGGTGTACCGGACGCGTCCGGTCGGAAAAACATGCCTCGGGGAGCTTACTGGAAACGATCGGACGCTGGGGCTTCAGCGTCCGGTCAGTTTTGATCGGAGCGTCCGGTCAGCGTCATAACCGTTGGAATCTGACGAACAGCATTTGAAGGCGATGACACGTGGCGTCCATCGGGCGACCAGACGCTGAGGGCCAGCGTCCGGTCAGTATGACCAGAGCGTCCGGTCAGAGCGCGTTTTGCCTAGTGAAGGGGTATAACGGCTCTATTTGATTGGGGCTCTATTTATAGCCCCATGGCCGGCTGTGGCTCACATCTTTGGCCATTTTCATTGACATAGCAACCTTGTGAGCTAAGCCAAAGCCCTCCCACTCATCTACATCATTGATTCATCATCATAGTGAGATTGGGAGTGATCCAAGTGCATTGCTTCAGTGATTGCATCTAGAGGCACTTAGTGATCGTGGTTCGCTGTGGATTTCGCTTGTTACTCTTGGTGGTTGCCGCCACCTAGACGGCTTGGAGCAGCGAGGATCGTCGAGCGGAGGTGGTGATTGTCTCCGGCTCCGATCGTGGTGATTGTGAGGGGTTCTTGACCTTTCCCCGGCGGAGCGCCAAAAGGTACTCTAGTGGATTGCTCGTGGCTTGTGTGATCCTCATCTTGTGTTGGTTGTGCGGCACCCTATTGAGGGTTTGGCGTGTGAAGCCAATTAGCGCGTGAACCTCCAAGTGTGTGAATCGCCACAACGAGGACTAGCTTGCCGGCAAGCAAGTGAACCTCGGTAAAAATCATTGTGTTCATCATTAATTCCGAGGTGATTGGTCATCATTGTTATTCATCTTCGTGATTGATTGGTTCATTCATCTACACGGCGGTATAACCCTCTTGATCACTCTCTTTACTCTACCGCAAACTAGTTGACAAGCTCTTTAGTGTAGCTAGTTGTGAGAGCTTGCATGCTTGGTTGGTGTGGCTCTTTAGTTAGCCTTTGAGAGCACACTAACATAGGGTAGTGTCATTGATTTTGTGTGAATTGACACTATCTAAACTAGAATTATGGTAGGTGGCTTGCATTTTGAGTAGGCTAGCGCAACACTTGCTTCGCCTCATAATTGTCTAACCATTTGGTTAAGTGTTGTTGTACAAATTTTTATTAGGCTATTCACCCTCCCTCTAGCCATTAGGACCTTTCAGACATCCAAAAATTTTCATTTCCCGATCCTAATCAGCAAAGAGAGCCTTACGAGACTGTCGTGGGTTGTATTTATTTTTCCAACTACTTTTCTTCTAATTTTATATGGCAGTTTCATAAGTTCATTGTGGTAGAACCTCCTAAATTATAGGGCCCACTATGCATCTGTCACTGTCCGACGACCTTTGACATTTATGCATATGTTTTCGTTAACTTAAGAAGACTGTCGGGTGTCCTCGGGGAACTCCTGAATCATCCACTGACTTTCGAGCAGGATCACGTTACAGAGTCATTGCAGTATTACAACATTTATTCAAACATCGACATCAGAGTAAAAACAGCGAAAGTCTTACAATAACATAATTTATAAAACAGTAGTTTCAAACCTCATAACTAAGTTCGATGATTATTACAAACGAAATAGTAGAGTGGCATTATAATATAATACAAAATACACAATGAAACTGCCCTACCTAAGGGCCACACATTTACTTCTCATCGTCATCACAAGGAACAACCGTCATGCAGCACGATCCAAAACAGATCTGCTCATGAGGCTCACCTGCAACAAGGGTCAACGAACCCTGAGTACAAAAGTACTCAACAAGACTTAACCGAAATAAAACTGAAAAGACTCAGGAATGCAGGCTTAGGGATTCAAGGTATGGTTTTAGCAATAATCAAAGTTATTTTGCGTAAAAGCCCTTTAACAAAATTCTTTATTTCAACAGTTAAAACTTCATAAAATCATATACAAAGATGACACGATCCGTAACGAGATCATGAATCTTCATATCCAACACCTTCACAAACTATTTTCAAGTTCCTAGTTATTAATACTATGATGATAAACAGTGAGTTGAGTCTCCATAACCGAGGAGCAACGACGATTCGAACTGATTAAGCCCAGCTAGAGATTCCAGACCACACGACATATGCAGGTCCCCGACCTACATATACCAACCTACTCTTGGATCCTCTAAAATAAGAACGGGTCCGCGCCACCCGAGAATACAGTACTCCACCATTCCAGCCCATGGCCACGTGGATACATGCTACTCTCAGCCATCTCTCCACTCCCAGTACGCGAGTAGCCATTCTCATAATAGAATAGCTGAGTAAAGGCTTATCGGAGTATGTGGTTAGTACTACAAAGTCTCATCTCATGCAATTCAACAATGGTACGGACCTTAATCGACACAGACAGAAAGGACCCGCTCACAAGACCTCCATATCTTGTGGCTCACACACACCGAATCCGTCCGGTCTAAATTTATTACTCCACATTCCCGTATCACATGATAACATAAGTAACCAAAGTTCTATTTAAAACTTGCAGGTGGTAGATAATCACCCGACTTTCATCGTTCTAAGCATAGCTAAGCAAAACTAGGTATATACGAATTTAAAACTGGTAATATGATAAATATGGAATAACAAGGTTGGTAATGTACCAATTTGATTTTTACTTGACTCATAATCACTTAATGCAGTAAAAAGAAGCAAAAAGTGAAATCAATTTGTAAAATACAAGGTAGGGTTGAATGCATCCGGGGCTTGTCTTCGTTGACGGAAAAGTCCTGGTTCCTGCGATGTTTCACAAGTATTCGATCCGACCTCAACAGACGGATTAACCTCCTCCGCAACTTGATTAACTACCACGTGTTCACCTTCATTCACTATACAGTAGTAACAATGCCATGTTTAACATGATACGGAATACGAAACATGATGCTCGATGATGGATGCAAAAATTAACAATTTGAATACAACTTTCCTTCGTGGTACAGTTACAAGTCAAACTAACCAAATCTTTTTCGTACTACTTACATCAATTGCCAAGGATCATTACCAACTAATGACCCAAGGACATCACTCAATCAAAAATTCAAACAAAACCTAAATCACTAAAGGTTACTATTTGCTTTTAAGAATTAATTAATTAATTAAGAATTATGAAATAAATCAACTTGTTCCAATTGACCTCAATTTTTTTGTAAATGTTCATTACATGATAAGTAAGTGACTAAAACAAATTTTATAATTTTTGGACAATTAAATAAGCCTAGAAAAAATCATGGAAATCCATTTATTAATAAATTGAGCAATTTTTTATCACATTCAAAAGGTACTGAAAAACAATATTTCATATTTTTCTTAAATATTATACATCACAGAGAAGTCACACAAAAATTTCATAATTTTTGGAGCTCTAAATAAATCTACACAAAAATAACAAAAATAGATACTATTCATTCAATCTGAAAATAAAAAAAATCCATTTTGAACGCTGAGTCGCTGACAACCCGACCCCACTCAGTCATCTTCTACCTCTGGCTTTGACCGCGACGGCGACGGCGCTGACCTGATGATTCCCCGCCGCCGATGAGACTAACATGCGAATGCAACTGCACCAACATACTCCCCACTGACTAAGCTCACCTACTGACGTCCTTAGTTGCATCGATTGCGGCATGAAATGAGCACGGTACCGGCCATGGCGGACACGGCGGCTCGGCTGGTGTTACGCTGGTGAAACAAGGCCAGTAGCGACTAAACAAATGGCCCAGAAAGACTCAGGGGCTCACCCCGATCACGCTGGAGTCGATGACCGAGCTGGAGGACCAACGGAGAGATGGGTCGACGTTCACAGCAACCACGGTGGAGCAAGCCACGACGACAGCGATGTTCCGACTACTGCGGTGGACAAAACGGTCAATCAACCAGGCACGAAGCACCACGGCATCACGAAGAAGCTGAAACAAGGCTTCACAAGGTCAGAGGCTCAGTGTAGAGCGCTGGCCACGACGGCGCTGCCATGACGGAGATGTTGCCGGCCGCAAGGAAGAAGAGCGTGGTCAGCAAGTTCCTGGCAAAATCAGTCGACCACAGTTGGCTGGGTGGATGCGCAAGAAGGAGACAGAGCTAGAACTGGCTTTAGCTGCGACGGTGGAGCACTACCGCGACGGTGCGAGCTCGCTGGAGATGAGCAAGGCCGACGGAAAAACAGAGCAAGGGAAAAAGAAGAACGGCGACTGCTCCAGAGCTTTATAGGACGGCCAAGGAAGCAAGGAGAAGCCACGGCGGAAGTCTTTCCCACGCCAGCGCGAAGCCAAGGCTGCCACGTGCGCGCCTGGAACGCCGAAGACGGTCGCCGACCATGTGGCAAGAGCGGTGAACACTGTTCATCAATATTACAGAATTGCCATCCAGTTTGAAACTCAAATTACTCCCAAATTTTTGTAACAACTCAAAAATCTCCAAAATAAAAGTTATTCAAAATCAAAAGTTCTACAACTTTGCTTTTATAACCACCCCCAAATTCGGTCTAGATTTTGAAATGAACTTTTGAATTCGAATAGGGGAAATTTAACGAATTACGTCTTTTCGAATTACTCCAAATTTTTCATAACAGCTTTGAAAACTCCAAATACAAACTTTGTATAACTTGTCAAGCTCTACACTTTTGCTTTTGGGCTCAACCCCAAAATATGCTTAGATTTTGAAATGAGTTTTCAGGGTAGGATTTAAATGCTGAAAATCAGGGTTTTCTCGAAAATTTAAAAATCCAAGCAAACTTTGAACTTGAGTCAAACAATACAATTCACACACATACCACATAAATATAAACTTGTTTTAGTGTATGCATCTCAAAGTTTTCACCAAATGCCAAATGCTTTGCAATGCGTATGATGACATGTCAGGTTTTAGTATTTAAACACCCGGGGTGTTACATTCATAAGCATGCAGGAGTATATGGCATGATACGTTCTGAATCTCGGGCAAGTTTGGATGGTGAGGCCTAGGCTGGAGGTTCTCACCCAAACATTTGCATCCAGCTCCAACTACAACGTGTTTGGTTTGATGAATGGACGCGCACAGAGTGGGTTCCTCCGGCACATAGGGCCTACTTGGGATATCTTATAAACTGTTTATGGTCAAAATAAGCTGAAACCAACGGTCAAATTGATCGTCAGGCCACGCTTATTCTCACTCTTATTTGTACTACTCCCTATGTAAAAAAAAGTCATTAACTTTTAACTTTGACCAAATATATTTAACAAAATATTAATATTTATGGTACATAATTAGTACCATTAGGTAGATTATTGAATATATTTTCATAATAAACTTATTTGGAGATATAAATGTTGCATGTATTTTCTATAAACCTAGTTAAAGTTGAGAAAGTTGACCAGCACGATTTTGATAGCGACTCTTTGTTAGAGACGGAAGGAGTAAAAAGCAAAAGCTAGATCAGATCAACTTATTTTGATCGTCACTTTTACTCTATATGTGAAGCTTATCTACCAAACAAGGATGTAGTCGTCCTATGGCTTTTCAAAGAACAAGTTGATTCTACTAGTTAACTTGCAATTAGCAGTAAGGACAACTGATTGATAAGAACGAGTTTGATCCGTTATGCAAACCAAACAGTGATGCCAGGTTCGGAGTTCGGATCAGATGGTTCCGAATTTTTTTTAGGGAGTAGATGGTTCCGAATTCATCTGTTCGGCAAACCAAAACACCCTATTAGAGTCGCACCAAACAGTTCTTAATTTTTTTCCTGCCTACTAGGAGGCCAAGTAGATGGGCTTGTCTTTAGGCTATGCTACATACATCTGTCTGGGGTATCGAGTGGCAAGGCCCATGGATCTCTTCCATAGACCAAGACAGAAACGTAATTTATGTAATAATTAATTTAGAAACTTTAACCACACAGCAAACGTCAATATGTCCGAGTGGTTAAGGAGACAGACTTGAAATCTGTGGGGCTTCGCCCGCGCGGGTTTGAACCCTGCTGTCGACGACGGTAGTTTTTTTTTTCTTTCACGCGTTAATATTTTGTTTTAGATTTGAAATATGTATATAATTTGTGTTGTCCTTTTCACTTATGGATAATAATATCCATCCATTGATGCCTTTATTTTTTATTTATTGCCGCCCCCCCCCCCCCCCCCTCTAATTTGGTGGCCTGTCAGTATTGGTGCAATGGGGCTGCCAATCTGCAAATGATGCTAACCTCAAAACCATTGGAATATCGGAGTGGCCAGCGCCTCGACGTCTGGACGCCAGCCCTCGGTCTGGATGCCCGTGCCGCTGCGCCTGCCACGCCGGCTGTGCCTGCCAGCCCACGCCTACTGCTGATGCTGCTCCTGTTGCTACTTCACATACTACATGCTGTCGCGCGCCCGCGCATTCACATGGGGACCGCCCCCACGTCAGCGGGGACCTACTTTCACCTGCTCTTGCTTCCTGCGCCTGACACCGAAGCGAGGCAGCAGAAGACGAGGAGGGAGATGCAACACATGATCTAGTTTTGAAACATCCATATACAACAATTGCAACATACGTCTAAAGACGATAAAACATTTGGACCATTCGTCTGAAACACTTGTGAAAACACCTGAAAAAACAATTGCAAACATACGCAATATCCAGATAAAACACTTGCAACATAGGTGTGAAACCATATACAACATCTAGATAAACACACTTGCAACATACGTCGGAAAAATATGAAATATTGAGAACAGAAGCTTGCAACATACGTGTACAACCATTGCAACTTATGCAACATCCCGATCTATTTTTACAACATCCATTTGAAGCACTTGCAACATATCTCAGAAAAATCCTGAAACACTTGAAATATACGCTTGCAACATGCGCTTTTCACCCTTCTTCCGTGCAACACAGAGCAGAGTGGGAAACGGCCGGTTCCGACCACCGGTGGCCGAGGATGGTGGCACGGCCTGGCAGCGGCTAGCTGCGCCTAGGCCTAGCCTGGGCCCGGCTAGCGACGGCCCCCTCTCTTGGTCGCCTAGCCCGGGCGCGATGAAGGATGGAGCATGGTATGGCGTAGCAGGGTGAAAGGTCCTAATATGGCTAGAGAGGGATGAATAGTCTATTTAAAAATCTACAAATCAGCTAGAGCAATTTGATTAATATGACAGATAGCGAAATGCAAACTTGTTCTAGTTCTACAAGGGTTGCAAGCCACCTATCCAACAATTCTAGTTGCA